>NC_056731.1:1470482117-1470809617 GCF_019279795.1 Protopterus annectens
TTCAAAATGATTACTTATACTGGTAGGTTAGGATTCTGAGCCAATTGTGAAATTAAAAGAAAATGTAACTTTAAATGAAGGATATAAAGATTAGCACATGAAAAATTATCTGTGGATTTATTTATTTATTTATTGGCATTTGTTTACTGGGAAAGTGCACTGGGCCAAGAAGAACCCATTTTAAGTGGAGGCCCAGGGAGAAAAGCTCCACAAAGGCGGTTAGTATAAACATGATATAATATTAGAACAGTGTATTAACAAGAAGGACAGTCATAACAGGCATTATAGATACGATAAATTAAATTATGAAAATGTAGGTGGTACAGAGAAATAATGTAAAAATACAAGGCATTGAAGTAACTCTAAGAAACATATTCTAGTACACTCTGATGTTAGTGTGCACTCCAGAGTAGACTCTGTTGTGAGTGTGGAAGTGATTAATATATGTAGAATTAGAATAACTACCTAAAGTTATATGTATTAGAGGTAGTGAGATATTAGTACTAGGAGTGATGACTGTGAAGAAGTAATAGGAATCAAGTTTTGGAGGAAGGAAGTAGAGGAAAAAAAGGTGATATGATGTAGGGAAGAGGAGTCATGTCTTAGGATGATGGAAGTTAGAGCATCTACAGTGCCGGAGGTTGGACAGATGCTGTTTCAGAGCTGTTTTGAGGGAAGAGATGTTACTGGTAGTCCTAATAGCTAATGAGAGTGCATTCCATAGTTTGGCGATAGAGAAGGAGTAGAGCATTTGGCCTGCTGGGAATTTTTGGTTTGTCAACTTGCAGAACAAATTGGTTTTCAGATCTGAGTGATATATTTGGGTGATAGTGAGTTAGGACTGGAGATAGGGTTGGGCAATCTAATGGATTCTAAACAATGTTATGTACTGTGGTTAATTGCAGGTATGTTAGCAATATGGGAGTTCAAGCAAATTGAGTGATTGTAAGGAAGAGCAGTGATGGGATGAATATTTGGCATTGGTTGCGAATTTGGCGACTTTGATGTAACATGACTCTAGGTTTTTTTTTTTTAGGGATAACTGGATATTGGTGAGGAGTAGGGCACCATATAGGAGTAAGGGGAGGAGGAAGGTACTGGCGAATGTTTGTTTGGAAAAGTGGTTAATAAAATGTTTATGTCTATAGAGAGATCCTAGTTTTTTGTGTGTCTTTTTGATAGCGGTATGGACATGGATATAAAAAAATAGCTTTTCATCTAAGATGACTCCCAGTAGTTTTATATGGGATACTACTTCTATGGTGATCCTGTTTTGAGAGTATATGATGAATTCAGTCTTATTTATAGAGGTACTTTTGTTGGAGGTGAATAACAACAGTTTGTGTTTTTGGGATTTAGAGAAAGGTGTTATCTGTCATCCATGTTTCAGCGGAGTTTAAAGCATTCTGGGTTGTATGCAGGAATTCAGTAACAGAGTTAGTAGGGCAGATTATGGGAGAGTCATCTGGATATTGAACTACAGTACCATTAATAAGATTGGAATGGAATTTATTGATGGAAATAATAAAGAGTAGGAGGCCTAATATAGAACCTTGGTTGACACCTGTAGTAGAATGTTGTCAGTTATTTAAGTAGTTGGTAAACCAATCTAAGGTTGAAGGGGAGATACCTAGGTTTGAGAGCTTGGTGAGTATCAGAGGGTGGGAAATAGTATGGGAGGCTTTAGAGAAGTCAAGAAATATTGAAGATATGATTTTGCCAGTATCTTCAGCTCAATTGACTGTATCCAAAAATGATATAAGTGTGGTAGTTGTGCTGTGGCCTGGCCTGAAACCATGCTAAGTGGGGAAAAGAAGCTGATTTCAAAGTAGATAGATGAGAAGCTGTTTATGGATGAGTTCTGCTGTGGCCTGGCCTGAAACCATGCTGAGTGGGGGAAAGAAGCTGATTTTAAAGTAGATAGATGAGAAGCTATTTATGGATGAGTTGTGCTGTGGCCTGGCCCGAAACCATGCTGAGTGCGGGAAAGAAGCTGATTTTAAAGTAAATAGCTGAAAAGCTGTTTATGGATGAGTTGGGCTGTGGCCTGGCCTGAAACCATGCTGAGTGGGGGAAAGAAGCTGATTTTAAAGTAGATAGCTGTAAAGCTGTTTATGGATGAGTTGTGCTGTGGCCTGGCCTGAAACCATGCTGAGTGGGGGAAAGAAGCTGATTTTAAAGTAGATAGCTGAAAAGCTGTTTATGGATGAGTTGTGCTGTGGCCTGGCCTGAAACCATGCTGAGTGGGGGAAAGAAGCTGATTTTAAAGTAGATAGCTGAAAAGCTGTTTATGGATGAGTTGTGCTGTGGCCTGGCCTGAAACCATGCTGAGTGGGGGAAAGAAGCTGATTTTAAAGTAGATAGTTGAAAAGCTGTTTATGGACGAGTTGTGCTGTGGCCTGGCCTGAAACCATGCTGAGTGGGGGAAAGAAGCTGATTTTAAACTAGATAGCTGAAAAGCTGTTTATGGATGAGTTGTGCTATGGCCTGGCCTGAAACCATGCTGAGTGGGGGAAAGAAGCTGATTTTAAAGAAGAGAGCTGAAAAGCTGTTTATGGATGAGTTGTGCTGTGGCCTGGCTTAAAACCATGCTGAGTGGGGGAAAGAAGCTGATTTTAAAGTAGATAGCTGAGAAGCTGTTTATGGATGAGTTGTGCTGTGTCCTGGCCTGAAACCATGCTGAGTGGGGGAAAGAAGCTGATTTTAAAGTAGATAGCTGAGAAGCTGTTTATGGATGAGTTGTGCTGTGGCCTGGCCTGAAACCATGCTAAGTGGGGGAAAGAAGCTGATTTTAAAGTAGATAGCTGAAAAGCTGTTTATGGATGAGTTGTGCTGTGGCCTGGCCTGAAACCATGCTGAGTGGGGGAAAGAAGCTGATTTTAAAGTAGATAGCTGAAAAGCTGTTTATGGATGAGTTGTGCTGTGGCCTGGCCTGAAACCATGCTGAGGGGAAAGAAGCTGTTTTTAAAGTAGATAGCTGAAAAGCTGTTTATGGATGAGTTGTGCTGTGGCCTGGCCTGAAACCATGCTGAGTGGGGGAAAGAAGCTGATTTTAAAGTAGATAGCTGAAAAGCTGTTTATGGATGAGTTGTGCTGTGGCCTGGCCTGAAACCATGCTGAGTGGGGGAAAGAAGCTGATTTTAAAGTAGATAGCTGAAAAGCTGTTTATGGATGAGTTGTGCTGTGGCCTGGCCTGAAACCATGCTGAGTGTGGGAAAGAAGCTGATTTTAAAGTAGATAGCTGAAAAGCTGTTTATGGATGAGTTGTGCTGTGGCCTGGCCTGAAACCATGCTGAGTGGGGGAAAGAAGCTGATTTTAAAGTAGATAGCTGAAAAGCTGTTTATGGATGAGTTGTGCTGTGGCCTGGCCTGAAACCATGCTGAGTGGGGGAAAGAAGCTGATTTTAAAGTAGATAGCTGAAAAGCTGTTTATGGATGAGTTGTGCTGTGGCCTGGCCTGATACCATGCTGAGTGTGGGAAAGAAGCTGATTTTAAAGTAGATAGCTGAAAAGCTGCTTATGGATGAGTTGTGCTGTGGTCTGGCCTGAAACCATGCTGAGTGGGGGAAAGAAGCTGATTTTAAAGTAGATAGCTGAGAAGCTGTTTATGGATGAGTTGTGCTGTGGCCTGGCCTGAAACCATGCTAAGTGGGGGAAAGAAGCTGATTTTAAAGTAGATAGCTGAGAAGCTGTTTATGGATGAATTCCTCCAAGATTTTAGAAAGGGGGAAGAGAATAGCAATAGGTCTAAAGTTTGAAATATCTGTGTTGTTGCCACCTTTGTGGAGGGGTAGAATGAAAGATTTTTTTCCAGATAGTAGGTACATAGGCCTCCTGGATAGATCTGTTGATGAGTATGCTGATCGGATAGGCAACAGCTTTTCTAGACATCTGAAGGTATTCTGTGGGTAGGTTGTCGGGAGCGTTAGAACATGGTTTCAGTTTGATAAGCAGTTTTTTGATAATAGCAGTGGGTATAGGACAGAAGGAAAAAGTGGGTGGAGGAAGATAGTATTTTGTGAGGTGGGCTTTAGTGGATGGAAGTTACTGTTACTATTGATTTGGGGAAAGGTTGCTGCGAGGCTTGATATTGTATTGATGAAATGAGTGTTGTTTGGATGAGGATAGGGGTTGATTTTGGAGCCAGGTTTTAGCAGAGATGAAATGGAGTTCCAAAATTCCTTCAGGTTTTGGATTTAGCAAGAACATCTGCATAGCCTGACTAGGTAAGCTTTAAGGTTTTTTTGAAAATTAATAGTCCATTTCTAAAATGCTAGAGAAAAAAATACAAGCACAACTCATGGCACACCTAACACTAAACAATCTGCTCTCCCCTACCTAACATGGCATCCACCCTGGCCACAGCACCATGATTGCCCTTCTTTCTTTCTTTAAACCATAAACCTCATGCATGACTCAGGCAAGTTCATATCCACACTATTCCTAGATCTGTCAAAGGCCTTTGACAATATTTCGGGGCTGGATTGTATGGAATTCTAAGTTGCAGCTACATCTAGGTTATCAAGGATTTTTTAACGTGCCTTATTTTTTTAAAGTAAAACAATAAATATTCTAAGTATTTATGCAAGTTGGTAGGAGTGGGAGATGAAATATTATTAAAGATAGGCAAGTTAGAATTAGGAGGGAAGGCAACATATTGCTTGATACTGTAGAGCAACTGGAAGTGTAATATGCTCTCTGTGGGATATTGTTATTACAAAGGTATCTGATAATGTACCAGTATTGATTGTTTGGGCTGACATTTTTTTTGTCTTTATCTGTAATTCTCTGAACCATATAAAATGGAGTCTATATTATTATTAATGCTTACCTTTTTCCATAACATAAGGTTGTGTGTGTGTGTGTGTGTGTGTGTGTGTGTGTGTGTGTGTGTGTGTGTGTGTGTGTGTGTGTGTGTGTGTGTGCATGTGCACCGCACATGCGCACGTGTGTATTGTTGTTCACTGGATCAGCTTTTCATTGTTTCTAAGCAGAACCCCATTTTTTAATCTGCTATTTTTGTTCAAATATGAACCATGGGGTATTCTTTCCTCTCCTTCTGATTCTTCTGTGGGGAAAGAGCCTAATTTGAATGGGTGATATCATATTAATGAAGTGGGATAAAGCAAAAAGGTAACCACTTGAAACACAAGTGCTCAGAATGCCAAGTCCCTCAATTTAGAGAATAAATGGCTGAAAATGCAGCCTTAGATATACTAAGTCTGAGACTGCCATGTTTCAGAATGTAACCTTTTCTCTTGGCAGCAATAAATACAAGTATGGAGGATATGGAGGACATGCTCTTCTTATCGGGCAGGGGGTGCAGGAGGCCTCTTCTCCTCCATTTTTTGTCTTTTTTTGGCTTGTTGAAACTTAGTATTGTGAGTCCCTTAATCTGAATATGAAGACAACACAAGAAACATCAGTGCATCTGTAAATCTTTTCCAATCAGTGTACAATTCAAAAGGAGAGTGAATGGGTAACTTTCAGTAATCTGCTCAGTACATTTTGAAATGGGCATAATTTGACAACTTTGAGTGACCGGGTTGTCATATTGGGACAGTGATTTTTGAACACATTTGGAAGATTTGACAGTGTCAGTGGTACAACAGGTAGCACACTCATCTTTGGTGCAGAAGACTGCATGTTCTATTCCCACACCATATGGTTGGATTACTGCCACTGCAGTGCAGCATAAGAGGTTTTGTACTCCTGAGTGTGTCATCCATTGGATGATATATTAAACCGTGGTTCCATCTGCATGAGCTGATGGTAGTTGAGGTAGATGAAAAAGATCCCACAGTACCTATCAAAAAGAGTAGGGGAAATGTCTCAATGTCCTGACCAAATTTCCCCTAGTACTATAAAAGCAACATCAGGTTTCCCTAGAAAGAAGCCACTAGCTTAGTGGGACAAACCTGATAAAAAAACTTGCAATGAGTGAAGTTTGGAATTTCACTCAGCAGCAGAGGATTTGTTAATGTGAAGGTTGGGCCTAGTACCAAGGTTGTTATGTTGTATTAGACTAAGATGAAAAAAAGTCTAGTAAGATGATTTTCTAATGAGTCGTAACAGTCTGTATTGAAATCACCCAGAAAAATATTCTTTAGACTGAGTATGTCTGGTGAGCATACTAATTATACTTGGAAATGAGTTAATAGAAGATGGGGAGGGATGTAAAGTACTGCTATAAAAATATTAGTATCTGAGCCTAACTGTTTCTGTAACAGCATTCACTTTTGCTCTGGTGGAGGTAGATTTAAGTAGATGTGTTGGGCTGAGTTTAGATGCATTGTCTATGAATAGGTTAATACCACCATTGTTTTCTGTTGTTAGGAAAAATATAATATTTTCATGGAACAGGTTTGTGAATTAATGAATTATGTTTTAGCCATTCTTCCATAATGGCATAGACTTGTTTTTAAGTAGAAGTTCACAGTTTAAACTGCTCCCATTTCTTTTCATTCAGACTACAGGTATTAGTACATCCTATGGTCAAGACATTGTACTGTGTACTGCTGGAATATACGTTGATACTTTGATCAAGGTTGAGTTCGGTGTCACTAGAATGAAGAAATATAAGTAATACAATAGTTGCCAGAGATTTATTTATTTTGTGACACAGTGTTATTAGCCTGGATATTCTAAGGAGATGTATTAAATGGAAATATCTTGGCTTTGCTAGTGGGGCCAAAACATTGGGGATACTTATTCCACCAAGTGTGAATATCAGTTTGTATTGAGGGTGAAATGGACTGAAGTATTGATGCATTATATGATGGTAAAGTATTTAAAAATATTTTGTAGTGTACCTGAGGTAAGCAGGAAAAATGATGGGTGAGGTGGGCATGATAAATTCTGTGGTGGAGAGTTAAATGGATATTTCAAGTAAAGTTTACTGAAAAATAGTGATGCATATAGTACAGAACAGTGAGAAAAGCTAAAACACAGAGAGAAAAATCAGAAATAGAAGGTTCAGTTGGTCTGAAATTAAACAAAAATGTGCAGTAAATATTAATATTGGAACTGGTGTGTATGTTTTAGTTTATTTTAAGGTGTAGTACTACTTGATGGAGAATTGAAGTGCTTGGAGTAGTGGTAAAACAGAAAAAAAACAGTCAACAGAGTGATTGGGATGAACACAAAAGCTGAGAGAGAGTTAAGTCAGAGTACTGCAATGATTGGATGGAGTACTGAGTGAGGTGGAGCTTGATAAGCATAAAGGAAATTAAGTAAGGATGAATTGGTGGGACTTGGGAAAGTACAGGAGTGAAACATAAACAAATTAAATAAGGCTGTGTGTAGAGGGTTTCTCATGAGTTCACTGCCTTGCTAAAAACAATCAGTAGCTTTTGTGACTATGACAACCTGCTTGGGAGGCTTACTGCTTGTAAACAATGCTTTGAATTGTCCGTGCTAGTGAGATCTGCACAGATCTGACTGTAGATGAACTGTATGGATGGGCAGAAATGGACAATATATACTGTCAGAAGTAGAATGACTTTTGCATTTAACTTGTGTTAAATTGCTTTTGTAACTGAGTTTGGTAAATTAATAGATTTGAGAATGATATACAGCTACACTAAACCTACAGGGCAGGCAGTTTGATTTTTACTAATGGAGTAAGCCTTGCAACAACTAAATTAGAAAGGGGAGAAAAATGTATTATCCTTTCACTGGGGTAGGAGCATTTCAATAATGAGAGGTGCTTGTCTTTTTTGGTTGAGGATAGTCCTTCCATAAAAAAATAGTTTTACATTCTAACATAATTCTGCAGTATGATGCAAATTAAATGGCAGAAGCATACCGTTCTACCTGCAAAAATCTATATGAAGGCTATCCAGACCTCTGGTATAGAGAGATAAACCCTTGACTACACCATAGTTGACAGGAAAGGCTCAGGTGCCGGTTGGAGCTGGCTGGGGAAAAAATATGTGACTGGTTGCTGCCAACATTCTCATACTAAGGGAAGGGATCTGGCTCTGGCTCCAGGTGAGTGACTTCTAGCAGGAATACTATGTGTTCACCTAGTGTAGGTCTGAGTCTGGGAATTCATACTATGCAGGCAAAGGGAACATGGCATGTGAAGGCATGCTTCCTTTCAGGAGACTGAGACTGCGGGTTCAGAGGATCTGATAATGAGTGAGGGGATCTCCCAAGATGGGAATATAGGCCATCCCAGGATCAGCAACCTGTCCTACCGCTTACCACTTGACTCTTGCTGGAAAAGGTTAAATGTTGTAGGAAGTTTAGATGGATGAAAAGGGCAGAACACCATTCACTCTAATAGTGAATGCAGTGTTGGTCATACAAATATGATAAGAACAATAAAAGGTTATCTAAATTCAATTAACAGAAGCGCAAGCAGATATTAAATAAGTAGATGCCCAGAAATAAAATGATGAAACCTCAGCTAATAGGAAAAAAAAAAATCATTTGGAGAATTAGTCCAAATAACCATTCTGAAAATAAATAATTGTAAAATAATCATAAATGGTCTACTGTATTAATTAAAAGCAATTGAAATATGAATTAAGCAACAGTCAAGTGAATGAAGTGCAACTGGAGATAAATGTTGCCATAAAATAAGGCGAGTATTCTTATTTTCTGTGTCCTGATTATAAATACCAGACAATAATCCATTTAAAGACACCTAGTAACCAGACATTACCATTATGTAGAAAGGGACATATTGCCATTGACCTTAAGTTGCTTCCAAAAAATTTGCAGAAATAATTCAACAGGTCAGGTTTGCTCAGCCCTTCTAGCCCATGAATCCATTCCTAGAAACAGCAATATATTATTCAAAACAGTTAGATGAAAATGTTATATTTACTGGGAAATGGTTGTAGGCCATCATCCAGCTGTGAATCAAGACAAGTAAGCATGCATAGCCAACAGACAGTGAATAATATTACACTGCCAAGCTCCACAAATAAGTCCAAGGATATTGGTTTATTAACATTTGAATAAACACCAAGAACAGATATTGTGCATGAATAACCAAAATCTGAAAAAAAATACCACAATCAAAATTTCCACTGAACTAGGCTGCCACCACTAGTTAGGAAATACTAACTCCACTCAGAAAATATTGAAAGTGGGGCGTGGCCAAGGATGAACACAGGATAGCAGCAGATTTCTTCAGCTCCACCAATTTCACTGCACTGACAGGAATTAATTACTTAAAAAAATAATTTATGAAGTAATTTTCTTTCTAAATATGTTTGTTTTATATATTTCTTGAACTATATCTAAAAAAGAAAGGAAATTTTAACAATATTCCTGTCAGAAATCACTTTGGAAATTTTCCTGTCAGTTTCTCTGTCTGAAATGAGTTCCAGTAAGACAAATTCTCAAGACTCCAGCATCAAGAAAGAACTTCAGTCTCTGATAACTACAATCCAGCAACTTACTGCCAAGATGGATAAACTGGATACTAAAATTGATACCTTCATAGAAAAACTACAAAACAAATAGACTTGTTACATATAGACTTGCAACAACAGAAGATCCAGATGACAGGCATAGAAGAGGCTGTAAATGACATGGAAAATAGAATCCAAGAAGAGGAAATCAACATTGAGTTTTGCTGAAACAAAATACACATCTACAAACAAAGCTTGATGACCTGGAAAATAGATCTAGGTGCAATAACATTAGGATTTGGGACTGCCAGAAAATATTGAAGGTAACAATATTACTTCTTTTTTAACAACATGGCTCCCTAAAACTTTAGACTTACCAGAACCATTCTCTTTGGTATCGAAAGAGCCCATAGATCTATAGCTAATACTAACTCTAACAAAAGTATCCTAGATCAGTTATAGTTAGATTTCTATCATCTTTTGATAAAGAAATGGTTCTTAAATCTGCTTGGGCTAAAGCTCCTGTTAAAATTAATGAGACAACTGTGCGTTTTGATAATGACTATTCTTCCTTGGTAATTACTAAAAGAAAAGTCTTTCTGCCATTAATAAAGGAGCTTAAAAAAGCACAGTTTAAAACCTACCTTCTGTTTCCTGCCAAGCTAAAAATCTTCCTTCCTGATGGTCCTAAAATTTTTGATGACTTAGACTCTGCATTGCTGTTTATCAAAAAAAATAAGATTCTGGATAAAATAGAGGAAATGGAATGGGCTAGTCCTTCATTAAAGAGGTTGGCAACTGA
This sequence comes from Protopterus annectens, assembly GCF_019279795.1. Lineage (NCBI taxonomy): Eukaryota > Metazoa > Chordata > Ceratodontiformes > Protopteridae > Protopterus > Protopterus annectens. Next base: position 1,470,492,288 of record NC_056731.1, read on the forward strand.
AACTTCGTGGAAGACTTCAGAGAAGAAGAAGAGACTAAAAAACAAATGACATGTCCTTTTTTTTTTCTCTCACTTTAATTTTCTTCATTATTAATCTTTTTAAATATAGTTTCTGCATTTTCAGAAAGCCACAAATATTCTGAAAAAGATTTAATCAAAATTATTTTCTGTGTACAAAGAGCAGTTTTGTCTCATAATCAATCAAAATATCTGAGGAACTAATAACAAGCTATCATTCAATATGTTTCTCTTTTTGACAAAGAGAATTAAGGTCAGTAACTTGATACATTTTTTTTCTTCTTTCTTCTCTCTTCTCTTCTTTTTTTTATTTTTTTTTAAACAATAACATTCTATTTAGATTATGCAGTTGGTAAGAGGTGGGGGAGGGCAGAGAGAGAAATGTGATGATAATATGATAAATGGAATGATAATTTATTTATTCCTTGTAAAAAGTTTATATGCTGTTTAAATGCTATTGCTAATTATACTTTCTTGATTATATTGCTTATGCTTATTCACAAATAATATGTCATGCTTTAATTAATAATAATTAGAACTAAATAATAGTAAATAGTATGTTTCATTTCCATCTTTATTAATATAAACAGCAAGTAATATTCCACTGTAAATACTTTTTATAGCTTCCTTTTACATTTTTTTATCTTTGCTTTGCTCTCTCTTATTTCCTACTTTCTCTTTTTCTTTTCTCTGTTCTTTCTCTTTATTCTCTTTCATATTAATATATTGACATTCTTTTGATACAGGTACAGTAAATAATAAGATTTGTATAAAAATTGAATTGGGGCAAAAATAATCTGTTCTATCACATATTAATAACTTTGGGTTTAGTTTCACTTTCATAGAGGCTGTAATAACTTGTAAAGTGCTCCGCGAAGGTTTTGCTATGTTTAGCTTCACTTATACTGCTAAATGAATGTCAGTCACTTGTTCTTAACAAAATTCCCGCCAAAATCTTAAGGGAGACAATTTGGGATGTGGGTTACCTCGTGAACAGTGTCCTCGAGTTGTTTTAAAAGCTTCAACACTCAGAACTCATGCAGAGAAGCTGAAAGCAGTCAGTTTGAACTTTGACCCCAGAATTCACGCTGACACATCGCAGATTCATGAAGAACACTCAACCAGGAAGTAGAACTGCTGCAAATGCGACTCTGCGGAATATGAACTCTTTATCATTTAAATGTGAGTTATTTTATATAATTACTTAGTTATTTATGTTATAATTTATAAAATATGTAAGTTATAATGATTTTGAATGATGAAGTTTCTCATAGTAAGCAAATGTAATTTTTTAGAAGGCATAGAAAGTGAAACTTTTATACAAGTGTTTTTGAAAGTTCACTTGACTGCAGCTTATTAATGTATGTAAAAAACTTATGATTTAAACTTATACACTGCTATGATTCATTTGATTTATATGATTGACAAGCATAAATAACTTTATGACTCTATCCTGGAAGAAGTTGTCATCTGACATATTTTAAAGCAGCAGCTTAGATATACAAAATACTGATGGCTTTCTTCACAATAAAGCAAGTGTTTTTGAGAACTTGCTTAACTATGCAGTATGATTTATAGCAATACCTATAAATATAATATTTTATTCTACTGACAATAATAAGTATAAGAAAAAAGCTCTGATACAAGTAATTTAAAGTCTTTTGGAAGCTGTTAACTGCATTTACATGACAGAATATAGATACATCTTAATATATGTAATGTATGAACCATATTAGCCAAAGTTATTGATTTAATTGAACATTAGAACTTATTTTTATAAACTTTGAATAAATTAATGTGTAGATATGCCCTTCTCTTTTTTTTTCCTTTCTTTCTTTCACTCTCTCTTCCTCTCTCATGTCTTTTATTTCTCTCTCTCTTCTTGGTTCCTAATATCAAGTTTATTTGAATGCTATTTGAATATAAATGTATTATATTAAATAGATGTATATAGTAGTATGAATAATTTTTTTTTTAAAAAATGATTTCTCTTAGTATATATGATGTTGTTTTATCAAATGTGTAGTTTTGTCTTACCAGATAATCTAATTGAAAGTTATTAATTTAAGTTAAATATAACAAGTATTAAATTGATAAGGTGGCAGCTGAGGTACTGCTGCTTAGGGCAGGGGGTTAACTTGAGTGGTATGTACTACTCTAAGTTGGAGTTTTTAACTCCAGGCTGGGTGCAAGGTTTAATCCTTACATTATTTTTTCTTGTTCACTGTTGTATGTATATAGTTCTGACATCCACAATACACTTTGTAAGCTCATTGTCACTACAAACAAAATTAAATCTTATACAAAATCCCATAAGAGACTCAATAAATACAGCTATATCTAAAGGTACACCTAAAGGAGGAGGTATAATATTACTTATTTTGTTAATTGTTATTTTAATCATAAGTTTTCTATGTTTTAAAATTGCCAAATTACTTCTCTAAAAGTAATTTCTTTAAACATTAATGGACTGAATAATCCATGCAAAAGGGCAAGCCTAATAAGATACATTAATTTACATAAGGCCAACTTAGTCTTCCTACAAGAAACACATCTCTTGAAAAAAGATATTGATAAACTAGCCACAAACAAATATACAGTATTGGTTAGTTCAGAGCACACTCAGAAAAAAAGAGGAGTGGCTATTTTATGGAATAAAAGTATGCCCATTCCTAAAACTATTAAGTCTTATCAAGATGATAAAGGAATGTTTTGTATGGTTACAATACAAATTAATGGGAAGACTTATACATTAATCAGTATATATTGGATACCTGGAATTGGTATTAATACAGTGAAATACCATCTTGATAAGATCATATCATTCTCTATAGGAGATATTATTTTAGCTGGTGACTTTAATTGTATATTACATGAAAATGAAATTACCACTATAGGAAAAAGGAAATTTACATCTAATGCAAAACATTTAAAGGATTTTGCTAATTCTTATCATTTAAATGATATTAATAATCAGATAGATTCAAAATCATTACCATATACATTTTTTTTCTAACAGGTACAAAACTTATTCAAAAATAGATAGAGTCTTTATTTCTAACCAGATGGTAACAGAATTAATTAACTCTAAAATCATTTCATGTCCTATATCTGATCATAATTCAATTGTTTTTGAGTTCATGATAAAAAATACTCACAATGTTCAGATCAAAAGGATACCAGCATACTTAACTCAATTAAAAGACTATAAAGAATATATACTTTCAGAAGTACAACATTTTCTAGATATAAATAATACTCCTGAAGTTTCCATTGTTTATGTATGGGATGCTTTAAAATCATATCTATATGGACAAAGTATCAGATGGTATAATAATAAAAGGAAATCTTGGGATAAGGAACTGTTAGATATTCAAAATAAACTAGATTCTTATAAACATAATAATAAAGAAAATATTATGGATAAGAAAGTCATTGAAGAAATAAACAAACTAAATGAGAAATACAAAGAAATTTTAACTCATAAAGTTAAAATAACTTTAGAGAAATACAAGTTTTTGTCTTACTCAATAAGCCCCAAATACTTACATAGACTTAAAAACAAAACAAAAAGGTTAAATAAGCAAATTCATATCAAAGAAATCTTTTCTCTAAGGAAAAAGAAGAATGTTTCTAGTCTACCAGAAATACTAGATGAATTTAGAAATCACTTTCACAAAATTAATCATAATAACATTAACATGGAATCTAAAGATAAAATAAGGAGATTTATAACCACAAACATGAATAAAAAACTTAATAAACAACAGATTAAACTATTGGATAAAAGTATTTCATATACAGAGGTTGTTACACAAATAAACAAGCTTAAATCAAACAAAGCACCAGGTAATGATGGTATTATACCAGAGATATATAAAATCCTTTCTAAAAGTACATACTCATTAATACATAAGGTTTTTATTTTGGCCCAAAATGAATTAATAACCCCCCCATCTTGGCAATATACATTTATTTCGCCAATCTTAAAACCTAATAAAGATCCAACTAGATGTACTTCATATCGACCCATCTCATTACTTAATGTTGATTATAAAATGTTTATGAGTATTTTTGCTGATAGATTGAAGACAATCATCCCTGGCATTATAGATATAGATCAGACAGGCTTCATTGTAAATAGAAATAGTTTTGATAACATAAGGAGAACTCTAACATTAATTGATTTTGCAAATAGGAAAAAGAATGATTTAACTCTTATTAGTCTTGATATAAGCTCAGCATTTGATTCAGTAAGTTGGGACTACCTGTTTACCTTACTGAAGTGCACAAACTTCTCAGAAGCATTTGTAAATCTAATTGAACATTTATACAGAGAAACATTGGCTTATATTAAGATAGGAACATATGTCTCACAAAAAATACCAATTTTTAAAGGTACAAAACAAGGGTGTCCACTCTCTCCACTATTATTCACTTTAATAATGGAGCCTTGGGCTAATTTGATCAGAAACAGTACTGACATAGAGGGATTTGAAATAGATGAAAATACAACATCTAAAATTTAACTCTTTGCAGATGATGTTCTAATTACATCAGCGGGATCTAATTCTTCTATGCAGTCTCTGTTTGATAAAATGATAAATTTTAAAAGTATTTCTGGTTTAATATTCAATGAAGAAAAAACTATAATACTACCTATATATGCACGAAAAAATGTTCTCATTAATGATTTTACTAAATATGTACCCAATTCAGGTCAGATAACTTATTTAGGTATAATATTATCTAAAGATATTAAATCTATTATACATAATAATTATAATGCCTGTCTTCTTAATATACAAAATCTCTTTAATACCTGGAATAATATGTTTTTTACTATGGAAGAGAGACTTACAATTATTAAAATGATAATTTTTCCCAAGATATTATACTTAATACAATCAATAATGCTTCCACCTACAAAAATAATTATCAAGAAATTGAATACACTAATGTTAAATTTCCTATGGGCACCTAATAGACCTAGGATTGCTTTAAAGAAACATACTAATAGTTGGTCTCAAGGGGGTATTTCTTTTCCAGACTTCAATTTATATTCTATCTCTTCTATCATAAAAGTTATTACTTTATTAATAGATCAGTCATATGTTGCAAAATGGAAAGATTACTGGGAGATAATTAGTATTCACTTCATGAAAATCTCTTTAACACATAAAAATATGATTGTAAATAACTCTATGTTATGGTTACTAAAAGAATTTTGTACCTCACCTATTACACCTAAACATATAGTTAGTTACCCATTAAACATTATTATTAGCTATCGTAACTTTATATTCATGCATCCTAAATATAAAGAATGGAATTTTATTATATTCCCTATAATGTATACTTGGGGTATGCTTTTGTCATCCACTTCTGAAGGAACTCATTTAACTACAGATAATGATCTAAAGTACTGGTATCAGTTGATATCTGATAATAAAGTTAAAAATCTAGATTTCTTAAAACAAGAATTTGATCTAAGAGAAACTTGCTGGTTAGAGGTTCAGACCTTTAGACAATATCTCATTGATAAAATAGATCTAATGTCTATAACAGTTAAAGAATCTGTCCCAACATTGATTGATTACTTGATATCAAATTTACAACATAAAGTTTCTGATAAAGGTAAACTTTCATACATACATAAAATTATCAGACAAGAAACTTTTTACAGTATAGATACCTACTGGAATTATTTCATTTCCATTAATGGTGGTCCACCAAATCAACAAGATAAACAATATATATTGGAATCTGCCTATAAAACTACGTCTTCCATTGTCTGGAGACTTTTTACATGGAAATTTTTACATAGATCCTTTTATACACCTTTGATGATGAATAAAATAAATAATAAAGATAATCTATGTAAAAGATGTAATATAGAAATTAATGCAGACTGGGCTCATATGTTTTATGACTGTATAAAATTGAAAGAATATTGGAAGTCAATTAATGAATTTTTGCAGGCTCTTTTTACAGATAATTTTATTATTTCTAAATCTCTTATATTATTCAACACACCTGTACCTCAAAGTGTTAAAAAGGTTAAGCTTCCATTGTTATGGTCTAGCCTAGCAGTGGCTAGAAAAATAATAACCAGAAATTGGATTTCAGATACACCTCCTTCGTTCAATGAATTTAAAAATGTTATGAATATAGTGTGCCATATGGAATTGAATACAGTGAAGTTAAGAACTAATAGAAAAACATCTTATTATATTGTATGGGATAATATACAAAACTTGTTAAACAAATCTTAACTTCAATAACATGGTATTTTAGTTTAATTAATTGATCTGATTGTAGTGGATGTCTTTGTAAATACTTTGGTTGTTTTGTTGAATGTTATAATCATACCTATTTTAATTACTTGTATAAAATTGTTATGATATTTTCTTGTATGTTAAAAACAATAAACTTGTTTAAAAAAAAAAAAAAGAAAATATTGAAAGTCAAGCTTTTTGTCCTTTTCTAAACAATCAGGACTTCCTCAAAATCTAAACCCTTTATATAGGGTTCCCAATCTTAATTAACAAACACTAATTAGCTGTTGCTGGAAACATTAGAATAAAACTACACCAGCTGGCAAAAGTAAAAATAAGTACCAGAAATTACTGTAATATACAAGCAATTTTGTGCTAAAGAAGCCATAAATGCCAATGGTTTCTAGCCTAGTGTCTGCCTGAAAGATCATATTATCAAAGACAATGGAATGGCATAAATAAGTCATACCCCTACAGATTTCCTTCACACACTTTGTCTTCTATCAAGTTACTTGGCTGGAATACCAGGCTACTAATTCCAACAACCCACTTCCACTTTCACACCACTACTGCCAATCATAGTGCTAAGCCATTCTCATGTTAGCTAAGCCAGCTCTCAGTTTCATCCCTATACTTTATATATATATATATATATATATATATATATATATATATATATATATATATATATTCTTTTACATGATGGCCTACATGCACAGTTATTTAAGTTCTCACATGCATGTATACTTTTGATATTTAAATTCATAGATTTCAACTTCATGGTGCAAGAATCAGGGTCAAAGCCAAAATTAAACAAGATAATGAGAGGAAAACACCAAAACTCATGGAGATATTTTAAATGTCACTCTTCTATAATTAGAAGGTTTCTAGAATAACATGTTTTGCAATAGTATGCATTTTCCAAAGGATATAACCTCTGTCTACTGTCTGTCATTATTTAGTGATAGCAGTCTTCAAATATTTACCAAAAAAACAAGCTTTATGAGAAACAGAATAAAGTACCAAATATATGAGGCAAAAAAAAAAATCAGGAACGTTCTATACAATTGGGGTTAGAAAACTACTGTGGTTACATATTAATTATGGGAATTTGGTATTGAACCTTTTCTGTTCCCTGCACACTGCACTGCAGCAAGTAACTGTAATGCCCTGGAGAGCATGAATTAAAACAATTGGGATGGCTTGATCTGTACAATCTGATCATTTGCTTACATAACTGAGTCACTGCCTAATTCACTCTTAATCCTTCCTGTCCTACATGAGACTGACTTGTAATCTGACATTGTGATTGACAGAGTAATCATTTATTTATTTATCAACAAATCCATAATGTGGTCCTGAAGATGAATGGTTCACTCAACTGAAAACACATATAATGAAATGAATGTGAGTGAAGCAAAGCAATGAGGCAGCAAAGTGATGAAAAAGCATACAATAATTTACTAGAACAATGTGTTAACGCTTTTGCAGTAATAATGCTGCTTCTTCAGACATTGAAACAGTTCATTTCAAACATATTTAAATAATATTATCAGAAAATACACAACCAATCCCTAACATCAATCAGTGAAAACCTCTGAATAATAAAAATATCTTAAAGGAGCAACACTTTAGATGTGCCACTTTCATTATTTACAAATGTGTCTCATTTTTAAAAAAGGTTTCATTGGCACCTTATCATTAAGCCCCTTCCCCTTATCTGCTTTTAATCTAATAATCCACTTACCTTCTGTGCGTCTGTGGCATTTTCAATATCACCCCCATGTTTGTTAAAGATTATTCTCTCCATTATTAAAAACTTAAATGAATGTGATGGACCATATATGTTGATATGTATTGCTAAAGCATTTGTACAATTATATTTATTTATATCGTATAAGTACTCCCTGATTCTGTCTTTAAACCGCCTGTTGGTTTTCCCTACATAGAATGAATTGCAAGAGCAGATAGCTAGGTAGACAATATCTGTGGTGTTGCAATTTCTCTTAATGTAAAATGTGAATTTCTTATTCATTTTAGGATGTTCAAATTGTCCAGATGACTCAACATATATGCAATACCTGCAATTCCCACAAATGGATATAACTGCTGAAATTCTATGGTGGTATGCATTGTTTCTTGAATAACATAATCTACATTTTAAATTCTGTTTATTTTTGAAAGAAAACAGTGGAGTTTCACCTACTAACTTTTTAACATTGACATCTCTAGTCAGAATGGGACAATACCTTTTAATAATGTCAGTCACCAGATTAACATTACTCCCAAAAAAATAAAGAAAGAAATACATAAAATATTCTGTTTAAGTGCCCCCTGTGTAGTGATCTCATTATTGCAATATGAAAAATAGGGTTTTGCTACTGTGGTTCTAGCCTCCCTTACATGGGACAGTGATGGAATAATATGGTCAAGGTAGCCCCTTTCTTCGAGCCTCTTTTGTAGATCAGATAGATCCACTTCAAATTTACAGTCATCAGGATTTAAACTGGAGACCCTAAATCTTTGCCCCTTGACAAGTTCTTAAATATATGGTCAGGATGCATGCTTTTCCATTGCAATAGATTATTTCTGTAGCATCCTTTGCTATGAATGGTTGTACATATACTCCTATCACGCTTCCTGTATAATTTCACATCTAAGAAGTTGATCACGTCAAAAGAAGCATTCATGTTAAATATAAGAAAAGAAGTGCTTACAGTAAAAAAACAACAAAATTAATTAAGTCATTGTAAGTGCCTTCCCATAACATAAACAAGTCATCCACAAAACATCCATAGAAAATAACTTGCATCCAAGTTGTTGATTTCAAGGATGTATCAAATTCCCATTTGGCCATTATTAAATTGGCATAACTGTTGGCCATTGGTGTACCCATGGCCACACCCTCTTTCTGTAAATATAGCTGCTGTTCAAACAGGCATATGTTATTCTCTAATATCATTTCTATTAATAAAGAAAGCAAATCTATAGAGTTCTGTGTCATTGTACTATATTCATTCAAATACTTTTGTAACACATCCAGACCCTCATTGTTAGGAATTACAGTAAAAAGGGATCATATATCCAATGTAACATACCATATTTCCTCCAAATCTCTTCTGTCTGTATGTACATAGTCATGTAAATCATTTTAAAAATGTTTAAAATCTCATAGGATATATAAATTATTTTCTACTATAGGTTTTAAAGATTTTTTCTACGTAGTTGGACATTGTCTCAGTGCACCAACCCTGCTGAGAAACTATGGGCCTAAAGGGTGGTGTTACTGGCTTCTTATGCTGTTTCAGGAGTCCATTCATGACAGGAACAATGGGAGCATCAATAATGAAATAATCAAATAATTCCTGACCAAAGTCCCTACTTAATTAGCAATCATATAACAGGTTATGTATTCTATTTTGTATCAATATTACATTTTTTTCAACTTTTTCATATACTTTCTTATCACTTAACATATCAACCATGGAAGTCAATTAGAATTGTTTGTCCATACCTATTACTGGGAAGCCTCTGTTGGCTTGTTTTATGACTATAGTCTCAACATTCTCCAAACATCTCAATGCATTCTATTCTTCCACAGTTAAGTTTGTTGTATTCTTATGATTTCTATCAAAAGCTGCGTACAAATCTGCTTCGCAAAGTGTATAAAAAGTTTCCACAACCGGATGAATTATAGGAACGAAAGTGCTCATTTTTTTTAAATGTGCTTAATTCATTAACAGGATTCATATCATTTTACAACATTTTCAACATAATGGATCCAGCAAACATTTTCAGGTCAACTATCACATCAGTGATACTTACATTCTGTGTCGGTATGAACGATAACCCTTTTCCCAACAAAGCATATTCAGAAATGTTTAACTGTTTGGAGGAAATATTCCAAACTAAACAATTACCTTCTTTTGCCACATTCTTTTGAGTGTTTGAGCCTCCTTTGCATCCTCCTGAAACTTGCTCTTCAGTCTCCCTCTGCTTTACAAGCTTCCCTGAACTGCAGCGATGCAGAGGCTCCTTTTACAGGTAAAGTTATGGGAAAAACTTAAAATGGTTATTCTTCTGTTCCACACTGTTTCTTTCCCTTACTGAAGCTTCTACTGAAGGAGAGGCTTCTTTGCTGGATTGCATATTAACTGAAGCAACCTCTATCATTGGTGGTACTGTATCTTTTCGTCTAATACCAGTGTCCTTTTCTGGAGGACTGCAAACATTTGCTCTACATTCAGTACTCGCACTCAGGTTTGCATTAATTATCTTATCGGTTGTAGTGAGTACAATGGGCAATGTTTCCAAATTGTCAGTGTTAACCTCTATTGAAGAAATCACACCATGAACATTTAGTAATTTCTGTTCATTTGTTTTTGGCCAGGCAAACATATGCCCCTGCGGAAAATCATTCCTGTATCTTTCCAGCTTTGAGAACTTACTACAAAGCTGGAATATGGAGAGACTGAATCAATTTGTTCATCTGTAATGTCATTAGGAAATTATTAATATAAAAAATTGTGCTTGTTTAATTCTGCCAATGACAAACCTTTCTTCAGTTACAATAACGTCAATCAGTAGACAAATATAGTCAAAACTAAGTTACAAATACAGTTGCTGCCATTTTGCTAACAATTGTTTGAAATGATCACCGTAAGCTAGCATTTTAAGCACTCAACCCCTGAGGGATGACACGGTATTTTAAACAAGCCTCTAAATTATACCATTGTGCTTGCAAGCATTCTAACTTATATAAGTCATTTTCTAAAGCATGTATTTGGTTTAATAACTTTATAAAATCAATCCCTGTTGTTTTCATATTTCTGCTCTCCAATTCATCTAATCCTTTCAACAAAGGGTTGTTCTGGCTAACTAGGGATTCAGATAGCCTCCCAGTAATTGAAATACCCCTGACAGGTGGATTATATGCCAATTCAAGTTCTTCAGTGCCACCTTCAGCCATTGCTCCAACTAGCCACAAAAAACAAATGCAACAATAAATCCAAAATGTGGTCGAGAGGATGAATGGTACACTCAACTGAAAACACATATAATGATATGAAAATGTGAGTGAACCAAAGCAATGAAGCAGCAAAGTGATGAAAAAGCATAACATAATTTATTAGAACAATGTGTTAGCACTTTCACAGTAATAATACTGATTCTTCAGACATTAAAACAGTTCATTTCAAACATATTTAAATAGTGGTATCAGAAAATATACAACCAATCCCTAACATTAATCAATGAAAACCTCTGACTAATAAAATATCTTAAAGAAGCAACACTTTAGATGGTGCTGCTGTTATGATTTACAAATTGGTCTCATTTAAAAAAAAAGACTTCATTGGCCCCTTATCATTAAGCCCCTTCCCCTTATCTGCATTTAATCTAATAATCCACTTAACTTCTTCTGCTTCTGTGGCATTTTCAATATCACCTCCACGTTCATTAAACATTATTTTCTCCATAGTTAAAAACTTAAATGAATGTGACATATCATATATGTTAATATGTTTTGCTAAAGCATTTGCACAATTATATTTCTTTATATCATGTAAGTACTCCCTGATTCTATCTTTAAACCGCCTGCTGGTTTTCCCTATGTAGAATGACTTACAAGAGCAGATAGCTAGGTAGATAATATCTGTTGTGTTACAATTTCCCTAAACGTAAAATACGAATTTCTTATTCATTTCAGGATGTTCAAATTGTCCAGATGACTCAACACATATGCAATACCTGCAATTCCCACAAATGGATGTGACTGCTGGAATTCTATGGTGATATGCATTGTTTCTTGAATAACATAGTCTACATTTTAAATTCTGTTTATTTTTGTAAGAAAACCATGGAGTTTCACCTACTAACTTTTTAACATTGACATTACTAGTCGGAATGGGGCAATGCATTTTCAAAATGTCAGTCACCAGATTGACATTACTACCAAAAAATAAAGGAATACATAAAATTTTCTGTTTAAGTGCCCCCTGTGTACTGATCTCATTATTGTGATGTGAAAAATAGAGGTTTGCTACTATGGTTCTAGGAAGGATTCACTCTTAATCCTTCCTGACCTACATGAGACTGACTTGTAATCTGACATTGTGATTGACAGTCATCATTTATTTATTTATCATTTGTTTGCTGGGAAAGTCTAACTTGGAACAAGCCAATTTTCAGCAGAGGCCCCAGGAGAAATGCTCTAGACGCATGTATTTGTAATGTGGGAGGAAACTGGAGCACCAGGAAGTAACTCACATCAATGCAGGGAAGACATGCAGACTCTGCACAGAAGGCACCCCAGCCGAGAATCAAACCAGAGAACCTCTCTTGCTGTGAGGTGACAATGCAAACTGCTGCATCACTGCACCATCCATAATTTTCTAGAGCATAGAGGAAAAGCAAGAGGTCTGGAAAGCAAACAAAGCTTTGGTTCATGGAGTCATGTTATTGTTTTTGTTCACCCTTCTATCAGCTTGTACCTCACTTCATTCACATCCAGACAGAATCAGTTGCAGCTCTGATGTCATCATGCTTGATGTTGCTTATTAGAGATACCACGGGTTGCAGGAATGAGATGATGATGTCAGGCTAGCGCATCAGCAAGAGGAAACACCTCTAGAAAATAAATCATGATATAAATAAGTAACTTGGAATTTTGCATCACTCTGTTATTTTCATTTGAAATACAGTATTTTTTTCAAATATTGAACAGCTGAGAAGAATGAACAGCAGTGGTAGCAGAGGTTTGAGCAGAATGACAGCTTTTGTAATCAAGTGGCAAAGTAGGTGGGGGTTACATCTCTATTTAATTGTGAATGAACTCCTACTGATCTAATTATTCTCCTCTGTCATTGCAATATCCTCTGAAGCAATGCAGAAATAGAAATAGATAATGGCAAATAGATTAAAGTGGAAATCTTGAAGAAACATGGCAATGGAGATAAAATAAGTGACTTAGAACAAGAATATGTTTACTCACAGTCAATAATTTCAACAGTTAAGAAGCAGAAATACATTTTGAAAAACATGCAAGTTACTTATGAAATTAACACAGTACAAAAGGACAGTCCTTATTGTTGAGATGGTAAGAATTTTACATTTGCGGAGCAAGGAAAAACAAATCATAGAGGGGAACCATTACTAGATGCGCCATTAGTTTAAGAGATGAAAATTTTCTTTACAGTTTGGAAAATTATGAAACAAATTCTGTGAATACACTCTGCAGCTAAACTCTGTGACATTTAGAAGTTCTTATGAAGACAATATGCTACTAGGTTATTTTAAGAAATTACAGGGAAAATATAAAAAACAAGAAAATTATCTCTTTCTTTATAAGTGATAAGAGCAATAGGATCCTCCAGACACCTCAGTGGAATATGTAACATGTAAAAATAGGAGTAATAGTAGCAGGAAACAAAAGGTAGATAAAACACCAAAGGCCACACTTTGTTCTAACACATTAGTGGACATCTCAATGGAAGACAATGCTGCTACATAATTTTTATTAAAGGGTGTTTGTAAAATGATGAATATCATGAAATGGGAATGGAGGTTTGTGATTTGTGAATGAGTTCTTACATAGCTTACAGTCTAAAAATCCCCTCTATTTTATTTCTGGGTAATAAAGTTAGTAAACTTTTTTTGAATGTTTGAAGCATTTCCTATTAATATAGTAATCAGACATATATTTTAAGTAAGAGTATACAGGCTACTTACCTGAACAAAACATAGCATGCAAGTCTTTACATATGCATTTACCATCTTTATGCAAGTGCAAAAAAAAAAAAAAGCATATGTAACCATACGTTTTTTATCAGTATAGTATTGGATATTTGAATATTTACTAGTGGAGATCAGATGGAGTAGAGACACTCAATACAGGACAGAGGCAAAGTGATGCACCAATGGTTATCTACATGAAAGAGAGAGAGAGAGAAAAGAAGAAATAGAGACTGCCTCCTGCAACAGTAGGACTGCTATATCAAGCTTATTGCAGTGACCTTTTACAAAATGGATGATGCCTTCCACGGATTAAAGTGGTTCTAAGAAATAAATGACTAACTAAATACATAAATAAATGAATAACTAAATATTTATTTATTGTTCATTGACTGTCATAGTTGACTGATCCAGTGTGGATCCCCTTCAGTCACAGCCTGAGAATTAGTAGTGAATATGAGAATACAAACATTACAGAGTTACAAATAATGCACAATTGTACATTGTATGTCAGGTATTTATTAATACAAATAACAAAGAGGCTTGTAGTAAAGAAAACTGAATGTTACACATAGCAAAATAGTACAAGTATATATTAGCAACATATGAATGCAATTGATAGAGCAAGAGGTCTGTAGACCTCTGGTTATTTGCTGCTATAAAATTAGAAGATAGCAGGCAGTATAAGGTATAGATATAGAAGGAGGTAAAAAGCCCAAGGATGTGGCTGCTAAAGTGAGATTTCAAGTTGCCAGTAAAAATATAGATGGCTGAGGCAAGCACAGTTGGCCCTATTTGCTAGAAAGTTTAATATTTTTGTTTAAATATACTGTGAGTGCTTATGTTGTAGAAATCATCAGGGAGAAATTCCCCTGTGTTCATATAAGAGTGGGATTTTAGACCTGGCTATTACTGAGCCAGAACTGACATGAGAGCATAATTGTGGAGTGCATCTCTGCTGGCCAGTCTGTACCTGAGGAGAGTATTGCCATCATAAATGATTATGCACCAGAGAAAGGAATGTGAGATCTGATTGCTCTTCAATTGGTAGCCACTTGGCTCAGTGGAGCATGATACAATGGTGTGTTAAATTTTAAAGGAGAAAAAGTTGAACCTACATATTTTATTAGAAATAGTTTACTGTTTCAAAGTTTATAATTCATTTATAAAAACTATGTCATCTGTTTTTAGTGGTGACATCATTATGGCCTGACCTAATGATATTGTGATTATATTTGTTCTGGTTTCTTAAAATTTTCTAATCTTGGTATTTTCTAAGTCTGATCAAAAACCCAGATAATTTTTAGATGTTACCATTACTATGAATACTGAAATGAGCCTACTACAGTTTAAAATCTACATTAAACCCACCTTCAGCAAATTGCATTTACATGCTAAGAGTTATCAGCCAGTGTCTATCAAGTATAACATTATAAGTGTTTAGTAATGTGTGCACAGGTAGTGGTTATGTTGATGATGGAGTATGTAAACTATTAAGATCCATATTTATATTGTTTTTCAGCTTTACTAACATTAGTGAACTCCAAGGGTACACCACATTTTAGTAGCACTTTTATTTTATTTTTTTTCAACATAGGAAGAACAGTCTATAACATATAGTAAGGGTTGAGGGCTTTGCACAAAGTTCATAGGTTCATACATTAGTACTAAGCTAACTGCCCTTGCAAGCCATTTTAAGCCTAGTCAATTATCCCTTGTGAGACTCAAACCCTGCACCTTGTGTTTGTAAGGCAAACAACTTAACCATTAGGCCACCCTCCAAACCCACTGTCAACATAATGAATAAATGCGGCATTATTTTGAATTTTCTCAAACTGTAAGGACAGTAGTTGCCTGCCAGTATCTGGCTGCATCACTGAGTTGCTTTTTAGTGAGACACAAATGTACTACTGCAGTAAAATGACATCTACTGATAGGCTTTACAACTTAACCCAATGTGTTATATCCTCAGAGTTAGTTTTAATAATTAACCAGTGGGAGGATCAAAGCCTATTGTATGAGATGTATACAAGATTTTGCCTCCAGCATAAGAATTTTTTAAAGGTTTTCTTTTGTTTTAAAGGGTTCATCTAATTATGGTTCACCAAAGAAAACAATTAGAACAGATGGGATGCAACCCTACCCTGACACATAACTATCATCAATGTAGCCTTTGTAAATGTGCAGTCTACTTTTTCAGTGATTGGCTATTTTCTATTCCAGCTACAGAATAATTGAAACCTTCTGCCTGTTTGCAAAATTAATGAAAAATAGTTGAATCAAAGGTTTGTCCTTTTATGCAGTTCTATTGTAAGAGGTGGAAAACAGCTTGATTAATGACCAGAAAGTCCATCAGTTTACTCTTATACAAATGCAAGTACAACAACATCTAACTCAGAGTGATCCACATAGGCTGCATTCCTAGACAGGATGAAGCATCTCTTTCATGACATGGTCCCCATAATGAGAATGTGAAAGATTTAGCTCATCTTCTTTTTAGATTTGATCATTCATTCATTGTTGGACTCATTATTTCAAACCAATAAGCAGTTGATACATATAATAAGCATTCCTCAGTTCAGGCTGCTGTTCTCCTGCCAGTTGCATAGCTTTTATTTAAATTATTTCATTCACTATTAAGCTTACAGTGTTTTGCAAAATTCCTTCAGTTTTCATTGTCAGCGTATGAATAATGAAATAAATTTATTTTTCTTTATCTACCAGCACTTTTGTCATTCTTTCTTTCAAAGTTTCTTTCAAATCATTCTTCTCCAACTAAATACTGAGAATTATATGAATATGCTTTGAAAGTGTGCTCTCTCATCTGAATCTCACTGCCCCAGTACTCCAGGCTGGAGTGTTTTTCTTCATTAAGTTTCCATCCTACAGTAGCTATTGAACAATTTCATATCAAAAAAGTCACTACTCACTAAGAAAACGGTTATGTGGTAAGCAAACAGTATACTTTTCATTAGATGTTATTGTCTATTTGGAAGGACCCAGTAAAACATATATGTGCATTGCCACATAGTCATTTAGGTCCCAGTTAATATGCAAGCAAAGCAAGCATTGGTTTCTCCAGATTAGACTTGGTATAATGTTTACAGTTCTTGACCATTTGTTAACACATCTTTCCTTTTCTTGCCTTTAAAGTGCTACTTAGGACTATGAATACATAATTCTTTTCATCAACACTCATTTCAAAGTATCAAGATACTGGAGTTTCTCAAGGTGGAATAATAATCATTCATTTCATCTCATGGCTCACCTCCATATTTTTCTATTCCCCATGTCCTTCACCATTAACTTTATTTCATATACACCTGCCAGACAATTGTGATTGGGTACTTTACAAAGGTACTCTGCTAAGTCTGCATTATGATTACTTTAGTCCGTTGACTGTCTTCCATTCTGGAGTGCCTTAATCTTAACCACAGCTACACCTTTCGGCAAAGCTAATATATCTGACAAGATATATTTGACATATAGGTATTTTGTAGCTTCCTCATCAGAGTGATTTATCCCCTTTGTCACAGGTTATCTGTATAATAATGCATAATCTTGAATGTATGCTATCTACTGGTAAATACGTTTATTATTTTCTTCTTGCTCACAGAAGATCTTTGGTTAAAGTCACTAATTCTTTCATTTGGAATGAAATGTGTCCAGGCAATGTGTCTGACCATTGGAACAGACCAGTGTCATCCTCTACTGCCCACTCATCCCTTATCGGGTTCTCCAGCTTTATAACAATGAAATCAATTAAAAATTAAACATACATCAAAGCTTAGGATAGTTTTGTCTTTACATGTCCATCAGATTCTTCTTCTTCTTCTATTCTTCTTTCTGTATTTTTATCTCTTTCTCCCTGGAGACCCACAGTTAGGTTTTGCCTTATATCCTTCATTGACTTGTAAGCTTCCCACTTAGAATTCAAGCTTTCAGAAACTCTCCTAACTTTTCCATTTTTTAATAATCCTAGTAGGTTGTACAATGTGTACTGAATAATGTCTCACAACATACTGGCAGATTCACAAACCTGGACTGCACACACCGCACAAATGAGTGTTTGACAAAAGCCAACAATCCCTTGGTTATTGAATGTTGCATAGCTAAATAATGAGCAAAGGGGGTGACATTCCCCCAAGTACTTATGTAATCACAAAAATATCAGTTCATAATCAGTGTAAAATATTGGTGAAATGACTTAAAATAGTCAGCGACGTCCAGATCTGGAATATTTAATAATTGACTGGTATACCAGATAATCATCCAATTCTTGCATGATCTTTTGTAAAGTATTACTCTCTCTGTTGGTTTGGCAAAGTTTGAAATTAAATTATGGCAATAATTAATTGTCTCAGTACTTTCCTATCTCATTTCACTATAATTGGTATATGTGGGGTAGCAGTTCTTCAATCACTATCCTCTGTTCATGGTGAGACATTATGTGACATAGGTGACAAACTTTGTCCTCTTATATTTTAACCGTAAGAGAACTGACTACAAGCCACTCCTTGCTCAAAGCTTCAGATGTACTATAAAACCCTTTCATGCCCTATGTGGATTTTTGCAGTAATGAGCATGCAGCCTGCATATTACCACACTACTAGCACAGTGATAATATACTACTGTACACTGACCATGCAGAGAACGTCTAAAAATCTGTACATGAGCACCAGCTATTTTTTTTTGCTTCATCTAAAGTAGCATACATTTTAAGCTGTGTTTGATGTCCTTAGTTTCTCATTTATCTGCATTACACTGCTTTACTTAAATTATTTTACTTACATGTAAGTTTTAGCCATGTTCAAATTGTTTTCATTTGTGTATATTTATTTGTTTACACTTATCAACAATCTATCATTATTGTCTTGTAACCCTATAATGACAGTAAAAGGCTCATATGAACATTTCATCCAGTGGACTACCAAAAGAATAATTAAATAAAATAAAATAAATCAGTATTTAACGTCTGCTCCTGCATCCATATTTGTAATACAAATACATGTTTTAAGCCATCGTGAGACAGGTTAGTTTTACCCTACTGATGATGTGTTGTTGTGATACTAATCCTGCTCAGTAAGAGAGGAACCACAGGTTCAGACATTTTGTGTATGTGCTTGGCTGAGGAGCTAATGGCACGAAGCTACCATCTGTGGGATTATGACTGAATGCAAGTCAGAATCCCGCCTAAACATAAAGATACTGCAGCACTGCAGATCTCCAGTTGGCCAGGGATAGCCAGCCGCAAGGTCAGCGAGGAGCACCGCTCATCACTGGGTCGGAGCGCGGATGGAAGGGGGCTGCAGTGCACCACACGTTTGTGGGGAACCGGGTTCTAAATCATTTGTAGATTACCTGATTCTAGGTCAGGGTTTTTTACACAGCAGAGCAGCAAAAAGCTGTGATCTATTGAAAGTCAGCCCTCGAGCTAAGCTTTTGTAACCAGGAAATTGTTATGGTTAGGCTTGTATAGGCTCTAGGGCCGATAGCCTAGTACCAACCTATGAACCTATGAACCTGTAAGCAAGTTTTCAGAATTACACAGCTAATGTCATCAGAATTCAAGAAATGTTCCTGCCTTCTATGTGATTAAACTCAGCTAGGGCTCTTCTGTCAAAAGTTTGATGCAGTGTCAAAAATTGCTAGGCATTTGGTCATTCCTGTATTGATATTATGCCTTCAGCAGCTGTACTCCAACAGTCTTCATGTGATATGATATGTCTTACATCAATGTTTTACACAAATGATAGTTACAGCTGATAGAGCCTTACCGTGTCCTATATGTAAAAAGTTGCTCCGTGCTCTTTATGCTAGAACTTCAACTTAGCATGACTGCTCTCTCTGCTGTAATATTGTATCATCATACAATCTCATGATTTACGTCATTATGTTACACAGAAGTCTGTACGACTTTCTTGTTTAATACCTAGAGAAACACCTTTGCTGATTACTACATTTATCCATGCAATCAATAAATCAATAAATCAATAAATAAATAAATAAATAAATACAAAATCATAGAAAGGATTAGCTGAAATAAGGTAATTTGCCATTAGTCTGATGCTCAGCATGTTCACATACACACAGACACACACACGCGCACACACATAAATTTAAACTCAGTAAATAGAGTACAAAAATTCAGTTAAAAACTATGCCGCATGGGCATTCAAATGCAAAAATCTATCGCACTGTTTTTTCTTGTTACAAAGATGTTTAGGTCTCTTGCACACATTCGCACACACAACCACATAATCACACACACACACACACACACACACACACACACACACACACACACACACACACACACACACACACACACACACACACAATCCAACAGTTTTTTCCTGTTACATCAATATATACATAAATATGATTGTAAAATGTTCAGTGCTTAGCAAAGTGTAATTTCTCTTCTGTAGCTAACAAACATTGTTACTAATACCAAATTAATTGTATACCACAAACAATTTGGGATGAATGAAAGGGTAGGTTTCTCTAGTTGGCAAACAAAAAATATATCTGACTAATTGATTCATAGTGCCATTGGATGTATATACCGTGACAAAAATAAAGTGGGTCAGACCTAAAGCAATGCACTAACAATTAAAATGAGATAATATAACAAAAATAATCCTAGCGCAGAGAAGGAAATGTGTGTCATAGTTTAAATGGCAGGTAAACTAGAAATGTGACAGATGTTTAGTACATTTTTTTAAAAAATAATACATTGCTATACATTGCTATAAAAGACAATAATATTTCCCCACAAAAGAATGTGAGCAGGTTATGTGGGCTGCATTCATTTGGTGTCAGGCAATCTCATTATGACTAGGTGATTATACCCCATCCTTCAGCCACCATAAAGATACCTCTGACATTTGTCTTGATTTCTTAACATAACTAGTAGAAAAACAACACAACTTTGCAGTTTGTAAATATATCATCTCATTACTGTTTTCATTTCTGCTGTGATATATATTGTCAACCACTCATAAAACAGGAAAATGTTTCATTCTACAGAGAAACCAGAATTTAGTACCATATAAAATCCATTTACGTGTATTAAAAATGTCATGCCACATTCTAATTGTAATTATTTCTTCCTGCTGAATGGGGATGGGCTTGTGCATGTAGGCACATTAACATATTAAATGTCAGTTGAAGGAAATTGAAAATTAAATACTTCAGCTTGGCCCTTCAGTGACATTGCAATGTCACTGAGAAATGCATAGCAGATTTATGATCATGCTTATTAGCTTCTAAATGTGCAATTGCAGTGTGAATGTCCAGAAAATGCTAAAAGTGCAATGTTGTATATGCGATTTGTGGAAAAGGCCATGGCCACATG
Organism: Protopterus annectens; assembly: GCF_019279795.1. Classification (NCBI taxonomy): domain Eukaryota; kingdom Metazoa; phylum Chordata; order Ceratodontiformes; family Protopteridae; genus Protopterus; species Protopterus annectens. Next base: position 1,470,513,675 of record NC_056731.1, read on the forward strand.
TATGCAATGGACTTCCAAAACTTGTTCAAAATATGAAGTACATTGAAGTTGCAAGCCAGAATGTTTAGATACATTTAAATATAAGCCAATAAGTCAGCATTTTACAAGTCACTTGCAGGATAATCCAGATAACTAGTATTGAGGATAAAGAGAAAGACACAAGTCACATTACACATTGATTTTTGTATGAGAGACTGTGTGTGTTTGTGGTGATGGGATCAATGTGAACTTGTATGCATACTTGTATATTTCTATATTATACGCCATCAAGCATATATTTTTGAGAAGTATGGCATGCATGTTGCTTCACAGATTTTGGCCAGCTCCATAAACATAAGGGATTAATATATTCAACAAAATGTGAGAACTAAAAATACCATACACCATCAAACCAAGTGAATTTAAGGTACTAGACTAGAGGTGCAAGATGACAAAAAAATCAAACTGAGTCCTATACAGTCAGAAATACATCAAGCTACTTTCTTTTTATATATGTGTTGGATCAAAAAATGGTATATAACAGTAGATAAGTACAGCTACAAATACCTAGATGCTAATGCATAGACAGATAGCGCAAATTGTGCACAGCTGATGCTAGTGCTCAGTTCAGGGAAAAATAATTAGATGGTTGTACATGTGTGAGTGTGTTTGTGAGAGTGTATTTTTGTGTGTGAGGGGGGATGGACTATGTTTCATTCAAAAAAAAAAAAAACTTTAGTTAGCCAATCTGTAGCTCCACTTGACGAGGAAAAGGGAGATTGGCACGCACCTTTATAGCCACTTGCTTCTGTTGTATTTCATAGTGGTGGCCTGATAATGGGGGTGGTGGGTGGGTGTTAGCTCACAGCAAACAGAGAAGACTATTATCAGTAGGATACAAATTCCCCTTAGTCCGTTGACCAAACACAGCTGCAAAAGATTGTTGAGATGGCTGTAGATGATGCAGTCAAGCATATGTTTGGGCAGCATATTGGACAGATAGAGGTCATGCTACAGTGAATTGCAGATTTGCAGTATCTGCAGGCCTTAGTCACTATATGACGCAGGGTTTAGGCACCATCTGGGAGTGTCAAAATGACATAATCAGTTAACAACATTTCAATGGTAGGTAGCTCTTTGGGCTGCCCTGACATCCTCACCATATATCCTTTCCATAATATTACTGTTTTCCTAGTGTGTCTTGACAGATAACATGTGCATGACCTAATCCATCCTATGACTATTTGCGCACTCTCTGTTCATGTGTGTGCCAATCCATTATCACACCATCCTTGTGTGTGCAAAACCACACCAGTCTGTCAACAATGGATTATATTCACAGTTTTTTTTCTTTCACAGTTTCCTAGAGCTTACAAGGAAGAGTCAGGGCATGGGTCGTAATCACTTTGCCAATACTCACCATTACTGGCATCTCCTGTCTCCAGTGGTGAAAAAAAAACTTGTCAGTCTTGACATGAGTTTAAGGTATAAGCCCAGTTGCCAAGATTTGTCTTAAAGTAAGCAAGGGTATCACTCAACTCCATCCCAGAGATGGTTGGAGCTTCAAATAATAAATCTGTTCCTCAAGCATGTTTTATTTATTAGTTAATGGAGATTCAAGTTATTGTTTATAGTGTTTATTGAGCTGTTTCTTTTATGAATGTATAGAAGCTGGTTTGGTCCTTAACTGCACTGAATGCCAAAAATAAAACACTGTGCACACCTATATAAGATGCATAATACATGGATAGCAATTCAAGCCTGCCCTGGTGCCTGGCTGTTTATATCTAGTGATCTGTTCCATTAGGAACCTGCATGATGCATTTGGAAAGATAGATAGGAAAAGGGGAATTATATTTTGAAATTGATGTGATTAGTGCAGAGAATACAAAAATGATAAATTATTTTGCCCTAAAGGAGATACATTTAGGTATTAAGTAGGCTAGGTAGCAAGAATTCCTATGAACGTGCAAACATTTCTGATGACTGAGACACTCCTTGGCATAGACTGATAAAACCATGACTATGTTGCAAGCAGCCCAAGTTCAAACAGTGGCTTGGGTGCCTCTAGGAGCTGGTGGTGTAGGATACAAGTGAGAGGTTGTTGCCAGTTTATCTACCCTGGAGAAGAGGAGGTGGCTGTAGCTTGCCATATGGGTGACACCTAATGAGAGCACTATTTGTCGTCACTGCAGAGCTTGAGTCTATAGAGACTGTGCTGGCATGTGCAAGGTGCACTGTAAGTAAAGGAATCCAGAAAGTAAAGGCATTTTCCCTTCATGGGGCAGCAATACTGGAGCTCAGAGGAGCAGCCACAGGGGATGGTGGAGCTCCATTAGGGGGAGGAAAGGGTAAGCCATCCTGCAGGAATAGCAAGCTAGACCACTCCCTACCACATGACTCTCACCATGAGCAGATCATGAGGGACTCCCAGGCAGGAGAGTTATGAAGTCTGAAACTAAGATGTATGTCATTATTTAGTAGCTTCAATCCTCACTGATTTACCAGAAAGCCACAAATTTTATGAAGAGCAGACCAAAATTATCAGGAAAGTATCTGGACATTCTGTGTAAATTTGGACAGATGAGAGGTGTGAATAGTCTGTAGCCTACTACCAGACTGTGTGCCTTTTGCAGTCACTTCCGATGACACTGGACCTGATGATAACACTACTATAACTTTTCACTGTGCCCCCCGCACTTCTATAAATGGTGATGATTATGTCCTGCCATCACCTAACCTATGAAGGGATGAGTAATGGCTTATGTACAACAAGGTCAGTCCATGCACTTTATTGCAAAGCCTGTATTTGATAAGTCATGCTTTATTTCCATAGGTTCATATTTAAGTACTAGGCTAACAGCCCTGGAGCCAATGCAAGCCTAGCCCAATAGAGTTCCCAGTCATCTAGCTCACCAGACTTTAATTCCCTGTGTCCCTATCTAGCGATGTGATTGAAGTGATCCCTGGGGTAAATTTCCTATTTCCCATACACTTCTCAAGATTTCTCTTGAAGAGGGCCAGTGAGGTGTTCTGCTTGACATGAATGAGGAGTTTACTCCAGAGTATTGGAAGTCTCTGGGTTAGGAACCTATCCCTCCAGCAGGTTCTGTTTAATGTGGTGATAAGGTTGAGGTCTTTGAAATGAGTAGCACGGAGGGATTGGAATTTTTTCAGAAGAAGCATGTCTAGCAAACCTGAGACAAACATAGGTCTGTATGTCAAGCAGAGATCGCCCCTAAGTAGACGATATGAGATGGAGTAAAGTTTAAGTTTTTTTAATTCTATCTGCATAAGGCATGTGTTTGAGTCCTAAGATCCTCTTAGTGAGGAACTTCTGTGGCCTTTCCAGTTGTTGGAGGTATCTAATGAGGTACATGCCAAATAGGACATTGTACTTTATAATGGGTCTGATGAGGGCTGAGTAAAGAGAGATAATGACTTCTTTCTTCCTGTATGAGAAACTTTTTGTGATGAGATGTACCATGTTGAAGGACTTCCTTACTACGGTGGTGACATGGTTGTCAAAGGAAAGATTGCTATCTACCTGTGTCCCTAAATCCCTTATAACACCTTCAGAGTTAAGTGGCTTCCCTTTGATATGGTAATTTGTGGGCACCGTGTTTTTCCCAATGGAAATGAAGATGCATTTTTTGGTGTTAAGCCTAAGGCCATGGTTTTGGCAACAGTCATTGGTTTCCATTAGGCCTTTTTGTAGGATGTCCACATCAGCTTGAGAATCAATAATAGCTCCGAGTTTGTAGTCATCCATGAATTTGGTTAACCAGAGTCCCTTGCTGTTGGCGTGAACTTCAGAGAAGTAGATACAAAACAGGAGAGGACCCAGAACTGATCCTTGTGAGAATCCACTTGTAACTGCCCAGTAGTCAATTTTGGAGTCAGCTACTTTCACCATGTGGGTTCTGTCAGTGAGCCAGTTGGCAAACCATCTATGGGTTAATGCCCAGATTAGTGACCCTATCAATGATTCCAGAGTGTGGGATGGTATCAAAGGATTTGGCTAGATCAAGGTAGGCTATGTGGACAGCCTTGCCTTCATCCACCGCTCTGGTGACAGCTTCGAAAAAGTCTATTAGATTGAGCAGACATGATCTGCCTTTCACAAACCCAAACTGTGGGGGGTCCAGGGTTTGAAGGTTCCCTATATCCATATTTATAATATCCTTAATAATACATTCCATAGCCTTACAAATCAGGCTCATCAAGCTGATGGGACGGTAGTTCCCAAGGTCAGTAGTCACACCCCCTTTGTGGAGTGGGATGACTGTAGCAGTGTGTCATTCAGTGGGGACAAAGACAGAACTGACGCTGTAATTGAACAGGGCACTCAGGTGTGGTGCCAGTTCTTTCTGTAGATCATGTAGGACACAACCCGGTATATTATGGAAGCTGTATTCTTAGCTTTGGTCAGTGTGGTTTCTACTTGTGCAGTCACGATAATTGGGAGTTGGTATTCCTCGTGTATGTGGATGGGCCTTATGGGGGTTGAGGGGGGAGTAAAGTTCACACTAAACCTGTCTGCCAAGATATTGGCAATACCAGTTGGTTCAGTATAAGTTGTGCCATTGTGCTGTAGCTCAGAGCAAATCTGTGTATTATTATGCAGATTCTTGACGTAACTAAAGAAAGCCTTGTGGTTGCCCTTAGTATCTGTAGCAATTTTGCTTTCGGAACTAGCTTTGGTGGATTTGATGAGGGATCTCAGTTTTTTACTGAGTTTTCTAAGGGAATTTTTCCAGTCATCAGACTTTACCCTTTTCTGCAAAAGTTTTTCCTTTCTGTTGTAGAGTTTGTTAATGGCAGGGGTCCACTAGATTGGCTTCCTTTTTTTTAGAGGAGAGCATCTTGGTTCTGTTTAGTATTGCCCTATCTATGCAATTGTGTAAGTGCTCATACAGTGCCTTGGTGTATGATTCAGCAGCCATACTCCCAATCCCCATTTCTATGGATGACATGAAGCTTGCCACTTCTGTCCTTAAAAGTTTAAAATTAGCTTTGGAGAAGTTTTTCACTGTGGTTTCTTTTTTCGGGGTGGGGGCAGGATTTGGATATCAATGGTGATTAACTTCTGGTTGGATTTGACCAGGGAGGGGTTTATCAAAGGAGTAGAGCAGCAGTCCTCCATATTTGTAATGACTAGGTCAAGAATGTTGTTTCCCCAAGTGGGGGTGAGGATGTGTTGTTCCAAGGCATTGGAGTTGATGAATTCCAGGAAACACTGGGAAAGAGAGTTGGAGCAGGAGTAGTTGTTCTAACATGATAAGAGACCTTGGGACCCAGGTGGACAGTAGTCTCTCCTTTGATAGTCACATTGCCACAGCAGTCAGTAAGTCCTTCTACATGGCACACCTCATCATAAAAGGGTTCTCATCCAGGAAAAAAGAGGTCATTGTTCCCCTCTACTCGGCACTCATTAGACCCATTATAGAGTACAATGCCCCTTTTGGAATGTACCTCACAAGACATCTGCAGCAGCTGGAAAGGCCACAGAAGTACCTCACAAAGAGGATTACTGGCCTCAAACAAATGCCCTACACTGACCGCCTCAAAAAACTCCACCTTTACTCCGTAGCATATCGCCTACTCCGAGGTGATCTCTGCCTAACATATAAAGCTATGTCAAACCCAGAGCTGTTGGACATGCTACACCTAAAGAAATCCCAATCCCTCTGAGCTACAGGCTCTAGGGACCTAAACCTTGTAACCACAATAAACAGGACATGCTGGAGGGATAGATTCCTGTCCCAGAGACTTCCCATACTCTGGAACAGGCTACCCATCTATGTCAAGCAAAGTTCTTCATTAGCACTCTTCAAGAAAAATCTTGATGAGTGGATGGGAAATAGGAAATACATCCCGGGGATAACTTCTGTGTCTCTGCTCGACAGTGGCACAGGAAAATAACTTTCTTGGGTGGCGTAAGCCAGGGAACCTTGTTGGCTAGGCTTACATAAGCCCATGGGCCAATAGCCTAGTACCTACCTATGAACTAATGGAGGGGTAGTTAAAGTCTCCCAGAATAAGGGTATTAGGCTGGACCTTGAAGTTTTCCAGAGTGTCCAGGAATGGAGAGTTGGAGTCCTTGGACATTGTGGGGGATCTGTAGCAGGCTACAATATGGACTGCAGTTTTGTCAAGTGACAATTGTACCTGAAGTATTTCTGATGCGTTATGTTGGTCAACAAGTCTGGAGGTGTGTGTATCTTTTATGAAGATGGATACACCTCCACTTTTGGGGGGTTGGTCATCACATCCCTTAGGGCTATGATTCAGATTTGGGTGGTGAAAGGTGTGATATGCATTGTAACCTGGTAGTGCAGGAGTGCTCTCAGGAGCCTTGAACCAGGTTTCTGTTACTGCACAGATGTCGATGTTCTCTAGTTTGAGGACTGACTTGAGCAAGTGCATTTTGAGGTTTAGACTTCTAGCATTGAGTAGCATAACCCTTAGGATATGTTTGCTAGCAGATGTTATGGTGGTAAACTTATCTTCAGGGCATTGCCTAAAAAAGGCAATATAGGGGTGACAAGGGCCCTGGCCAGTATCAGAAATCCCAGGGGTGACAGATGCAAGCCATCTCTGGCAAAGCATCGAGGTCTGTCTATCATGTCATCCCACACAGACAGATACTGGATCCCCTTTGAATGACACCAGAAATTTAGCCAATTGTTGAAGTCAATTATTTTCTGCTTGTACTGTGGTATCATTCTTGGTAATGGTAGGATGCTACTCTAGGCTAGGAGCATACCTGCCTGGGCAACAAGATCAAAGAGCTCTTCCATGGCTCGTTTCATGTATTACAGGGAAGTACATCTTAGGTCATTCACACCAACATGTATGATGATGGAGTCATATTTGTACTTGCTGTGGAGAGACCCAAGTGCATGCATTATGTGGTGAATCCTGGCACCTGACAGGCAGCTGACTGTGACTTTCTCCTTATTCAGCACAGTGAGAGGAACATCAGTGCATCTTACAATTGAGTCACTTATGACTAATGTGTTTGCTACATTGTTCTGCCTTAGGGGAATAGCTTGAGTGGCACACTGGTTCTGAGGGCTATGTGTCTTATGGGTTATGCTTGGATGGGATGGTTGCTTGCATTTGTGCCTCGGATGTCTCTGTTGTTTGGGCAGATATTTTAAGGGAGCCTCTGCAAAAGTGGTCATGTATTTTGTGTTGTTATGTGATAGTGGTGGTGTGCGAACAGAGGGCTATGTGTTGTCCGTGATGTGATGTGTGTGTTGACCTTCTCCTCCAGACTGGCTGACCTAGTCTTGGATTGAGAGAGTGAAGCCTCAAGTTTGGATATGTACTTGCATCTCTCACAAGTGGATGTGTTTGGAGGGAGGAGGAGAGGGTTGTCTGTGCATATGAGGCAATTGCTGAATTCCCTCAGGATGCCCAGATACACCAGGTTAATGGGAGAAAGCATCAGAAACTGAACTTTGGATATGCCTGGAAAAGTGATCAGCTTTTTAAGTACTGAGTTATTTATGCTTAGATTAAGTACTGAAGCTTTTTGTTTCCTTTATGGAAAGTTAGTGCTAGTGGCAGTGAGTGAACCTGCTATAACTGTTAAAAGACATTGAGCAATTGCTGGATTTAAGGTCTAATTTTAGTGCTAAGAGGTAAAGGTTTACAAGGTCTAAGGGAAAATTTGAAGAGCAGACTTTAAGGCACAGGCACAGGTAATGGTTTTAAGTGGCACTGCACATGGGGCAAACCCGCTTGAACACAGTTTTTTAAAGAGAAAGATGAAAGGGATAGAAATAGCCCAAAATAGCCAATAAAAATACAATTTCTGAGCTGAAATCACTCCTTTAGTGACAGATAGGCTGCTCAGAGCTTACCACTTCCACTGATAAGCAGAGAAGCTTCCCTCTATCTCAGTAAGGTCTGGGCAAAACAGAAACCTCAATATAGTCCTGAGATCAGCAAATCTGAAATCCGGACTATTATAGTTACAAAAAGGTAGGAAACAAGCAAGGAGCTAGTATTTTTTTGTTTTCTTTTTGTTTGTTTGTTTTTCAAAAGTGCAACAGTTAGAACAGCAAAATCAGTATTTTAAAGCAGAAAATGGCTAGTGCACTTGAGTGTGTAGCCTACAACAGTAAAACAGTTGAATTTAACTTAAAACAAGCAAATAAAGTGCAAACAACAATATTTAAAAGAATACAGTTAAAATAAGTAGCAAGGCTTAATAAATGGCTAGAATAAAGTGTGGTAAGCAAAATAAGCAAAATGGAGGTACTTAAATCACAGAAAGTCTCTCTTCTCTCTTTCTGTTGATGTAGAACTCTGTAGGACACCCAGACAGGATCTTGCTGAGGATAAACAAGAGCAAAAACTGCAAACAACATGTTTTTTTAAACAGAAAGCTGAAAGGGATAGAAATAGCCCAAAATGGCCAATAAAAATACAATTTCTGAGCTGAAACCACTCCTTTAATGACAGATAGGCTTCTCAGAGCTTACCACTACCATTGATAAGCTGAAAAGCTTCCCACTATCTCAGTCAGGTCTGGGCAACACAGAAACCTTAATATAGTCCTGAGATCAGCAAATCTGAAATCTGGACTGTTTTAATTACAAAAAGGCAGGAAACGAGCAAGGAGATAGTATTTTTTGTGTTTTGTTTTATTTTCTAAAATACAACAATTAAAAATGCAAAAATCATATTTTAAAGCAGAAAAACTGCTACTGCACTTGAGTGTGTAGCCTACAACAGTAATACAGTTGAATTTAACTTAAAATGAGCAAATAAAGTGTAAGCATCAATATTTAACAGAATACGGTTAAAATAAGTAGGAAGGCTTAATAAATTGGTAGAATAAAGTGCAGTAAGCAAAAAAACAGCAAAAGAAGCAAAATGGTGGCACTTAAATCACTGAAAGTCTCTCTTCTCTCTTTCGATTGCTGTAGAACTCTGCAGGAATCCCAGTCAGCATCATGCTGAGGTTAAACAAGCTCAAAAAACACTTAAACATGTTTTTTTAAACAGAAAGATGAAAGGGATAAAAATAACCCAAAATGACCAATAAAAATACAATTTCTTAGCTGAAACCCCTGCTTTTGCAACATAAAGGCTGCTCAGAGCTTACCACTCCCAAATGATAAGCAGAGAAGCTTCCCTCTATCTCAGTAAGGTCTGGGCAACGCAGAAACCACAATACAGTCCTGAAATTAGCAAATCTGAAATCCGGACTATTCTGGTTACAGAAAGGCAGGAAACGAGCAAGGAGATATTATTTTTTTGTGTTTTGTTTTATTTTCTAAAATACAACAATTAGAACTGCAAAAATACTATTTAAAACAGACAAATGGCAAGCGCACTTCAGTGTATAGCCTACAACAGTAATACAGTTGAATTTAACTTAAAATGAGCAAATAAAATGCAAACAACAATATTTCACAAAATACAGTTAAAATAAGTAGCAAGGCTTAATAAACAGCTAGAATAAAGTGCAGTAAGCAAAAAAACAGCAAAAGAAGCAAAATGGAGGCACGTAAATCATTGAAAGTCTCTCTTCTCTCTTTCTGCTGCTGTAGAACTCTGCAGGATGCCCAGACAGGATCTTGCTGAGGTTAAACAAGCGCAAAATATGGAAAAAAGTATTTTTTTAAACAGAAAGATAAAATGGATTGAAGTAGCCCAAAATGGCCAATAAAAAGACTATTTCTGAGTTGAAACCACTCCTTTAGTGACAGATAGGCTGCTCAGACCTTACCACTCCCACTGATAAGCAGATAAGCTTCCCTGCTTCTCAGTAAGGTCTGGGCAACACAGAAACCACAATACAGTCCTGAAATCAGAAAATCTGAAATATGGACTATTCTAGTTACAGAATGGTGGGAAACAAGCAAGAAGATAGAATTGTTTTTTTTTTCAAAAAACACAACAGTTAGAACTGCAAAAACACTATTTAAAGCAGAAAAACAGCTAGTGCACTTGAGTGTGTATCTTACAACAGTAATACAGTTGAATTTGACTTAAAACGAGGAAATAAAGTGCAAACACCAATTTTTAAAAGAATACAGTTAAAATAAGAAATAAGGCTTAATAAACGGCTAGAATAAAGTGTGTTAAGCAAAAAAAACAGCAAAAGAAGCATAATGGAGGTACTTAAATCACTGAAAGTCTCTATTCTCTCTTGCTAGTCCAGTAGACCTCTGCAGGATTCCCAGACTGGATCATGCTGAGGTTTAACAAGCCAAAAACCATGCAAAACATATTTTTTTAAACAAAAAGATAAAAGGGATAGAAGTAGCCCAAAATGGCCAATAAGAAGACTACTTCTGAGCTGAAATCACTTCTTTAGTAACAGTAAGGCTGCTCAGAGCTTACCACTCTCACTGATAAGCAGAGAAGCTTCCCTCTATCTCAGTGAGGTCTGGACAACACAGAAACCACAATACATTCCTTAAATCAGCAAATCTGAAGTCCAGACTATTTAAGTTACAGAAAGGCAGTAAATGAGCAAAGAGATAGTTTTTTTTTGTTTTGTTTTCTTTTCAAAAATGCTACAATTAGAAATGCAAAAATACTATTTTAAAGCAGAACAATGGCTAGCACACTTGAGTGTGTAGCCTACCACAGCAAAACAGTTGAATGTAACTTAAAACAAGCAAATAAAGTGCAAACAATAAAACTTAACAGAGTACAGTTGAAATAAGTAGCAAGTCTTAATAAACGGCTAGAATAAACTGTGGTAAGCCAAAAAACAAGCAAAAAAGCAAAAGGGAGGTACTTGAATCACTGAAAGTCTCTCCTCTCTCTTTCTGTTGATGTAGAACTCTGTAGGACACCCAGACATGATCTTGTTGAGGATAAACAAGAGCAAAAACTGCAAAGAAAATGATTTTTTAAAACAGAAAGATGAAAGGGATAAAAGTAGCCCAAACTGGCCAATAAAAAGACTATTTCTGACCTGAAACCACTCCTTTAGCGACAGATAGGCTGCTCAGAGCTTACCACTCCCACTGATAAGCAGAGAAGCTTCCCTCTATCTCAGTAAGGTCTGGGCAGCACAGAAACCACAATACAGTCCTGAAATTAGCAAATCTGATATATGGACTATTCTAGTTACAGAATGGTGGGAAACAAGCAAGAAGATAGAATTGCTTTTTTTTTCAAAAAATACAACAGTTAGAACTGCAAAAACACTATTTAAAGCAGAAAAACAGCTAGTGCATTTGAGTGTGTGTCCTACAACAGTAATACAGTTGAATTTAACTTAAAATGAGGAAATAAAGTGCAAACACCAATTTTTAAAAGAATACAGTTAAAATAAGAAATAAGGCTTAGTAAACGGCTAGAATAAAGTGCGGTAAGCAAAAAAAAACAGCAAAAGAAGCATAATGGAGGTACTTAAATCACTGAAAGTCTCTCTTCTCTCTTACTACTGCAGTAGACCTCTGCAGGATTCCCAGACCGGATCATGCTGAGGTTAAACAAGCCAAAAACCATGCAAAACATGTTTTTTTTAAACAAAAAGATAAAAGGGATAGAAGTAGCCCAAAATGGCCAGTAAGAAGACTACTTCTGAGCTGAAACCATTCCTTTAGTGACAGGCTGCTCAGAGCTTACCACTCTCACTGATAAGCAGAGAAGCTTCCCTCTATCTCAGTGAGGTCTGGACAACACAGAAACCACAATACATTACTGAAATCAGCAAATCTGAAATCCAGGCTATTCTAGTTACAGAAAGGCAGTAAATGAGCAAAGAGATGGAATTTGTTTTGTTTTGTTTTTCCAAAAAATACAACAGTTAGAATGGTCAAAACACTATTTAAAGCAGGAATAACAGCTAGCATACTTGAGTGTGTAGCCTGCAGCAGTAATACAGTTGAATTTAACTTAAAACAAGCAAATAAAGTGCAAACAACAATATTTAAAAGAATACAGTTAAAATAAGTAGCAAGGCTTAATAAATGGCTAGAATAAAGTGTGGTAAGCAAAATAAGCAAAATGGAGGTACTTAAATCACAGAAAGTCTCTCTTCTCTCTTTCTGTTGATGTAGAACTCTGTAGGACACCCAGACAGGATCTTGCTGAGGATAAACAAGAGCAAAAACTGCAAAGAAAATGATTTTTTTAAAACAGAAAGATGAAAGGGATAAAAGTAGCCCAAACTGGCAAATAAAAATACTATTTCTGAGCTGAAACCACTCCTTTAGTTACAGATAGGCTACTCAGAGCTTACCACTCCCACTGATAAGAAGAAAAGTTTCCCTCTACCTCAGTAAAGTCTGGGCAACACAAAAACCACAATCCAGTCCTGAAATCAGCAAATCTGAAATCTGGACTATTCTAGTTACAGAAAGGCAGGAAACAAGCAAGGAGATAGACTTTTTGTGTTTTTTTTTTCAAAAGAATTCAACAGTTACAACTGCAAAAACTATTTAAAGCAGAAAAACTGCTACTGCACTTGAGTGTGTAGCCTACAACAGTAATACAGTTGAATTTAACTTAAAATGAGCAAATAAAGTGTAAGCATCAATATTTAACAGAATACGGTTAAAATAAGTAGGAAGGCTTAATAAATTGGTAGAATAAAGTGCAGTAAGCAAAAAAACAGCAAAAGAAGCAAAATGGTGGCACTTAAATCACTGAAAGTCTCTCTTCTCTCTTTCTGCTGCTGTAGAACTCTGCAGGATGCTCTGAGAGCATCCTGCTGAGGTTAAACAAGCCTTAAAACTGTGCAAAACGTGTTTTTTAAACAGAAAGATGAAAGGGATAGAAGTAGCCCAACATGGCCAATAAAAAGACTATTTCTGAGCTGAAACCACTGCTTTTGCAACAGAAAGGCTGCTCTGCGCTTACCACTCCCAATGACAAGCAGAGAACCTTCCATCTATCTCAGTAAGGTCTGGGCAACACAGAAACCACTATACAGTCCTGAAATCAGAAAATCTGAAATCCGGACTATTGTAGTTACAGAAAGGCAGGAAATAACCAAGGAGATAGAATTTTTTTTTGTTTGCGTTTTTAAAAAATACAACAGTTAGAACTGCAAAAATACTATTTAAAGCAGACAAATGGCAAGTGCACTTGGGTGTATAGCCTACAACAGTAATACAGTTGAATTTAACTTAAAACAAGCAAATAAAATGCAAACAACAATATTTCACAAAATACAGTTAAAATAAGTAGCAAAGCTTAATAAACAGCTACAAAATAGTGTGGTAAGCAAAAATAAACAGCAAAAGAACCAAAATGGACACACTTAAATTCCTGGAAGTCTCTCTTCTCTCTTTCTGCTGCTGTAGAACTCTGCAGGATGCCCAGACAGGATCTTGCTGAGGTTAAACAAGCGCAAAATATGGAAAAAAGTATTTTTTTAAACAGAAAGATAAAATGGATTGAAGTAGCCCAAAATGGCCAATAAAAAGACTATTTCTGAGTTGAAACCACTCCTTTAGTGACAGATAGGCTGCTCAGACCTTACCACTCCCACTGATAAGCAGATAAGCTTCCCTGCTTCTCAGTAAGGTCTGGGCAACACAGAAACCACAATACAGTCCTGAAATCAGAAAATCTGAAATATGGACTATTCTAGTTACAGAATGGTGGGAAACAAGCAAGAAGATAGAATTGTTTTTTTTTTTCAAAAAATACAACAGTTAGAACTGCAAAAACACTATTTAAAGCAGAAAAACAGCTAGTGCACTTGAGTGTGTATCTTACAACAGTAATACAGTTGAATTTGACTTAAAACGAGGAAATAAAGTGCAAACACCAATTTTTAAAAGAATACAGTTAAAATAAGAAATAAGGCTTAATAAACGGCTAGAATAAAGTGCGTTAAGCAAAAAAAACAGCAAAAGAAGCATAATGGAGGTACTTAAATCACTGAAAGTCTCTATTCTCTCTTGCTAGTCCAGTAGACCTCTGCAGGATTCCCAGACTGGATCGTGCTGAGGTTAAACAAGCCAAAAACCATGCAAAACATGTTTTTTTAAACAAAAAGATAAAAGGGATAGAAGTAGCCCAAAATGGCCAATAAGAAGACTACTTCTGAGCTGAAACCAGTCCTTTAGTGACAGGCTGGTCAGAGCTTACCACTCTCACTGATAAGCAGAGAAGCTTCCCTCTATCTCAGTGAGGTCTGGACAACACAGAAACCACAATACATTCCTTAAATCAGCAAATCTGAAGTCCAGACTATTTAAGTTACAGAAAGGCAGTAAATGAGCAAAGAGATGGAATTTTTTTGTTTAGTTTTTCCAAAAAATACAACAGTTAGAACTGCAAAAATAATATTTAAAGCAGGAAAAACAGCTAGCACACTTGAGTGTGTAGCCTACAGCAGTAATACAGTTGAATTTAACTTAAAACAAGCAAATAAAGTGCAAACAACAATATTTAAAATAATACAGTTAAAATAAGTAGCAAGGCTTAATAAATGGCTAGAATAAAGTGTGGTAAGCAAAAGAAGCAAAATGGAGGTACTTAAATCACAGAAAGTCTCTCTTCTCTCTTTCTGTTGATGTAGAACTCTGTAGGACACCCAGACATGATCTTGTTGAGGATAAACAAGAGCAAAAACTGCAAAGAAAATGATTTTTTAAAACAGAAAGATGAAAGGGATAAAAGTAGCCCAAACTGGCCAATAAAAAGACTATTTCTGACCTGAAACCACTCCTTTAGCGACAGATAGGCTGCTCAGAGCTTACCACTCCCACTGATAAGCAGAGAAGCTTCCCTCTATCTCAGTAAGGTCTGGGCAGCACAGAAACCACAATACAGTCCTGAAATTAGCAAATCTGATATATGGACTATTCTAGTTACAGAATGGTGGGAAACAAGCAAGAAGATAGAATTGCTTTTTTTTTCAAAAAATACAACAGTTAGAACTGCAAAAACACTATTTAAAGCAGAAAAACAGCTAGTGCATTTGAGTGTGTGTCCTACAACAGTAATACAGTTGAATTTAACTTAAAATGAGGAAATAAAGTGCAAACACCAATTTTTAAAAGAATACAGTTAAAATAAGAAATAAGGCTTAGTAAACGGCTAGAATAAAGTGCGGTAAGCAAAAAAAAAAAAACAGCAAAAGAAGCATAATGGAGGTACTTAAATCACTGAAAGTCTCTCTTCTCTCTTACTACTGCAGTAGACCTCTGCAGGATTCCCAGACCGGATCATGCTGAGGTTAAACAAGCCAAAAACCATGCAAAACATGTTTTTTTTTAAACAAAAAGATAAAAGGGATAGAAGTAGCCCAAAATGGCCAGTAAGAAGACTACTTCTGAGCTGAAACCATTCCTTTAGTGACAGGCTGCTCAGAGCTTACCACTCTCACTGATAAGCAGAGAAGCTTCCCTCTATCTCAGTGAGGTCTGGACAACACAGAAACCACAATACATTACTGAAATCAGCAAATCTGAAATCCAGGCTATTCTAGTTACAGAAAGGCAGTAAATGAGCAAAGAGATGGAATTTGTTTTGTTTTGTTTTTCCAAAAAATACAACAGTTAGAATGGTCAAAACACTATTTAAAGCAGGAATAACAGCTAGCATACTTGAGTGTGTAGCCTGCAGCAGTAATACAGTTGAATTTAACTTAAAACAAGCAAATAAAGTGCAAACAACAATATTTAAAAGAATACAGTTAAAATAAGTAGCAAGGCTTAATAAATTGCTAGAATAAAGTGTGGTAAGCAAAATAAGCAAAATGGAGGTAGTTAAATCACAGAAAGTCTCTCTTCTCTCTTTCTGTTGATGTAGAACTCTGTAGGACACCCAGACAGGATCTTGCTGAGGATAAACAAGAGCAAAAACTGCAAAGAAAATGATTTTTTTAAAACAGAAAGATGAAAGGGATAAAAGTAGCCCAAACTGGCAAATAAAAATACTATTTCTGAGCTGAAACCACTCCTTTAGTTACAGATAGGCTACTCAGAGCTTACCACTCCCACTGATAAGAAGAAAAGTTTCCCTCTACCTCAGTAAAGTCTGGGCAACACAAAACCACAGTCCAGTCCTGAAATCAGCAAATCTGAAATCTGGACTATTCTAGTTACAGAAAGGCAGGAAACAAGCAAGGAGATAGACTTTTTTTTTTTTTTCAAAAGAATTCAACAGTTACAACTGCAAAAACTATTTAAAGCAGAAAAACTGCTACTGCACTTGAGTGTGTAGCCTACAACAGTAATACAGTTGAATTTAACTTAAAATGAGCAAATAAAGTGTAAGCATCAATATTTAACAGAATACGGTTAAAATAAGTAGGAAGGCTTAATAAATTGGTAGAATAAAGTGCAGTAAGCAAAAAAACAGCAAAAGAAGCAAAATGGTGGCACTTAAATCACTGAAAGTCTCTCTTCTCTCTTTCGATTGCTGTAGAACTCTGCAGGATGCTCTGAGAGCATCCTGCTGAGGTTAAACAAGCGCAAAAACTGTGCAAAACGTGTTTTTTAAACAGAAAGATGAAAGGGATAGAAGTAGCCCAACATGGCCAATAAAAAGACTATTTCTGAGCTGAAACCACTGCGTTTGCAACAGAAAGGCTGCTCTGCGCTTACCACTCCCAATGACAAGCAGAGAACCTTCCATCTATCTCAGTAAGGTCTGGGCAACACAGAAACCACTATACAGTCCTGAAATCAGAAAATCTGAAATCCGGACTATTGTAGTTACAGAAAGGCAGGAAATAACCAAGGAGATAGAATTTTTTTTTGCGTTTTTAAAAAATACAACAGTTAGAACTGCAAAAATACTATTTAAAGCAGACAAATGGCAAGTGCACTTGGGTGTATAGCCTACAACAGTAATACAGTTGAATTTAACTTAAAACAAGCAAATAAAATGCAAACAACAATATTTCACAAAATACAGTTAAAATAAGTAGCAAAGCTTAATAAACAGCTACAAAATAGTGTGGTAAGCAAAATAAACAAGCAAAAGAACCAAAATGGACACACTTAAATTCCTGGAAGTCTCTCTTCTCTCTTTCTGCTGCTGTAGAACTCTGCAGGATGCCCAGACAGGATCTTGCTGAGGTTAAACAAGCGCAAAATATGGAAAAAAGTATTTTTTTAAACAGAAAGATAAAATGGATTGAAGTAGCCCAAAATGGCCAATAAAAAGACTATTTCTGAGTTGAAACCACTCCTTTAGTGACAGATAGGCTGCTCAGACCTTACCACTCCCACTGATAAGCAGATAAGCTTCCCTGCTTCTCAGTAAGGTCTGGGCAACACAGAAACCACAATACAGTCCTGAAATCAGAAAATCTGAAATATGGACTATTCTAGTTACAGAATGGTGGGAAACAAGCAAGAAGATAGAATAGTTTTTTTTTTCAAAAATATAACATTTAGAATTAAAAAACACTATGTCAAGTAGAAAAACAGCTAGCGCATGAGTGTGTAGCCTACAACAGTAAAACAGTTGAATTTGACTTAAAACGAGGAAATAAAGTGCAAACACCAATTTTTAAAAGAATACAGTTAAAATAAGAAATAAGGCTTAATAAACGGCTAGAATAAAGTGTGTTAAGCAAAAAACAAGCAAAAGAAGCATAATGGAGGTACTTAAATCACTGAAAGTCTCTATTCTCTCTTGCTAGTCCAGTAGACCTCTGCAGGATTCCCAGACTGGATCATGCTGAGGTTAAACAAGCCAAAACCATGCAAAACATGTTTTTTTAAACAAAAAGATAAAAGGGATAGAAGTAGCCCAAAATGGCCAATAAGAAGACTACTTCTGAGCTGAAACCAGTCCTTTAGTGACAGGCTGGTCAGAGCTTACCACTCTCACTGATAAGCAGAGAAGCTTCCCTCTATCTCAGTGAGGTCTGGACAACACAGAAACCACAATACATTCCTTAAATCAGCAAATCTGAAGTCCAGACTATTTAAGTTACAGAAAGGCAGTAAATGAGCAAAGAGATGGAATTTTTTTGTTTAGTTTTTTCAAAAATACAACAGTTAGAACTGCAAAAATAATATTTTAAAGCAGAAAAACAGCTAGCACACTTGAGTGTGTAGCCTACAGCAGTAATACAGTTGAATTTAACTTAAAACAAGCAAATAAAGTGCAAACAACAATATTTAAAATAATACAGTTAAAATAAGTAGCAAGGCTTAATAAATGGCTAGAATAAAGTGTGGTAAGCAAAAGAAGCAAAATGGAGGTACTTAAATCACAGAAAGTCTCTCTTCTCTCTTTCTGTTGATGTAGAACTCTGTAGGACACCCAGACATGATCTTGTTGAGGATAAACAAGAGCAAAAACTGCAAAGAAAATGATTTTTTAAAACAGAAAGATGAAAGGGATAAAAGTAGCCCAAACTGGCCAATAAAAAGACTATTTCTGACCTGAAACCACTCCTTTAGCGACAGATAGGCTGCTCAGAGCTTACCACTCCCACTGATAAGCAGAGAAGCTTCCCTCTATCTCAGTAAGGTCTGGGCAGCACAGAAACCACAATACAGTCCTGAAATTAGCAAATCTGATATATGGACTATTCTAGTTACAGAATGGTGGGAAACAAGCAAGAAGATAGAATTGCTTTTTTGTTTTCAAAAAATACAACAGTTAGAACTGCAAAAACACTATTTAAAGCAGAAAAACAGCTAGTGCATTTGAGTGTGTGTCCTACAACAGTAATACAGTTGAATTTAACTTAAAATGAGGAAATAAAGTGCAAACACCAATTTTTAAAAGAATACAGTTAAAATAAGAAATAAGGCTTAGTAAACGGCTAGAATAAAGTGCGGTAAGCAAAAAAAAAAAAACAGCAAAAGAAGCATAATGGAGGTACTTAAATCACTGAAAGTCTCTCTTCTCTCTTACTACTGCAGTAGACCTCTGCAGGATTCCCAGACCGGATCATGCTGAGGTTAAACAAGCCAAAAACCATGCAAAACATGTTTTTTTTAAACAAAAAGATAAAAGGGATAGAAGTAGCCCAAAATGGCCAGTAAGAAGACTACTTCTGAGCTGAAACCATTCCTTTAGTGACAGGCTGCTCAGAGCTTACCACTCTCACTGATAAGCAGAGAAGCTTCCCTCTATCTCAGTGAGGTCTGGACAACACAGAAACCACAATACATTACTGAAATCAGCAAATCTGAAATCCAGGCTATTCTAGTTACAGAAAGGCAGTAAATGAGCAAAGAGATGGAATTTGTTTTGTTTTGTTTTTCCAAAAAATACAACAGTTAGAATGGTCAAAACACTATTTAAAGCAGGAATAACAGCTAGCATACTTGAGTGTGTAGCCTGCAGCAGTAATACAGTTGAATTTAACTTAAAACAAGCAAATAAAGTGCAAACAACAATATTTAAAAGAATACAGTTAAAATAAGTAGCAAGGCTTAATAAATTGCTAGAATAAAGTGTGGTAAGCAAAATAAGCAAAATGGAGGTAGTTAAATCACAGAAAGTCTCTCTTCTCTCTTTCTGTTGATGTAGAACTCTGTAGGACACCCAGACAGGATCTTGCTGAGGATAAACAAGAGCAAAAACTGCAAAGAAAATTATTTTTTTAAAACAGAAAGATGAAAGGGATAAAAGTAGCCCAAACTGGCAAATAAAAATACTATTTCTGAGCTGAAACCACTCCTTTAGTTACAGATAGGCTACTCAGAGCTTACCACTCCCACTGATAAGAAGAAAAGTTTCCCTCTACCTCAGTAAAGTCTGGGCAACACAAAAACCACAGTCCAGTCCTGAAATCAGCAAATCTGAAATCTGGACTATTCTAGTTACAGAAAGGCAGGAAACAAGCAAGGAGATAGACTTTTTTTTTTTTTTTTCAAAAGAATTCAACAGTTACAACTGCAAAAACTATTTAAAGCAGAAAAACTGCTACTGCACTTGAGTGTGTAGCCTACAACAGTAATACAGTTGAATTTAACTTAAAATGAGCAAATAAAGTGTAAGCATCAATATTTAACAGAATACGGTTAAAATAAGTAGGAAGGCTTAATAAATTGGTAGAATAAAGTGCAGTAAGCAAAAAAACAGCAAAAGAAGCAAAATGGTGGCACTTAAATCACTGAAAGTCTCTCTTCTCTCTTTCGATTGCTGTAGAACTCTGCAGGATGCTCTGAGAGCATCCTGCTGAGGTTAAACAAGCGCAAAAACTGTGCAAAACGTGTTTTTTAAACAGAAAGATGAAAGGGATAGAAGTAGCCCAACATGGCCAATAAAAAGACTATTTCTGAGCTGAAACCACTGCGTTTGCAACAGAAAGGCTGCTCTGCGCTTACCACTCCCAATGACAAGCAGAGAACCTTCCATCTATCTCAGTAAGGTCTGGGCAACACAGAAACCACTATACAGTCCTGAAATCAGAAAATCTGAAATCCGGACTATTGTAGTTACAGAAAGGCAGGAAATAACCAAGGAGATAGAATTTTTTTTTGTTTGCGTTTTTAAAAAATACAACAGTTAGAACTGCAAAAATACTATTTAAAGCAGACAAATGGCAAGTGCACTTGGGTGTATAGCCTACAACAGTAATACAGTTGAATTTAACTTAAAACAAGCAAATAAAATGCAAACAACAATATTTCACAAAATACAGTTAAAATAAGTAGCAAAGCTTAATAAACAGCTACAAAATAGTGTGGTAAGCAAAAAAACAGCAAAAGAACCAAAATGGACACACTTAAATTCCTGGAAGTCTCTTCTCTCTTTCTGCTGCTGTAGAACTCTGCAGGATGCCCAGACAGGATCTTGCTGAGGTTAAACAAGCGCAAAATATGGAAAAAAGTATTTTTTTAAACAGAAAGATAAAATGGATTGAAGTAGCCCAAAATGGCCAATAAAAAGACTATTTCTGAG
The DNA here is from genome assembly GCF_019279795.1 of Protopterus annectens. NCBI lineage: Eukaryota > Metazoa > Chordata > Ceratodontiformes > Protopteridae > Protopterus > Protopterus annectens. The sequence continues at coordinate 1,470,534,477 of NC_056731.1, forward strand.
TTGAAACCACTCCTTTAGTGACAGATAGGCTGCTCAGACCTTACCACTCCCACTGATAAGCAGATAAGCTTCCCTGCTTCTCAGTAAGGTCTGGGCAACACAGAAACCACAATACAGTCCTGAAATCAGAAAATCTGAAATATGGACTATTCTAGTTACAGAATGGTGGGAAACAAGCAAGAAGATAGAATTGCTTTTTTTTTCAAAAAATACAACAGTTAGAACTGCAAAAACACTATTTAAAGCAGAAAAACAGCTAGTGCACTTGAGTGTGTATCTTACAACAGTAATACAGTTGAATTTGACTTAAAACGAGGAAATAAAGTGCAAACACCAATTTTTAAAAGAATACAGTTAAAATAAGAAATAAGGCTTAATAAACGGCTAGAATAAAGTGCGTTAAGCAAAAAAAACAGCAAAAGAAGCATAATGGAGGTACTTAAATCACTGAAAGTCTCTATTCTCTCTTGCTAGTCCAGTAGACCTCTGCAGGATTCCCAGACTGGATCGTGCTGAGGTTAAACAAGCCAAAAACCATGCAAAACATGTTTTTTTAAACAAAAAGATAAAAGGGATAGAAGTAGCCCAAAATGGCCAATAAGAAGACTACTTCTGAGCTGAAACCAGTCCTTTAGTGACAGGCTGGTCAGAGCTTACCACTCTCACTGATAAGCAGAGAAGCTTCCCTCTATCTCAGTGAGGTCTGGACAACACAGAAACCACAATACATTCCTTAAATCAGCAAATCTGAAGTCCAGACTATTTAAGTTACAGAAAGGCAGTAAATGAGCAAAGAGATGGAATTTTTTTGTTTAGTTTTTCCAAAAAATACAACAGTTAGAACTGCAAAAATAATATTTAAAGCAGGAAAAACAGCTAGCACACTTGAGTGTGTAGCCTACAGCAGTAATACAGTTGAATTTAACTTAAAACAAGCAAATAAAGTGCAAACAACAATATTTAAAATAATACAGTTAAAATAAGTAGCAAGGCTTAATAAATGGCTAGAATAAAGTGTGGTAAGCCAAAAAGAAGCAAAATGGAGGTACTTAAATCACAGAAAGTCTCTCTTCTCTCTTTCTGTTGATGTAGAACTCTGTAGGACACCCAGACATGATCTTGTTGAGGATAAACAAGAGCAAAAACTGCAAAGAAAATGATTTTTTAAAACAGAAAGATGAAAGGGATAAAAGTAGCCCAAACTGGCCAATAAAAAGACTATTTCTGACCTGAAACCACTCCTTTAGCGACAGATAGGCTGCTCAGAGCTTACCACTCCCACTGATAAGCAGAGAAGCTTCCCTCTATCTCAGTAAGGTCTGGGCAACACAGAAACCACAATACAGTCCTGAAATCAGCAAATCTGAAATCTGGACTATTCTAGTTACAGAAAGGTGGTAAACTAGCAAGAAGATAGAATTGCTTTTTTTTTCAAAAATACAACAATTAGAATTAAAAAACACTATGTCAAGCAGAAAAACAGCTAGCGCATGAGTGTGTAGCCTACAACAGTAAAACAGTTGAATTTAACTTAAAAAAGCAAATAAAGTGCAAACAATAAAACTTAACAAAATACAGTTGAAATAAGTAGCAAGACTTAATAAATGGTTAGAATATAGTGTGGTAAGCAAAAGAAGCAAAACAGAGCTACTTAAATCACTGAAAGTCTCTCCTTTCTCTTTCTGCTGCTGTAGAACTCTGCAGGACTCCTAGTCAGGATCTTGCTGAGGTTAAACAAGCTGAAAAAATGCTTGAATATGTTTTTTTAAACAGTAAGATGAAAGGGATAGAAATAGCCCAAAAATGCCCATAAAAATACAATTTCTGAGCTGAAACCGCTCCATTAGTGACAGATAGACTTCTCAGAACTTAGCACTCTCACTGACAAGCAGAGAAACTTCCCTCTATCTCAGTAAGGTCTGGGTAACACAGAAACCTTAATGCAGTCCTGAGATCAGCAAATCTGAAATCCAGACTATTCTACTTGCAGAAAGGCAGTAAATGAGCAAAGAGATGGAATTTGTTTTGTTTTGTTTTTCCAAAAAATACAACAGTTAGAATGGTCAAAACACTATTTAAAGCAGGAATAACAGCTAGCATACTTGAGTGTGTAGCCTGCAGCAGTAATACAGTTGAATTTAACTTAAAACAAGCAAATAAAGTGCAAACAACAATATTTAAAAGAATACAGTTAAAATAAGTAGCAAGGCTTAATAAATGGCTAGAATAAAGTGTGGTAAGCAAAATAAGCAAAATGGAGGTACTTAAATCACAGAAAGTCTCTCCTCTCTCTTTCTGCTGCTGTAGAACTCTGCAGGACTACCAGTCAGGATCTTGCTGAGGTTAAACAAGAGCAAAAACTGCAAAGAAAATGATTTTTTTAAAACAGAAAGATGAAAGGGATAGAAGTAGCCCAAAATGGCCCATAAAAATAAAATTTCTGAGCTGAAACCACTCCTTTTGCAACAGATATGCTTCTCAAAGCTTACCACTCCCACAGATAAGCAGCAAAGTGTCCCTCTATCTCAGTAAGCTCTGGGCAACACAGGAACCTCAATACAGTCCTGAGATCAGCAAATCTGAAATCTGGGGCCAGATTTATGAAAGCTTGCACGGAGTTGTAGAGTAGTGTAAGATGTCAAACAGGCAATATGTCTGCCGTGCTATCCAGGACCAGCCGGCAGGGGCATGCACAACAGCTGCTAAAGCTACTCTTGCATGGACAGCGTCATGGTTTGCAAATTACCTCATTTGCTGCTGAAAGCTATGCAAATGAGGTAAATTTGCAATCCAGGAAACACCAACCTGTCCATGGAAGATTAGTGTTATCTGCAGAAATGTACTCCGTTGAACACGGAGTACCGTACTGCAAATAACTAAACGGAGTTATGACAGCTCCAAATAAAGGATGCTTACAGTTGAGAAAGCATGCCAATGGCCAAATATAAGGCCATAGGCATTTATAAATGTTTAAAAATATAAAAATCTAACTTTTTTCCCCCCGATCTCCGATGTTTAAGCATAGCGCAGCACCGTGCAAACGTGCAGTGCTTTAAAAAACAAGAACAATTTAAAAATAGCCAAAAATAGGCCCCGGGCAGAAACAGAAAGGCAAAAGGAAAGAAAAGAAGTAGTCGGAAGTTAACCAAGGAGAACTAGCAGAGCTGCCAGGTGAAATATATCAGAATCAGCCAATTACACAGGCAGCAGACTAGCCCAGCCCAGCTCAGCACTTTAAACTCTGCAAACAGCATTCCCTCCTGTTTTTTCCCAAGAACTCTGCAACACTGCAGTATACAAACAGGGAAAGCTTAAAAAGCTTAAGTCAGACAAAATGTTAGGGGCTGCTCTTGCTATCATAAACCAATATGTGCAAGGTGCTGAGGGTGGTGATGTTGTGAATGCTGCTGAGCAACCCACAGTGAGGAGACGGAGAAGAGTGTACAGACCCAGGGTAACCTACCAGGGGCTACATGAGCTGGAGATAGTGGAGCACTTCCTACAGCAAATTGTTGAGCTGTGCCGGCCACGCCTCTCACACAGAACCAGCAGAGGAAAACCCATCCCAGTGGATACCAAGGTATGTGTTGGCATAAGAATACTAGCTGCAGGTACCTTCCAAAGACCAACTGGTGATATGATGGGAATTTCACAGGCATCAGCATCCAGGGTACTCCACCAGTTCCTGGATGCCATGTCAGCACATGTCGGTGACCATGTATATTTCCCCAATTCCTGTGAGGCATTGCCCAGCAATATGCGTCTTTTCCATCAAATAGCAGAATATCCTGAGGTAGTGGGTGCAAGAGACTGCACGCACATACACATCAAAGCACCACCCAGTGAGCGGGGTAGGGTCTACAGCAACCACAAGGGCTTCCCCCTCCATCAATTGCCAAGTCATGTGCAATGCCCAGGGCATAATAATGAATGTGTGTGCTGGCTGCCCTGGAAGCTATCACGGTTCCCACATCTGGCATCTGATGCAGCAGTACCAGAGATTTGCCAATGGGAACATCCCTGATGGTCAACTACTGGGGGATGCTGGATATGCACTGGAGCCATGGCTGATGACACCCATCAGAAATGCACACACACCCGAATAAGAGCTCCATAATGAGGCACACGCACAAACAAGAAACATAATTGAGCATGTGTTTGGGATGCTCAAGTCACAGTTCCGGTGCCTGGACACATCTGGTGGAGCCTTGCAGTACTCACCAACTACATGTACCCAAATTATTATGGTATGTGCAATGCTACACAATATGATCCTGCAGAAACAGCTGCAACAGGAACAGCATGGGGCAGGGCCAAACATCCCCCCACCATTGCCAAGGCCTGCACAGGCACAGCATGACTCTGAGGAGGAACAACCTGAGCCTGGCCCAGTAGGCAGAAGGAGGTGTGCCCAGTATGCCCTGGCCTTGGCAAAGAGGCAACGCATAGCACATACACTGACTCAGTAGGAACCCAGGAAATGACACCTCTCTCTGACTCGCACATACAGTAAAAGGGATGCCTAACTTGACACTACCTGTTTTCGAACAAGTACAGGGAGTGTACTATGTACATCCGACATAGACAGCCCTGCAGCGCAACCTGAGGCATGAGTCCCCTATTTTAAGCAATATAATGCACTGCTAAGCACATTTTACCAGTATTGAGCATTTTTAAATACAATTGGGTGTAGCTGCACACCGCGCTAACCAGTGCAACATCGGGCAATGTTGGGCAACGTTGGGCAACATTGGGCAAAGTCAAGCAAAGTTGGGTAAACACACTCACACCTGCTTTACTGTTCCTTAACCAGTCAGGTCTGTCCAGCAGGAAAATAAAAAGCAGTGACAGGGCTCAAACTCAGGATACTGTGCACTATAGTCACACAAACAAATGTTGTATCATGCCCTCTGAAGAGACATATGAGTAACCTCCCACCAGGCATATGCAGACAGATAATAGCAGGCCAGGCAGTGTGAAGTGGGTTAGGTAGGCTATGAAGTCACAAACTAATATGCATGTAATTGGAAGCTAAGGTCTGTAGTACAGTGGTATGCCTCAAGCCAGTACAATAGGCAACAGTACAGATTGAAATGGAGTACCTGACATAGCAGTGCAGGCCTAGCAAATGTGTATAAGTGTCAGGTGTACTCCTCATCCTGTGTACACCCACAGTAACAATCAGGTGTGCCCCCCAGGTAGAAATGTACAAATGATAGCTGTCCCCCCTGTATGTAGAAATGTTGATAAGTCTATGCAAATTGACTCATGGAAGCCCTGCAGGCACAGCATGCTTCCTGTCGATGTACAACACAAAGATGAGCCCTGAAGTAAAAACCAACTTGATTTTTCACACACATATAGTATATGTGCCCATAGTGGGCATTCTCACACACTTAAACAAATTTAGCAAATTTCAGTCAGCAACATACAGAAAGGTCATACTGGGCATGCTCACACATGTAGGCAATGTCTGAGTACAGCAGTGGGCCACACATATCTGGCAGTTGCAGTTCGTACTCCAGACACTTGTCACTATTCACCAATAATGCCTTGTGTACACAGTGATATGAAAACAGACCAATATAATATATTGGACACCTGTCATAATCAAACTATGTACTACAAGTACTTAAGTTGCTCAAAGAAAGTGAAAATCCAAAGAAGATCAATAAATCTCCGATCAGTATCATCAAGAAACAATGAGCACTCCTAACATTATCCAAGCCATGTTCTGGCAAAAATATTGCCAGAGTCCATAGAGAACCATGAAGCTTTCTTTCGCTATGTCATAAATATCAATGTAAACTCATATATGTTCTGAGTCAGTGCAAAGTGTAAATGAATACATGTACATGACTGACATTGCCAACATCTTGTCAGACAGGTTCATACATATTTACCCCCTCTCACTGACAAAAGGGCCCATTACCATACCTGGAGACTGTGAAAACCCAGAAATCACATATACAATGGTTAAACAGCTCTATCCAAACCTAAAAACACAGTGTCTATGGGATGACATGGTTTCCCTGGCTGTGTCATATTTGAACTCCAAAACAAACAGACCCTGCACCTGAACAGTCTGTTGAGACTAACCCTCTGTACAGGATATGAAACAGTTGAATGGGTTACAGCAATGTTTGGCACACTCCACAAGTGTTGGTGCACAACAGACCATGGGAACTATTGTCTTATAAGCCTAATAAGCCTGATCTGCAAGGCCATGGAGTCCATCATTATGGAACTCATAAACAGAGATATTGGGAGCCTACAAACACACAACTCTACCCATTTTGATATGGTCAGAGGCAGATCATGGTTCCTAAACCTGCTAGACAGTTTTCAAGGCAGTTACCCAGGACACACATCAATGAAATGAGCTACACATGGCCTACATAGACCTTGAAAAGCCCTTTTCCAACATCTCACACACATGTATCCACAAAATCAACAACCTGTGCATAAACATGTATGTCATCTGATGGATTGCCAACTGGGGCACCGATAGATCTCACAAGGTAAGAATTGCAGTCTCCCTGTTGGACTGTAAGCTGGTAACAACTGCTGTCCCCCGTGGCTCAGTCCTGGGACCCCTCCTCTCAGGTGTATACTTTTCAGAAATACAGTCAAACACACGAGGGCTATGGTTAGCAAAGTTTGCAGATGACTGCAAAAAGGTTGTCATAATTGATGTTTGGGACAACAGAGACATCCTTAAAAAGGATCTCAGTCAGACAGATGTGGTGTCAAAATTACGGCCTCGAGCTACAGTCATAGAAATACCACATAGGTGCCAACACCCTAAATGTGGAGGTAATAATAAGGGATCTATGGACACATGTGGATAGTCATCTCTACTTCCAGAAACATATTCACAAAGTGGTTAGAAAATCATGTTATGTGTTCCCACAAATTGCAAAGGTCTTTGCATGTAGGTCAAAGGAGGTTCCCTCTACTCATCAGTCATCAGACCCATCAGAGAGTATCACAGCACACTTGCGATGAATCTGACTAGGCACCTTCAGCAGCTGGAAAGACCACTGAAGTACCTCAGCAACAGGATTACTGGCCTCAAACAGTTGCCCCATGCAACAAAACTGAATTTAACTCAATCTGTACTCTGTTGCATACTGTCTACTCAGGCAATCTCTGCCCAACAGACAGGTCCATGTCCAATGCAGAACTGATGTACATGCGCTATCTGAAGTAAACCCAAGCTCACTGTGCCGCATGCTCTAGGGATATCATCATCACAATAAATATAACATGTTGGAAGGATACATTACTAACTCACAGAATTCCCTTGCTTTGGAACAGGCTCCCAACCTACATTAAGCTGAGTCCCTCACTGACACTCTTCCAGAGGAGCCTTGATGAGTGTATGTGAAACTGAACTGTCACACCATGGATCACTTCATCAGCTCTACTACACAGAGGCCTAGGGAACTAACCCCATGTGTGGTGATAGCTGCACACTCTGGCCATACTAATATATGCCTTCAGGCAAATAGCCTATTACCTGCCTATATACCTATATATATGTAGGGGGAACACAATATAATAAGGCAAAGATGGATGGGCAGAAATGTGTGTAAGAGGGTGACCATGACAGGGAACCATCCAGGACCATCCCACCCAGCACTCATCCCAATGGCACAAAAGACATGAGGTGCACATCTCACCTACTGTACATAACAGCCACCAGTATCTGTAAGCATTACAGTGTATTTGGTCCATATGCCTGCTGTACAACATGACTGTACAATGAAGTACACATCTACTATCTGTAGACATGTACCTGTCACATAGGTTCATAGGTATGTAGTAGACTATCTTCACAAAGGCATATATTAGCCTAGGCAAGTTGTGCAGCTTTCGCCACCCCATTGGGTAGTCTCCTAAGCCCTAGTTCAAATAGATAGTACCATAAGCCCCTTTCTAGTGGGGTTGCTGATGTGATGCCTGATGTGAATTGTCTGTTTCCCATCCCCTCATCAAGGTTCCTATTAAAGAGTGTCAATGAGGGGCTCTGTCTGATGTACATTGGGATGCTGTTCCACAGTAAGGCAAGTGTCTGGGATGGTACTCTATTCCACAAGCATGTTGTATTCATTGTTGTGATGAGATTCATATCCCTGGAGTGTGTTGTATGACTCAATTTTGTTATCCGTGGATGGAGCATGTTCAAAAATTATGTGTTGGACATGGCTCTGTATGTTAGGCAGAGTGTGCCTCTGAGAAGGAAGTATGCAACAGAGAACAGATTTAGTTTTACCAGTTATGTTGCATAACACAACTGTTTGAGGCTAGTAATCTTACCAGTTATGTTGCATAACACAACTGTTTGAGGCCAGTAATCCTCTTGGTGAGGTACCTCTGTGGTCTCTACAGCTGCTGGATATGCTTAGTCGAGTACATCCAAAATGGTGCATTGTACTCAATGATGGGCCTGATGACTTAAGAGTAGAGGGCCACCACTACCTCTTTTGATCCTGATGCAAACCCTTTGTTGATTAGATGGGCCACATAGGATTTCCTAATCACTTTGGCAACATGGTTGTCAAAGGAAAGATGACTATCTACTTGTGTCCCCAGATCTCTTATTACCTTCTCAGTTTTTAGGGGGTAACACCTATGTGGTAGTATGTGGGTACTTTGTTTTCACCAAAGGGGATCACTATGCATTCTTTCACATTGAGCTTGAGAACATGATTCTGACACCAAGCATCTGTCACATAGAGTCCCTTCTGGAGAATATTTGTGTCATCCGGGGAATTTATTATGGCAAACACTTTATAGTTCCCAGCAAACTTAGTCAACCACAACCCTCCTGTGTTGGCATGTAGTTTTGAGAAGTCTATACCAAACAGGAGGGACCCCAGGACTGAACCCTGGGGGACACCAGTTGTTACCGGTGTAGAGTTTGACATGTAGCCAGCAACTCTTAATTTGTGGGATATATCTGTGAGCCAGTTTACAATCCATCTTGTGATGTATAGATTCATGCCCAGGTTGGTGAGTTCTTCTATGATACCTAACTGGGGAATGGTGTCAAAGGCTTTAGCGAGGTATAGGTAGGCTGTGTGGAGCTCATTTCAATCATCTGTAGCCTGGGTAACTGTCTCAAAGAAATCCACCCAGTTCAGGAGGTGTGATCTGCATTTGACAAAGCCAAACTGGGTGTGCTCAACTGTGTGAATGTTTCCAATGTCTTTATTGTTAACTTCCATTATGATTGGCTCCATTGCCTTGCAGATCAGACTTGTCAGGCTCATAGAGCATGAATGCCAAGGGTCTTTTGTTACCCCACCCCTGTGGAGTGGGAAGAACATTGCTGTGCAGCATTCTATGGGTACATATCCTGTAGAAAGGATGTAGAGAGTGAGGTGTAGGTATCCTTGATGAATATGGATACATCCCCACCTTATGTGCTATGATCCAGGTTCTGATGCTGGAAGGTATTGAATGAGTAGTATCCTGGTAGTGCTGATGTGTTCTCTGGAGCCTTGAACTAGGTTTCTGTTACTACACATATATCAATATTTTCCATACTGAGAAGTTCCTCGAGTGTGTGCATTTGGAGGCTAAGACTTCTGGCAATGAGTAGCATTTAGCTCACTTTGTGGTTATTTGTGTTGGTTACGGAGTTTGGTTTGTCCTGAGTGACCAGTGTTCCACATCTGAAGTCAACGCCTCATTGGTCCGATCTGACCATAAGCTAATTACCCTACATATCCACATTCTGTCCCCACCCCCTATTAAGGAAACCATGTTAAAAAATTTCTCCAAAGCCAACTTCATGCTTCTTAAGATAGAAGTGGTGAACTTCAGGACACCCATTCAGATGGACAATACAGTTACAACTACTGAATCCTACACAATTGCACTTTATAAGCACTTACATGTTTGCATGGATCGTGCTGTCCCAAACAAAACCATATGCTATCCTCCAAGAAAAGGAAGCCAGTCTGGTGGTCCCCTGCCATAAACAAACTGTACAACAACTGATTTAGAGCACAATGCCACTAAATATACAGACCCAACTGATATTGCCAACATCCTGGCAGATAGGATCAGTGTTAACTTTACCCAACTCGCACCCATGAAAGAGTCCATCTCTATACCAGAAGAATGCAAAGATGCTGTCATCATGGCTGCACAGGTAAAAACCACACTCTCCAAAGCCAGGAACACAGCATTCATGGGACAAGACAACATCCCAGGCTGTGTTCTATACGAACTACAGAACGAACTGGCACCACACCTAAGTACCATGTTCAATCATAGCTTCACCTCAGGCTTTCTGCCTGCTGAATGGCACACAGCAATGGTTATTCCACTACACAAAGGGGGAGCCACCATGGACCCCAGGAACTAGCGCTCCATTAGCCTGATGAGCCTGGTCTGCAAGGCCATGGAATGTATCATCATGGAACTTATAAACAAAGACATTGGTAATCTCCAAACTCTGGACCACAACCAGTTTGGGATTGTAAAAGGCAGATCATGTCTTCTAAACATAATAGACTTCTTTGAAGCAGTCACCAAAGCCATAAGCAAGGGTAAGGTGGTTCACACAGCCTATCTAGATCTTGCCAAGACATTCAACACCATCCTCCACTCTGGAATTATAGATGAACTCACTAAACTAAGTATAAATCCCTATGTCACAAGATGGGTTGCCAACTGCCTCATTGACAGAACCCACACTGTGAAAGTAGCAGACTCCAAAACCGACTTCAGACCAGTGACAAGTGGAGTACCACAAGGTTCACTCCTGTGTCCTGTCCTGTTTGGTATCTACTTCCCTGAAGTACAGGCTAACACAGAAGGTCTTTGGCTAATGAAGTTCCCAGATGACTGCACACTAGGAGCCATAATTGAAAGTACTAAAAAGGTGGACATCCTACAAAAGAGTCTCACTGAGACAGATGCCTGGTGTCAAAGCCATGGCCTCAAGCTCAATGCCAAAAAGTGCATTGTCATCCCTTTTGGTAAAAACACTGTACCCATGAACTACCACATAGGCGGTAGTATACTTAACACTGAAAGTGTGGTAAGAGACCTTGGGACACAGGTGGACAGTAGTCTCTCCTTTGATAATCACATCACCACAGTAGTCAGGAAATCCTTCTACGTGGCACATCTCATCACAAAAGGTTTCTCATGCAGAAAAAAAGAGGTCATTGCTCCCCTCTACTTATCACTCATTAGATCCATTATAGAGTACAATGCCCCTTTTGGTATGTACCTCACAAGACATCTACAACAACTGGAAAGGCCACAGAAATACCTCACAAAGAGGATTACTGGCCAAAAATACATGCCCTACACAGACCGTCTCAAAACACTCCAGCTTTACTCTGTCGCATATCGCCTACTCAGAGGTAATCTCTGCCTAACATACAAAGCTATGTCAAACACAGAGGTGTTGGACATGCATCACTTAAAGAAATCCCAATCCCTCTGAGCTTCGGCCCCAAAACTCGGACCGAAATACAAAAGGAGGGGGTGTATCCATTTTCATAAAGGATACCCATACCTCCAGGTTAGTGGCACAGCACGAGGCCTCGGAGACCATCCAAGTGCAACTAACAGTGGGCAAAGCTGCTTATCAGATCATAGCCTGCTACAGATCACCTACCTTGTCTCAGGACCCTCACTCAGCATTCCTGAGAACACTGAAAAATATAAAGATCCTACCAAACACCATGATATTAGGAGATTTTAACTACCCAAACATTGACTGGGAGAATTACGCAAGTACAAACTCTTTTGCCCAATGCTTTCTAGAGTTTATAAACTCAAACACCCTAGGACAGCTGGTCACTATGCCCACTAGAGGTGACAACATACTGGACCTGATCATCACCAACATGGGGGATCAGTGTTCCACTCCAGAGGTAAACCCCTCACTGGTAAGATCAGATCATAAAGTAATCACACTGAACATCCACATCCCGACCCCACCCCCAGTCAAGGAAACCACTGTGAAAAACTTTTCAAAAGCAAACTTCACACTTCTTAAGACCAAAGTGAAAAGTTTCAAAGCCTCCTTGCTACAGGATAATGCTATCCAATCAGTAGAATCCTTTACAAGTGCATTCTATGAGCATCTACAAGGATGCATGGATTGAGCCATCCCAAGTTAAACCAAGACTCACACCTCCAAAAAGAGGAAACCAGTCTGGTGGTCCCCGGCCATAAATAAGCTATACAACAGAAGGAGGAAACTGCTACCTACATGATAGAGCAAAATTCCAACAAGGAAAGGCATCACTGATCAATATTAGCAAGAAACTATGATCGATCATAAAATCATCCAAGGCCAGTTTTGAAAGAAATATTGCATAGGAATATAAAGATAACCACAAAGCCTTCTTTAGCTATATCAAAAATTTAGGTGGCAACTCTCAGATATGCTCTGAACTACTGCAAAATGGCAAAAAATACAATGAACCAACTGACATTGCCAACATCCTGGCAGACAAGTTCAGTGCAAACTTCACCCCCCTCACCCCCAAAAGGGCCCGTGTCCATCCCATAAGAATGCAGAGCCCCAGACATCATGGACATGCAGGTAAAAACAGCCCTCTCCAAAGCTAAGAACACAGCATCAATGGGAATGGATGGTGTCCCAGGCTGCGTCTTACACGAGCGCTAAAAGGAACTAAACCCTCACCTAAATTCACTGTTAGAACTCAGCCTTACCACAGGCTATTTACCCAAAGAATGGCATACAGCAGCAGTCACCCCACTCCACAAAGGTGGTGCCAAACCAGAACCTGGGAACTATCGCCTTATAAGCCTGACCAGCCTGGTCTGCAAAGTTATGGAGTGAATTATCATGTAACTCATAAACAGAGACACTGGGAAGCTCCGGACACTGGACCCTACCCAATTCGTCTTTGTTAAAGGCAGGTCCTGCCTCCTAAGCTTAATTGACTTCTTTTGAAACATTTACCAAGGCCATAGATGAAGGGAAGGTAGTCCACAAAGCCTACTTGGACCTCGCTAAGGCCTTTGACACCATTCCCCACTCTGGCATCATAGACAAGCTTACCAGCTTGAACATTAACCCCTATGTCATGAGATGGGTGGTTAACTGGCTCACAGATAGAACACACACATGGTCAGAGTTGCGGGTGCCATGTCTGACTCTAAACCAGTCACAAGGGGCATCCCACAGGGCTCGGTTCTGGGACCCCTCCTCTTGGGTATATACTTCTCTGAGGTACAGGCAAGCACAGGAGGACTATGGCTGACCAAGTTTGCAGATGACTGCAAACTGGGGGCCATAATCAACTCTCCGGCTGACACAAACATCCTCCAGAAGGGTCTTACAGAGACAGATACCTGGTGTCAAAACCATGGCCTCAAGCTGAATGCCAAAAAATGCATAGTCATCCCCTTTGGAAAAAACAAAGTGCCCACGAATTACCACATAGGTGGTAATCCACTAGGTACAGAAAATGTAATTAGGGACCTGGGGACCCAGGTAGATAGTAACCTCTCCTTTGATAATCACATTGCCAAAGTGGTTAGAAATTCCTTCTATGTAGCCCACTTAATCACGAAAGGGTTCACCTCTAGATCAAGAGAGGTCATTGTGCCCCTCTACTCATGACTCATTAGGCCCATAATAGAGTACTTGCCCCATTTGGTATGTACCTTAATTGGCACATGCAACAGCTGGAAAGACCACAGGAGTACCTCACCAAGAGTATCATGGGCCTCAAAGAGATGTCCTATGCAGCTCGACTAAAGAAACTCCAGCTCTACTCGGTTGCTTACTGCCTGCTCAGAGGTGATCTATGCCTGACGTATAAGGCCATGTCCAACCCGGAATTAATGGACATGCTCCACCTTAAGAAAACCAAATCTCTTAGAGCCACACGCTCCAGTGAATTAAACCTCAGTACAGCAGTAAACAGGATGTGCTGGAGGGATAGATTCCTGTCCCAGAGACTTCCCTCGCTCTGGAATAGAATGCCAGTTTATGTTAGGCAGAGCCCCTCGCTGACTCTCTTCAAGAGGAATCTTGACGAGTGGATGGGAAGTCATAAATTTACCCCTGGGATCACTTCAGTGGCCCTGCTAGACAGAGGCCCAGGAAACTAATTTAAAAGGGAGGTGAAAGCCAACACATTCTGGCTAGGCTTATAAATGCCCTTGGGCAGATAGCCTAGTACCTACCTATGAACCTATGAACCTACACGCTGTAGGGACCTAAACCTTGCCACCACAATAAACAGAACATGCCAGAGGGAGAGATTCCTGTCCCAGAGACTTCCCATACTCCGGAATAAACTACCTATCTATATCAAACAAAGCTCCTCATTAGCATTCTTCAAGAAAAATCTTGATGATTGGATGAGAAATAGGAAATTCACCCCAGGGATCACTTCTGTGTCTCTGCTTGACAGTGGCACAGGAAAATAAATTTCTTGGGTGGCAAAAGCCAGGGTACCTTTTTGGCTGGGCCTGTATAGGCCCCAGGGCCAATAGCCTAGTACCTATCTATGAACCTATGAACTTTTGAGCCTTGCCTAAAAAAGGTAATATGGGGAGAGCAAGAGCCTTGGCCAGTATTCATAAGCACAGGGGCAACAGATGCAAACCATCTGTAGCGAAGCAACAAGGCTTGTCTATCATGTCATCACAGGCAGACAGAGACTGGATCCCCTTTGAATGACACCAGAAGCTCAGCCAATTGTTGAAGTTTATTGTCTTTCTGTTATATTGCAGTTTCATGTAGGTGAAGGTAAGATGCTACTCCAGGTCAGGATCATACTAACCTGGGCTGTATGATCATAGAACTACTATATATCTCTTGTCATGTTGTCCTGGGAAGTATGTCTCAGATCATTCACATTGACATGTACAAAGAACACATCATATATGTACCTGTTCTGGAGTGATGTAAGTGCTTGTGTTATGTGGCGGATCATAGCACCTGACAGACAACTGACAGTAACCTTCCCCTTGTCCAGCCAAGTGAGTGGAGCATCTGTGTGCCTGACTATGAAGTCACCTATTACTAGTGTATTGGGTATGTTGTTTTGCCTTAGGGCCTGTTGTGAGGTGCACTGCTTTGTTGTATTATGTGTTTTCTGGCATGTGCTTGGAGGTGCATGTTGTTTGCTTGTCTGCTTAGCAGGACACTCTCACTTTTTCAGATTAATATTTGCATTCTCCAAGTATGGTAATGTGTATTTATGTGTGTGTTTTGCTGGTGCTTATATTGTAGATCTATGTGAGTCAGTTGGTGTTGTGGTTGTATGACCCTACTCCTCCTGACTGTATTGTCCAGTATTGAGTTGACAGAACTTAGCCACCAGTTTGACCCTGTGTGTGCCAGCATGCGGTGCTTCAACCCATATATGATATGGTCATGGCCTATGCATACAATACACTCACAATACACCTAGTATGATAAGCCTGCTGAGGTTAGCAAATATAAAAAAAAAACCTTTGGGCAAACTGTCAGCAAATAATGTCTGTATTGCACTCTGTAACTCCATATTGCTAGCTGAAGTGTAAAGACGTACTTAGTTTGGAATAAGAACCCCACACTTGCCAACTGTGTGTGTGTGTGTGTGTGTGTGTGTGTGTGTGTGTGTGTGTGTGTGTGTGTGTGTGTGTGTGTGTGTGTGTGTGTGAGTGTGTCTCTCCCTGGGGAGAGAGCAACCTTTTTGGAGACTACTCACACCCCTTAAAAGGGGTATACTCATCTTTGTCAAGTTTGATGATGTCACCATCCTACAAATATACCTGTGGAAAGGAAAAAGCGCAATGAGGTGTATAGCATGTTGTGTAAATGCATACTGCTGTAATGTCATCATGTAGTTAGGTAGGGGTTGGAATCCTGCACTTGCCAACTGTGTGTGTCTCTCCCTGGGGAGGAGCAACCATTTTGGAGAATACTCACACCCCTTAAAAGTGGTATACTCATCTTTGACAAGTCTGATGATGTCACCATCCTACAAATATACATGTGGAAAAATGAAATCTCAGTAATGTGTATAGCATGTCATGTAAATGCATACTGCTGTCGTATCATATTGTACTTGCTGACTGTGTGTGACACCGTTGGTCAATGTGGAGTGGGTTTTGATTTTTCTAGTGTATGACATATCACAATGACAACTGTATGTGCATTACACATGTAAGGTAACTGTTGGGCAAAGCCATATACATACATGTGACCTCAATTATTTCATAGGTGGGTACTCTGCTTTCTCCATGAACGCATCTGTTATCTTTGCCAGAGCGTGCTGGCACTTTCCAGACCTTAGGTCACTTCTGTATGCTAGTGACAAGCTTAGCCACTGCAGTGATCCCTAGGTTACGTCTTCTGTTTTACATCCACTCATCACGGTTTCTATTGAAGAGTGTGAGTGAGGGTTTATGCTTGAGGTATATTTGAATCCTGTTTCAAAGCAAGCAAAGTCTGGCAATCATTATAGGTGTGCATCAACCTCTCTGGATCTGCATGCAAACCCTTTATGCTTATATGCTCCACAGAGGGCTTTCCAAAACCCTTTGGTAATGTGATTATCACAGGAGAGATGACTAAACACATGGCCCTATGTATACATTAGTGCCTGTTCCACATTTTGGGGGCTACTACCTATGTTGTACTCTGGGGATACTTTGTTTTCCAAAAGTGGATAACTATGCTTTCTTTGGCTTATAGCTTTACAGCATGAGTTTGACACCAGGTATCTGTCTCTATGATACACTTTTGGTGGATGTGTGTGTCATCTGGAGAATAAAGTATAGCCCACAGTATGCATTTTCATCAGCCATGGGCAGACATATCCCAATTGTGTTTGCTTCTACCTAAGAAAGCTATATGCCAAACAAGAGTGGTCCCAGGACTGAGTGCAGGTGAATACCACTTGTTACTGGCATAGAATTGTACATGGAGGCTGCAAATGTTACTGTGTGTCCTACATCTGTGCATCAGTTGTCAATCCATCATCTAACAGTCGTTTATGATCAATCTGTTGAGGATATGTATAATACCAGAATGTGGGATGGGTATGAATTGCTGGTGAGCTATAGCTTGGCTGTGTGGACCTCCCCTCCCTCACCTATAGCTTTGTTAACTGGTTTGAAGTCTACTAGGTGTAGGAGCCATGATCTGGCCTTTAGAGAACCTAAGTGGGTATGGTGCAGTGTTTGCAGGTTCATAATGTCTCTGTTAATGAGTTCCTTAATGCTGTGCTCCATAGCCTTCCCGATAACATTTGTCTGGCATATAGGGTGAGAGTTTCCGGGATCTGTTGTAGTTCTACCCTTAATCAATTTTTGTTAACATTTGCACTGGGTGTGATGAGGGTGGACAGGTTTAGGAATAAGTATATAAGAGGGTCAGCCCAGGTTTGAAAGTTAGTAGACCAAGCCAGATAGGCAGGATTAAGTTGGTTTATACACGTGCTGAGGAGGGATGCAGAGTATATTGTGAAATAGATGCTAAGGATGAAGCCACCAGGTAACAGGAAAAGAGGAATGCCTAAGATGAGGTTTATGGCTGTGGTGAGAGAGGGCATGCAGGTGGATGGTGTGACAGTGCAAGATGCAGAGGGCAGGAAGAAATGGAAACAGATGATCTACGGTGGCAACCCCTAATGGGAGCATCCGAAAGGAGAAGAAGAAGACATTGTAGCTCAACCCTTGTGGACTGTGAACACCATTACAGTGTGTCATTCCACAAGTATGTAACCAGTATAGAGGCTGCATCTGGACAGAGTGTTTAGGTGACAGCCAGGGACACTGTCCAGTACCATTGCCACTGTGGCTTGGACTTTGGTAAAGAGATGTTTTAACTAGAGTGTCTGTGAAACATCAGGTTTTACATTCTTCAGGTCTGGAAATGTGGCCTTTGTGTAACGACAGGGTGGTGAAATCCACATTCAAACTGTCTGACAAGAAATTGGTAATGTCAGTCAGATAAGTGTACTTTGTGACCATTTACTTTAACTGTAACCTGATCTGAGATTTCCCCTGTAGATTATACACAACACTAAAGAAAGTTTTACTGTTGTCTTTGGAATCCTTGCCATTTTGTATTTTGAAGCTTGTCTTGTATGTTTATTGAGGGATTGTATTTTCCCAATAATACTGACCAGACAGGTTATCCCTTCTTGGTATGTAACTCTTTTTTGGTACAACTTCACACCTTCTATTATATATGGCAGGGGCCCATGAGACTAATGCACTTTTACTGTATAAGTGAGAATTTCCTATGTTTGTGATAGCACGGTCCATGCAACTCTGTAGGTAAACAGTGTGCATTACTAAAGGATTATGCAGCTGGGACAGTGTTAACCTTTGTAATGCAAACCAATGACAGATAGCAAAAACAGCATCACCCACAGCACAGTGTCAACCCATGTCATACACACACATGCATACTCAAGTTCCAAAATGTGTGTAGTACAATGCATACTGGCCGCCAGTAGAAACTATGGAGTGTTAACACTGGCCAATACAGGGCATGTCACCCTGCCCATGTGTCCAATATGCATGTAGATGCAGACAGTGCACCTCCACCATGTTCACAAATGGATGCCTGCAAACCTGCGTTGCACACACCCGACACTTACTGTCCACTGTATAACGCATGCTGACACAACTACACACATCAGCCAAGTGGCACATGGGCAAACAAAACACAATTGGAATAAACACTGGTGAAAACAATACAACATTGGTAATTACAGCTTTACTGCATCATGCCTGCTCAGCTACACCTTCAAGGATATCATTACACTTTACTGCTGACAACATGCTACACATCCAACCATTGCTATACTTTATTAAAGTCACCCTGTGCATCAGCACCATGTTAGCATGTTCCTGCATCAATGTTACAGATGACAGGAGGTGGCACAGGTTTCATCATATGCACAGGGTGTGTTGTTGGTTTGCAAGAGGCCTACACTGAGCCATACAATCAACATGTGTGTGTGAGTGTGTGTGTGAGGGCCAAGAGTACTGTTATGGGCCAATGTTGATGTAATGTGTGTGGGTATGTGTTTGCCCTAGGTTTCTGGTTTATGTGTGTGTGTCTGCATGCACACAGTTCCACCATGTGGCTGCCATATACGGGGATTTGTGAGATAGCTACAGACTGTACCTGGCAGGCTTTACAGATCACCGTCTCTGGCCATGAATACGGAACCTGTGCCTGTCAGGGGTACTACAGACAGTATCAGATTCTAATTCAGACTGACTACTATCCGAAGAGGTTGACATATGTCCACTGGATCCTGGTCCCTGTTGGGACTGGCCAGAGCCACGTGCACGTGGTCTTCTATGACGGTCTATGGACAGCCCCCCCAACATTGCTTTAGCTGGTACTGGCACTACGGGAGCGGCTTTGACTTGCTGGATGTCCACGGTGACCTCCAGCTGCTGATATTGCTGGCATATGTCCATGTCGATGTCTCAACCATCCCGCACTGTCCTGACACATGGACATGACATTGTGGAGGATATCCAATGTCTCACCCCAATGCCTATCAATGACCTCAGTGTAGTTACGTATGGCACCTGCTAGGTCACAGATACTGTCATTTCCAGAGGTGTTATGAGCCCCCTGTGTCCTTAGCCCCTGTCTGGTGTACCACTCCATTCATGTCTGTGCCTCCATGACAGCCTGGAACATGCGTGTTGTAGGTGTGGCATGTCTGCCAGGGTCATGATGACCAGCAGTGCTCTGAGGAGAACCCCTGGGCATCTGCCTATGTGGTACCATTCCAGGCATCTGGCTATGGTTGCTGTGTCTTGATACATGTGCCATAGATACCACACTGTCCTGGCTAGTGCCAACCGTACACTGTCCTTCAGCTAAGGGCAATTGTGATGATGGATGTACAGGCAGTATAACTGTGTGCATGGATGGGGTGGAGACTAGTGTACTGTCAATTGGTGGCCCAACAACAAACCCTGACAAACCTGCCTGTGCCTCAACACACCTATGCTCATCATCACTGTCTGTCTCAGTGACATAGGGTTCCCTGCTGAACTGAACCAGCCCCACCTCAGCACCTGTGAGAGGAAAACAGGAAAAACACTTTAAGACCTGATCATGACTTCACACATGCACACACACAAAAATACACTCCTCCATAAAGCAGACACACACAACACCAGCAATCACAGAACATACACAATAGCAGGTGATGGTGGGGTACAGTATCACAAGCAAAACAATCATATCACACATGTCAGCATGCAGGACATGTGTTGCTCAACAGCATGCAGTGCAAGTGTAGTCAGTCCTTGTTAGTAACAGTATGCATGGCTTTGATGCATGTGTTTTGTTATTAGGTGATGGCCCTCCCCCTGGAACACAATGCATACATGGACACAACATTGCTGTGCAGGTATTCATAACCCTGTAATGTACTGTGCACCATAACTCACAGGTGTACATACCATTGCTGGATGTGTATCTGTCTGTCAGATAGGTATCTAATGCTGATTACAGCCTCTGTGGCTTTAGCAAATAATTGTGGACACATTTTTAGCACATGCATTATGAGTATTCACACAACATCATCAGTGGTGCATGGATAATTGATGGAATACCATTCGGCCACATACCCAATGTACGGTACTTATGGTCAGTGTAGATCATATTGTGGACATGCCAGTCTCTTCCATGACATGGCATGCTAAAACACAACTGCATATTTAAACACTACACATACCCAATGTGTGTCATATGACATAGCCACTCAATAGCATCACAAGACATATATGTGTCAGTTGTGCAAATGGTGATTGGTATGCATACTGTTTAGAGGTGCATATGTGTGCACACACGCAACATTAAGGTGTATAGCAATGAAAGCTATGTGTAGTACTTTGGTTACAATAACTGGATGGGGTATAGTACCATAGGCCATCATCATGAAGCATCAGGTGGTCACTCAAGGCTACAAATGTTTCCCAAACCAGCACTAATCATGCTGTGCCAGAACTGTACTACCTTGCCTAAATTCACCATTTTACAACCAGTTGTTACATGAGTTTGTAAGGAGGCCAATAAGGAGCATTCCCTGACATGAATGTGTAGTGTGTTGCAGAGTGTTTAAATGCCCCATGATAGGCCTCTACCCCTCAGGTATATTATGTGTAATGTGTGGATGAGATTTTGGATCCTGGAGTGTGTCTTTACAGAGGGTTTGGGAATCCTTTATGTGTAGCATGTTAAAATGGTCTCTGTATGACATAGATATGTATGTTATGTGCATGTTGAGTATCAACTGTGCCTATCCAATGGTCACTACAGTCTAGCCACATTTGTTTGAGATGGTCTGGGTATTGCATGTGTTTGAGGCAGCTAATCACATTAGTGAGATGTGCGTGCTCTTATACCAAACATGCACAGCATGCATTATGGGTAGGTGTGTTACATGTGTACATGGCCTACACCTTAACTATGACATGCACTTTTTATTTACAATAATAAATGTAGAACACACTCACCAGCATCTGTCCGCTGCCTTGATGTCACCCCAGAGGGACCTACATAGAGATGAGATAGTTTGTCAGTGGCCACAACTGTGGCATTGCTACTGTGTGTTTACAATCTTACAGTACAACAGTTTACATTCACAGGGCTACAGATTATGTTCCAAATGATCAGTATTGCACAACAACAGGCTCCTCATCTTTGAATGACACACTCCACATCTCACATATGCATGATCTACCAATACAGATAACAGTAGTCTACAGATATGCCATGTTACCTGCATGCTACCACCTCCTGTTGCAAGCTGTTGTCTACGCACATCAGCAGCATGCTGACGGACATGTCTGAGAAGATCACTGCAGTGGTGGTGTACCTGCTCATATGTTTGGTTATGCAGGCCTACCTCATTGACCTTGTGAACAACTTCTTGCCACATTGCAGTATGCTCCTGCTGGTCCTGGCTGGTTCGTGAGAACATGAGATGGTAGTGCTGAATCATACTGCTAGTAATGATATCATCATCAGCACTAATATAACTGGGGTTCCTGTGATGGGCCATGATCCCTGGAAGACATAAATGCAAAAATATGTCTGAGCAAGTCATATGGCACATTTAACATTATACAGTACAGATATCACTGAACTGCCATATATAGCAACCTATAAGCTAACCGAGAGTGAAACACTGTAACTGCCACTTATCACTGCTCACCCCACAACTGCTTGAAAGTGCCTTGCTCAGTCTCTATCTAATGAACCATGTTCTGCACAGCAACAAAATAAAATCACTATATAAGACTATACAAGAGTACCTGGCACACTGTATGCAACACGATGCACCACCTAGCCACAGCAGATATACATCAAGCTGATGTGTAAAGAAATATATCATCCATCATAATCAGTGTAAGGTCCAGTAAATGTATTACTATTATACCACACAACTTGTTAATGGCAAACCCGTGGACAAAATATGTGCACATTTGGGAATATAAGTCACGTACTGCTGTAGTACACTATGAATGTTGCTAGATATGTAGTTATATGTTTTACCACACATATGTCAAAGGACATGTTGCAGACATACCCACACACACATCAGACATAATTAAAGGACACAAAGGTATGACAACCCAGATAAGCTTTCAGTGTGTACTATACAGTACTGTGTGTCAGTACTTACACAGCCTTAATCTTGAGAAATGTAATCTGTGATGAATACATGGATCAAACTAAACAGTGGATGCAAGCAATGTGGATATACATCATACTTTGCTGTACAGACCCAGAGCTTCAAGTAGTACTACAGTACACACAGGCTTTGCATTCAACATAGGTACCGATCAATAATCATAGATGTAGTGCTTTAACCTCCAATGACACACCCTAGTTAAAACCAAGGGACTTAATGACACTGTATGCAATAGCACTTGTTCTGCCTAGCAACAGAATACACAGCTTTTGCTAAGATCAAAGTAAGGAGCCATAATACCATGACATAAACAGTTTCCCACTAAGCTATCCCACAGATACATATCTTTGACATACTCACAAACATATTGACCATCACAGTCAGTCAACCTTACAGAGAATCTATTGCAACAAGTAGATGTAGGTGCATATGAGTATATATAACTATATATATATATATATATATATATATATATATATATATATATATATATATACATATACACATCCATTCATCTATCTAAATATACATATATATGTAGGCACATAAACATTTCACCTTTCATAGTGAGAATATCAATTATACAAAGGATGTAAGGTGTACAGTAATGTAATAAAATCGCACAGTCTTGGGATAAATGCATTGAAGGTGTTCACAGCCCAGGCAGCTTTAGCAGGCCTTACTGGCTTCAACATTGCATACTGAACAAACCACCCACAGTGCTTAACCACCACATGTCATATGCCAGCACTGTATGCTGCCTTGTTTGTCACACACTAAAACCTACATACGAATATGCGCATACTAACTTTCACCAACATATATATCTCCCCCCTTCACAAACAGTTGCAATATGTCCGCTGCTCTATGCACATATACAGATGTGAAGATATATGACACATATACATTTCTCTGTATGTGTGTGGCATACACACACAAGGTCCGCACTGTTGTAAGTCCCTGGACCTCACAGCTGAACTGTTGGGCCTTGCTGCAACACAAACAGGTATCACATATGAACACACACTAACATTAGGAGGTATATATGGCAACAGATACTAGATAAGCATACTAGATGGCTACAGCAGTTGCCATTGCTAAGCTACACTTTAATATGACTATCATGCATGTGTTGTTCTGTCACACCCATGTTTATATAATGTCAGCGTTAATCCCCCCAACAGCCATTGGCCACACTACTGTACAGAACACAGATAACATGGATCAGATCATTGACATTTAATGCTGAGCTACACATTTCACAGGTATGTCCCACTGCCCACAGGTACACACAGTATTGTCCATAGCAGTAGTTAAGCAGAACACCTGTGCATAAAGAAGTACTGCTACCACATATGAATGGTTCACATTATGTAGACTATTTTTCAATAACATCTACTACATGCAAGTAAATACATATGTGTCACATACCTTTCCTTTGTATGATATGGTAATATTTATTTTTCCTTTTCCCTGTCTCTCTCTCTCTCTCTCTCTCTCTGTCAGTCTCTGCAATAGAGTGATTGAGTTTGTTGGAAGAGATTGCAGCCTGCTTTTGTAGAAATTTGCACATAAGCATGTGATGGCCTCTGCACCAATTAGTGGCCACCATTTGCTAATTACATGCAGCCTACTGTGTAGTAATTGCAGTAATCACTATCATAGCAACCCAGTACTATAAATTGCTGACTCATGTAGGTGTGGCCCTTTCAGCTTTCCAAGATGGAGATCATCCTTGTTTGTTGTGGGCATCATTGTTTAAGACAGAAGGTTGGTATAGTTTTTATATCAAAAGCCAGGGGTGTAGCCAGAGATTTACATTTTGTACTCAGACCTAACGTTGCTGCTTCCAGTACCCACTTGTCAGTGTAGAAATGTACTCACCTCTCAGAATGCTACGCCAAGATACATGGAAAGATGTACTTTCTTTTCAACTGTTACAATTAACTGCCATACAAAGCTAGTTATTGAGATGTATTCCTTTGGCACAAGAATTCTTTGTGAACTTCTATACTGTGAATATTCATTTACTCAGTTCTAAACAGTTTGTGCTTTTTTAGTGTTGACATTAGCACAAGCTGCTCAGAAAAACTGGACACATTTCAGTACTGTGAGTACTTACCTACATCCTTGGTAGACTCTGCACACACAGGTATATTCTACATTTGGGTAGGGCTGCAGAAGTACAGAGAGCGTAAGTACTATTGTGTGGATTTTATCTTGATGGACTTACACGGTTGCTGTGTACATGTTAGTTTATCAAGGCAAGTAGTCTGTCTGCGTAACTCCCAACTGTGGACCTATCCCCATGATAGCCAGAGAATAGCCTGTTATTTTTTGTTTTGCACCACTCAGATATTTTCAGCAATAGAGCAATGACATTCTTACAGTTGGTTGCTACCAGTACATGGCTACATCCATTTGTATTTTCAGTGTTGATTCCTACATAAGGGTATGCTTCTGAAAGTCCTTCCAAAGCTATTTGCACAGTGTGTAACAGCAGAAAGGCTGATATGCCTCTGTGTTTCTGCCTCTGCCAGACCTCTCAACTACTCTGGTACATATTTGAACAGACTCAGGGAAAAGTCAAGAAAAAGTCAGGGACAATCAGGGACACCTTTAAAATATTAATGCCATTAAGTTGAGACATTGAGAGAATCAGAGCATATGAATTAATACACCTTTTCTGAAGTAAAAGAAGTGTCTAACTGTTAATTATTGTCATTATTAATGAAGTGTAATTCACCACCTTTCTGGCCAAAGTCAGTAGTTTTCGGAGGGATTCAGATGGAAAGAGCTAAAATTTGTTTCAAAATCAGAGGCATCCCTGAAAATTAGGGACAGTTGGGAGGTATGGCCTCTGCCCTAAACAGATATGCCAGTGTTTGTCGTGCTGTGATACTGTGTGGGGTTGTAAAGTGATGGTGTAACATTATTTCCTGCTAGAATGGCTGCTTCTCTTATCACAGTCATGTAATGTAATCCCACAACAACTGTTGGTCAACATCCACAGAACAAGTTGTGTGGTATGGTATTCCTATCTTTCCTTTACATTCACTCATTCTGATGCATGATATATTTATTTAAGCACCAACTTGATGTATATCTACATTGGCTTAGTGGTACTTCATGTTGTGTAGTGGGTGCAAGGTCCAGGGTTTGAGACTTACAGAGGTGTTTTATTTTGCTCCTGAGCAGAACAAGGGCCCTCACATACAGAGTGATTAAGGCACTTTTAAGCAGTTGTAAGTGGGTTTGCATGGGTTTGTGCATTGCTGCACATTGCTTAGCAAAGCACAAACAAGTGCAAACTCGTGCAAACCTGCTAACTACTGCTTAATAGTGCTTACTCCCACTAACCCCCACACTCATTTCTTTGAAAGAAAAGAAAAATGGGGAGATAGGAAAGTGGTGTAAAAGGAGCACAAAGAGGGAAAGACAGTATGGAAAATAGCTTGGGATGTGCAAGACAGGTGTAGGGAAGGTCCATAGCTGCCCATTTTTTCAACAGCAACATCTGTGCATATGCAATAAATTTGGAGGTAGATATGAACCTTTCAACCTCTGAGAGAGGGGTGAGGACAACAAAGTATGTTGTTGTTGTTGTTGTTGTTGTTTGTCTTTTGGATTTTCCCGGTTAGGGGTTACCACAGTGGAACTCCAATCCGCTAATGATTGGCAGTTGTTTTTTTTTTTATGGTGTCGAGTTGCCAGCCTGACGCCCAACCTTCAATCAAATCAAGGCATGCCCATTCAACGCATGTCTTTCGAATGCCCACTCGACCACGGGGAGGACATGCAGACTCCACACAGAAGGCACTCCCAAACCAAGCCGAGATTCAAACGGGAGAACCTCTCGCTGTGAGGCAACAATGCTACCGCTGCACCAATGCCAATTAAATAACATTTCATGTGTCCAGTGGACATGTGTGCAAAATGGG
Source organism: Protopterus annectens (assembly GCF_019279795.1). NCBI lineage: Eukaryota > Metazoa > Chordata > Ceratodontiformes > Protopteridae > Protopterus > Protopterus annectens. Next base: position 1,470,561,109 of record NC_056731.1, read on the forward strand.
CAGCTATGTATGGGGCATAAATGTTTCTTTTTTGGGAGCAGATTGCCCTTTTTTTTTTTTTCAATTGAGAGTGGAATGTGGGGTATAGGAAGTAGGTATATTTGGGGAGAGAGGTTGGTGAGGTAATCAGACAAGACAAACAAGATGCATACAGGGGCGGTATATGACACGTGGTGGGTGAACACCTTTGATGGGGAGGGATGTTTGGAAATCGCAAGCCCATGAGCCCCCATATAGAAACAGTTGGACTGAGGTCCCCACCCATGGGCAGTCACCACTGCACCTTCACGGCCCAGAGGGTGGCTGTGCTGGGGGCTGTTAGGAGGGGCAGGCTGACCCAGGAGTTGTGCCACTCAGGCCTCAAGCTGGCGTAGAGGTTCTGCAACAGAAAGTTCAATCTCTCTACGCACCACAGCTCAGACCGTTCGAAGGGTGATAGGTGGCCATCCTCTGCCCATGCTTGCATAGGGGGTGAGCCTTATCCCCTGCAGTGCTTCCACCCAAAGGTGGCACAGGGCCAATGGAGGAGGAGGTCCCAGGCTGGGCACCAGATCTGCTGCTGCCAGGCGCCATGGCCAGCTGAGCTGGGACAGGTGGGTCCGCTGGGACCGGCCTTCCCATACGAACTATGTTTTGGAGAGTTTAATAAAGATAAGGGTTAGTAACAGTCAGCAGCATTCTCAATTAGTTATAACAGCATGCAGAAGTATTCCCATTAAACCAACACACCAGAATTTCAACAGTTGAAAAGCAAGGATAACACATGCATATATAGAACATTAGTGGACATTACAACAGCATGCAGATTGAATTGATGGCAACAGGCCACCAATATTGTGGTATTTTAAGAGGGCACATGCATAGAAATAAATGCAAATATTTATAAACTAATAGGGCATATGTCCCAACAAATGTTTTGAGATTAGACATACCGACTTGAGGTGTGGAAATGCATTTTTTATGCACATACAGTAGGGTGGAAAAGGATAGCTCAATTAACAACTTATATATCCTTCTAGTTTTCACTACATTCCTATTAACTGCAGTTATATGTCCCTTACATGTATTATTACACTACCCAATGTCCTTATATTGTGCAATTGAATTTTGCTAGATCATTATATACGAGCTGTATCTTACATACAAACTGTCCAAGATGCAGATGTTACTGCAACATATTTTGAGAGTTGCTCACACACACTACTGCTAAGATGGTACACTGACAGCTCTACTTTCATATAATTATCTAGATATGTTCAGGTGAAAGTATCAGTTATATGTTAACAGCTCCCTACATTTCTGGCAGCATACTGACATTTCTGGGGAACCCAATACCAAGCTACTCATGTGCCAGATTAACCTGCACATGCTGGGCATGAACCAATAGTTGAGGGCTGTAAATATGCATAAAAGCTACTGGCACTCCCTTCATCCACGTTATATGGGCCTACCCAAGTTTGGGTTGACACTGCTTAATACAACACTACTATTTGTAAAATGCAACAGTACAACAACATATCAAAGAAAATGACACAGATGCACTCCAGGAATTATACATTTATTAAAGGATTATTACACCTTTATTTATTGGGTTAAAACACTTTTTGAAGGCTCTCTCATTTATTTTATATAACAGTACATGCAGAATAATTACTAACCTGCCTGATGATGGAGCCTTTGCAGCCTATCTTCATGGGCTTGCTGGTTCATAGCCCGGACAACAGCAGCTGTGAGGTAAATGCAGTGGTATTGAGACATACCTATCTATTGTATAGACAAGCATAGCAATTCTTTACTACTTAATACAATGGCTACTTACTCAGTACTGGGGCATTAGGCATTGCATGGGATTCCTGAATCCACTGGTCCAGTTGATCCTCCCTACATCGCTTCAGGTCAGAATAATGGTGCCTGACCTGCTCTCCAGTCCGAGGAACACCAGTGGCATTGGTGAGATCACGGGCAAGACTGTTCCAGGCCTCCGTTTTATATTGGTTACCCTGGTACTGGCCCCACAGGAGTCTTTCCTCATGATTGTGGACAAGGAGCCAAACCATTACTTTGAACTCCTCAATGCCCCAGCTTTGCACTCTAAATCAACTGCCTGCTCCAACACCGGCCATGCTGACTGCAGAAGGAAGCTACAACCAGTTATAGCAAATATTCCCGCCTGTGGAGCTTAAATATGCCTCATTTCCCGCACTTATTTGTGATTGGCCACTTTTGGAAAATCTCAGCTGTAGGCACACCTGCTTACCTGATGTTGGCAATGTTTAAAATTTCTCTGATAGATATGTCTCTGTTGAAAGTGCATGTTGATGAAATGCTGCCATGGCTTAGTGCTTAAGTACTGTAACTGTAGTGCACAGTATCCTGTGTTCAGGCCCTGTCACTGTTTTTTGTTTTACTACTAGGCAGACCTGATTGGTTAAGGTACAGTAAAGGAGGTGTGGCTGTGTTTAACTGACTTTGCTCAACCTTGCCTGACTTTGCTCAACGTTGTTCAATGTTGCTCTACGTTGCTCAACTTTGCTCGACGTTGCCCGATGTTGTGCTGGTTAACGCGGTGTGCAGCTATGAGCAATAGGATTTAAATTTGCTCAACACTGGCAAAATGTACTTAGCAGTACTTTATGTTGCTTAAAATAGGGTACTCATGCCTCAGAATGTATAACCATTTCACCTTTATATATATATATATATATATATATATATATATATATATATATATATATAATTCATTCACTACTACATTTAACTTTTCAATGCTTTTTACAAAACTTATACATAAAAAATGTCAGGAAATATTTTTGTATACTGATTTCCAACAGAAAATAGAATATGCAATAGTGGGACTCGAACCGGGAATGCTTCCTCTTTGTGTAAGAAGGCTCTAATGACTACGCTATTGCTATTTTGCCTATATTTTTCTTATTATCCTCTTCTGGTGTCTAAGCTGCTAACTGTAGCTAAGCAATGGGCAAACCCGCGCAATCATGCACAAATACGGGCAGCTATATCAGATGAAATAAAAAAAAATAAAAAAACCCTTTCTATTTTTAATTTTGTCAGTTGTTTAACATATGGGGGAGTGTAGTGTTACATTGTGCACATGTGAGCAGACTCGCTCATGTAACTTGAAATTGTGGCATTTCTTCATTGCAGGGGCGTGGATTTTTGGACTGCTCGGCAGTCTGACATGCCCCCTGCACTCGTCCATGCTCCATGTAGGCTTTAGAGTTGAGGCAGCGCGCCCTCATTAATATGCATGGCATGCTGCCATCATACTCTTAGACTGGCGCTTCCATGTTAGACTAATCTAGTCTTACACGGAAGATTAGTAAATCCTGGAGCTAGACTTTTGTAGTTACAGAAAGGTGAGAAACAAGCAAGGAGATAGTATTTTTTTTTGGGGGGGGGGTTGCTTTTTTTTCCAAAATACAACAATTAAAACTGCAAAAATACTATTTTAAAGCAGAAAATGGCTAGCACACTTGAGTGTGTAGCCTACAGCAGTAAAACAGTTGAATTTATCTTAAAACGAGCAAATAAAGTCTAAACAAGAAAACTTAACAGAATACAGTTGAAATAAGTAGCAAGACTTAATAAACAGATGGAATATAGTGCAGTAAGAAAAAACAAGCAAAAGAAGCAAAACAGAGGTACTTAAATCACTGAAAGTCTCTCCTCTCTCTTTCTGCTGCTGTAGAACTCTGCAGGATGCCCAGTCAGGATCTTGCTGAGGTTAAACAAGCTGAAAAATGCTTGAACATGTTTTTTTAAACAGAAAGATAAAATGGATAGAAATAGCCCAAAATGGCCAATAAAAATACAATTTCTGAGCTGAAACCACTCCTTTAACAACAGATAGGCTGCTCAGAGCTTATCACTCACACTGATAAGCAGAGAAGCTTCCCTCTATCTCAGGAAGGTCTGGGCAACACAAAACCTCAATATAGTCCTGAGATCAGCAAATCTGAAATCCGGACTATTCTAGTTTATTGTCTATGTCATGGCCCATAGTTGTGGACCAAGCACCAGTTTTTTTGAGTTCTGAAATATACTGCACCCATGTTTGCATTTCATTATATTCTACTGTTATCTGTTCTTCATCTGACTGACTGGACTGATACTTGTCTGTTGCTCCAACAGGTTTCATGGGTTCTGGTTGGATGATTTTGTCTGATTTCAAGCATATTATTCAAAATGATATACACAACACATATCTAGCTATGTTCAAAGTTTATAGGTGTATATTATGCTAACAACCACTAGGGGGCTTTATAAGCCTAGCAGTGCAATCCAAATGTGTCCTACAAGTTTTATGTTTAAAATGTTTATATAGGGGGTGATTGTTGGTTATGACATGATGTATTGAATGCTTCTGTCTGTCAGTCCCATAGGCACCATACCAAGGGTGAATTTTTGATTTCCCATCCAATGGTCCAAGTTACACTTAAATAGTGTTAGGAAGTGATTAGTTTCACATGGATGGGGTATTCTCTGAAATAGAAATCTGTATCTCCATCATGCTCTATTTATGTCACAAGCAAACTTTAGGTCTTTAGCTCTAGTAGTTCTGATGCTGTTTATTTTGTATATATAAAAAAGGTTAATCAGAGTGGGGTCCTGGTGTGTCTTGTATGCCAGGCATAGATCGTCTCTCAGTTGTTTGTAGGAGACCAAATATACAGGTAGAGCTTTGAGCCGATCCGAATAGGATATTAAGTTTTTGCCCTGTATGCTTTTTATAACTTTTGTGGATTTTCCAGTTGCTGCATGTGTCTCATCAGGAACATGCTGAAGGGGCATTATACTCAATGATGGATGTTATGGGGTCAAGTATAGTGGTATAATGACCTCCATACCTGTCAACATCTTAGAGCAAAACATTTGGACAAAGCCTAATATAATGAGGAGATAAAGGGCCAAAAATAGGAATACATTTTAAATATTGATTTTATGTGCTTAGAAAGTTGCTAAAATAACAAAATGTGTGTTAACATGCATTTTCTGAAGGATATGAAGTATGAAACTCAAATTTATGTCATTATTTAGTGACATCAGTCCTCAGTGATTTTCTAGAAAACCACACATTTTATGAAGAACAGATCAAAATTATGAGGCAAAAATCTGGACATTCTGGAAAAATCTGGACAGCTGAGAGGTATGATGACCTCCCTGGACCTAGATATCATGCCTTGGCTTATAAGCTGAGCAACACAATAGGATTTCCTTACTACCTTGAACACTTCTTGGTAAATGGCCAGGTTATTGTCAACATGTGTTCCTAGATTCCTGACTTGTGGGTCAACTTTTTGGACTTTTTTTTATCAATGATGTAGTCTCCTGGAGGGGAAGACTTTCCAAAAAATGCTATAATGTATTTCTTGGCATTGAGTTTTAAGCCATAGCTTTGACACCAGTCATTTCTCTGTGTTAGACCCTCTTGTAAGATGTTTGTGTCTTGGAGGCATTATTTTATTGCTCCCAGTTTGCAATCATCTGTGAACTTGAGCAGCTAGAGTCCTTTGACTTTGGTCTTGTCTTCTGAGAAGTAGATGCCAAAGAGGAGTGGGACAAGCATGGAGCCCAGAGGGACTCCGCTCATGACCGGCCTCTTTTAGGAGGTGGTCTTATCAATCCTAACTTTCTGGGTCCTATGTGTGAGCCATCTAGCTATCTAGCATGTTATATAGGGGTTTATGCTTAATTCTCTAAATTTGTTAACAATGCTGAATAGGGTATTGTATCAAATGCATTAGCCAGCTAAAAGTAGGCAGTATACACCATTTTATCCTCATCCTTTGGATGTTACCTCTAAAGTAGGAGGCAGACTATCTGAGGACAGTGCCTAGGGCTTGGCAATTGGTTTGAATGCAGTAAAGTAAGATGTTATAGTCTACTGTGTCAAATGCAGAAAGAGATAAGGAAGGTATGAAATAGAATAGTATCACTGATCTCTTGCAATTAGGAGGTCATTCAGAACCTGAGTAAGGGCAGACTCAGAACTGTGTCTGCTTCAAAAACTGGACTGGAGTAGGTTGTTAGTGTGCTGTTTCAGAAAATTTGATTTATCTTGAGTACAAGTGACCTTCTCAGTAAAACAACAAAAACAGGACCAAAGAGTACTATTTGATGCCAAAAACAACTGTAGTAAGAATCAAAATAAGAATAATGGCATCAAATATCCAGGCTCCAGGTAAAAAAAAAAACACTTTATTGTAAGAAAAAAGTAAGCGCTTTCACAAACATCAATAAGGCTAATTTAAGTAAAATTAACACAAGTTTATATAGAAAACCAGTCCGTATAAACAATTTGTTACACAGGGAAAGTATGCATCCTAGGCATGTCCTACGTAATGTTTTGAAAGGACAGTGCTATCGAGTTATGCGTTTACGTAATGATAACCAACAATTACAGCCAGCCCTGAATGAACTAAAAATCTGATTTTCAACAGAGAGGTTATAAGGAACATGACATTGACTCCTGTATAGAAGCAGCATGGGCTGAAAGAGAAAATAAATGTAAACCTTATTTCAACGAGATGGTGGTGTCACTGATTCTACAGTGACACAGATTTCACAGAAAACTTGACATGTAAGGTTCCCTGTGCCTTTTCCTAGCAATATTGATCCCTTTTGCAATATAGTTAAGAAGAACTGGGATATATTAAATACTATAGAAGAACTGAAAGGTATCATAGATGTGGTTCCCCACTTTATTTTTAAGAATAACAAATCATTAAAGAGACATCTGTGCCAACATAAGTACATGTATACAGAGTGTAGACTGTCTAATAAACAAGGTACATGTATATGTAGAATGTGCTCAGCATGTAAATAGATTTATAATGGGGCTCGCTACAAGCATCCCACCAGTGGCTTTAAAATAGAGCCTAGATTTTATGCAGACTGTAGGACCACTAAATTTATATATTTTTGTTTTTGTACTGTTTGCCATGCATTTTACATTGGAAAGACTAATCATCCTTTTAAAGATAGAATATTAGAACATTACAGGGACATAAGGAATTGTAAGGAAAATAATGCACTAGCACAACATGTACTGACCATAATTTTAAATTTATGGCTATAGAGATCCTTCATGCTAATATTAGGGGTGGTGATGTTAGGAATATTACTGAGGCCGTTGAACAGAAATGGATTTTGATGCTACAAGCAGATAAACCATAAGGTCTTAATGGGCCCACCTCCTTGAAACATTTTCATAAGAGACGCTCTTTGAAACACTGAAATGTCACTATATTTTTCATATGTTTTATTTACTCATAAATTTCTAATGATTTTTATATTATTTAAATATGCTTTTTATTAGGTGTATGCGTTTAATTATGTAGAGCTACTGATTGGATACTGAGTGCTTTAAATTGTGGAGTGATGTTGCATTAAGTTAGTCTGATTAAGCAATCTATATGTTCGTGAAAGCTCTTACTTGACCTTCTCAATAACCTTTCTATTGAAGTGAAGGTTTGAGTTAGTGTAGCAATTATCCATGTCATCCCATAGATGAGCTGGGGCCTTGATTGCAATGCGTGTGTACAGTCAATGGCTGTGTGGATCTAGGGGAAAAAAGCAACATTATAAAAGACCTCCATAATGGTGCATCTCATTTCTGCAGTCCCTGGGGACATTATATGCTCCTCCAAATGCTGCAACATAGTGTTGAGTACCTGGTGTAGGATACCTAAGGCTGACACCTGTAAAATTCTTAGCATAACCTGAGTAAGTCACTGAACATGTCATATGGAATAGTTAAAGCTCCCATACCTTCTTTCCACTGAAATAGTCTGACAACAAAAAAATGCTTGTTTCCATATATAGTTGATGCCATTTGATAAGTTGGCAAATGGCATCCCTATTCACAAAGAAGTAGTCAAAAATATTCTCCTCAGCCAAGTTGTAGTAGGTTAGGTGCTGATATTACCAGACACACTGTCACAGATTGCAATAGAAAACAATAAACTGGGTACTGGCTCAAAAAGCAGTTATTTACATGAGTTTAATTATTTTATTTATGTACTCATTAGCATTTATTAAGTGGTAAGGTTTAACTGGGCATAAAATTACTATTTTCAATGGAGGTTCTAGGAAAAAAGCTCTAAAAAAAAAGAAAAAAAAAATTTGAAGAACAGAGAATGCACATTTGCATAGGTAATACAAAAGACAAGTACAGCATAAATAATGAGACTGTCATTTTAACTGGGAGTCAAGATAGTAGTCACAATCATTACTCAATTGAGTTAAGACACATTGACACTGTCAACTCATAAGCACAGCTCAGGCGTAAGTCACAGAAGTCACTTACATTAACATGTGATGGCCTTGCATAATCATATTCAAATGAAGGAATAACTGGATGGTAATGAGAAATGATGTCAATTAATTATGCTAACAAGCTCTCTTCCCACCGGTTTGTGATTCATAGTCATATTTTGATATGTTTCAGCACCTTCCACGCATACACTTTAAAAGACCAAATTATGCCTTTTGTATTAACTTTGCGATTGTCAAAGATGTTCTCTTTTATTACTAGCATTGCTATTTCTCGATGTGAGCTGCTTGTCTTGGCTGAACCAAAATTGCCGTACCCAGTGCTTCTTAACATCCAGTAAGGTTCAGATAGAGACAGAGAATTTTTCACTATATATTTAGATTAGTACATCTATTTTCTGGTGTTACCACAGGACAGAACGCCAGACTTTGCATGCATTTTCTGGGGGGGTGACACATTTCCCTGAGGTGCTTGGTGTGATAGATTGTACCCAGATTGCCACTAGGGCCCCATCAAGTTCACAGGAGGAACAACATCAGAACAGGAAGGGCTACAGTTCCATAAACTGCCAGCTAATGTGTTACTCGGGTTGTGTCACCCATGTGTCAGCCCAGCATCCTTGCAGTGCTGACAGTTCCTATATCCGGCACACCAGCTTATTAACTCACTCTACTGCTTCTTGCTGCGTGGTAAGATTCATCATGTTCACATGGTTGGTAAGCAGACATTTTAATTTTAATTATCTAATAATTTCTTCTTAGTAAAATGCATTGATTATTACTAAGTGAGTCTTCCTTGTTTTGTCCCTACCTTCCATTTTTTTCTTAGTTTTTCTGTCTTTCAAGGGATGCAGGATTATTACTGGAGCCATGTCTTATGACTCCTGTGAAAAATATGACAGGATTAACAGAAGATAATCTTATAACAACACTGTCCCCAAACTAGTGTTGTCATTGAGACAGTTTCTGGCATGTTAAAATGACATTTTAGATGTCTGTATGAGTCTGGAGGCACACTTAACTATGATCCAGCTACTGCATTTAGGATGTTTACACATGTTGCATTCTGTACAACGTGATCATGTGCCGGTCTGGTGAGAAGTGACCTATGATGTCACTGAAGCTCCCACTACAGGTATACATTGAACATATACTGTTTCTCAATAATTTATAACTGTATTGCTATTTTATTTTACTTAAATTTTTCCTTTTCCCAGAATATTTGCCATGGCTGCCTGACTTGACGGATCACAAGTAAATATGTTGGTATTAAAGTAATTAACATAAAATCAAACTTATTTATATATTTTGTATGCAAAATAAGCTGAGTTTTTCTTATTTCTTTCAACCTCAGTAATACGTGCATGGGTATGTCAACAGATTCATATAAGGAGACCTCGGGTAGCTGTCGACAAACTGTGTTGATTGATGCTGAGACAAGTTGGCTTCAATAGTGCACAAACAAGCCTAGTATATCTCAAATTTTCCTATGCATAGAAAAGGAAATATGATGTGAACAACGTTTAGGTTACATAATCATGAAGCCTAATCTCTGCCCATCTTGTATACTGTGACACACCTCAAATCGCTCAATACTTTCTGTTATAGGAAAGATACACCAACTAGAAGAGTTATTTATAAAATGAATTGAAAGAAAAAAACAGTATTAACTTAAGCACTACTTAAGGTATGTTTTCAAAAATGAGTAATATATGACCTTAAAGTCAATTGTGCAAATAAAGTTTAAGAAATTACTGCGCAGAAGCAAAAACACATATAAACAAATGATAAAGTAATGATTTAATGGCTGATGTCCATTTACCATAGAGCAGCAATGTATAAAAATTCCTATAAAAAAATAAAATAAAATATTCTCCATACTATATGACAATACTGTTTGGTAAACCAAACTTTCCAATAATTCAGTTCCATACCTAATGAGCCTATATAGTAGTCGGGTTTGCTTATGATGATTTCACTCCACAGTGGGTGCGGTTCCTACCTTGTGAACTATACTTACATTCTTCACTTTGGTACTAGCACTTTGAGTGATGACAGCACCTGTGATGGCATAAGACCGAGCTCTAAGCTAGTCTGATAAGAAAACAAAATTCATGGCTTACCTCTTGCAGGAGTTATACCTGGACAACATCAAAGGAGCAGTACCTGGCAGTGAATGGAAAAAAGTTTGACATCAGACAAGGGTGGGGAGCAACAGTCATCCTTTACAAGGATCACCAGTCTGGGTTCCACTGTTGGACAGGTACAATGCCCTGCAAATGCACAGGGCTGACCAGCTGACTGAGTGGGAATATTATGCTAGAACAAGAAGACCAGAAATCTACAGTTAGTATTTTTAACAATTTATGTTTAAATCTTGCATAAAGCAGGTTTTGAAAAAAATGATGGATAAACATTGTATAAATACAGCTAAATGTAAGAAGAAATGTGTGTATGTGCAAGTTCAAATATGTATCTATTTGTAATCCAAAAGTTATAAGCAAGCATAAGCATGTCTATAAAAAGAAATGTATCTGTATACAAATATGGCATAGTTATGTGCAGACATGCTTACATGTATAAATATAAAAGTATATGTATGAGTAAAAAATATATGGAAATACACATATATAAAAGTGTAAATGTGCAGAAATATACTTTATACACACACACACACACACACATATATATATATATATATATATATATATATATATATATATATATATATATATGTGTGTGTGTGTGTGTGTGTGTGTATGTATATTTGAACACAGATATGCAAATATATATATATATATAGTTCCCCTTTACAATCCCAAAATACTGAAATCTCGAATTTCAGTATCTCAGGACTGTAAAGGCGAAAACCAAAAATGTCGAAAGTGCATAAGTGCAAATTCGAATATCTCAAATCTGCACTGATGCAGTGCAGCAATGGGATGGGAAGCGTTTGGTCGGGATGTGTTACGGAAGTGAAGGTAAGTGAGTATATCTGAGTGTTTTGTAAGTTGTGCGTGTGAGTTAGGGTAGGGAGGTGAAAGTATGAGTGTAAGTGTACATGTTTGTATATGTGTGATATGTGTGTGTGTGTGTGTGTGTGTGTGTGTGTGTGTGTGTGTGTGTGTGTGTGTGTGTGTGTGTGTGTGTGTGTGTGTGTGTGCGTAAGGGAGTGTGGAATGTGTGCGTGTGAGTAATCCACTACTTTACTGTTAGTGCGATCTTGGAGTTGGTATATATAAGTAGGAGGGTGTGGGAGGTGCAGCCACCCACATGGGGGGTGCAGGGGGGGCTTGTCCCCCTGTGCAGACGTAGTGTAGGATTGTGTAGTGTGTGTGTTGTGGTTTGAATGGTGTGCGTGTTGTGTGGTGTATGGTTTGTGTATGTTTGGGATTTTATTTTTCATGATTGTGTGTTTCGGGATTGTGGGCCATTTCGACTTTATAGTTTTGAGATAGTGAAATTTGAGATTTCAGTATTTCGAGATTATAAAGGGGAACCATATACTATATAGATATTACACACACACACACATATATATATATATATATATATATATATATACATATATACATATATATATATATATATATATATATCTATATATATATGGTTCTACGTGCAGAACACCGACAACGCAATCATCGACACCACATAATCGACAGTGCATAAACACGACACCTCACATGCCTGACAATGAAATAACCGATGGTTCACAAATCACACCACAATAACAACAATCAACAAACAAAACACATCCCCTGTCCAAAAAACACACACACAAGCACACCAAAATCCTTACAAACCCACACTAAACCTCACATACACAACTATCTACAAACCTAACCCAAACCCTAACCCTAAGGTCCCCTAACTCACTTAACCCGCCTTAACCTAAAGACTTTCACTACCGCACACTTACCTAACCAACCCTAACTCACTTAACCCACCCTATCCCCACAGACCATCAATATCCACAGTAGAACCATATATATATATATACACACACACATATATATATATATATATATATATATATATATGTATATATATATATATATATATATATATATATATATATATATATATATGTATACATACACACACACACAAACACACATGCACACGCACACAGGTTTAACATATTTGTATTGCCAGATTGTTTCATATACTATACGTATTAACTTATTAATTCTTTGTATTACAGGCAGACAGTTCAAAAAAAAGTGTGCTTTGTATAAGCCACAACTTAGTTGTTAATGTGATAGTTGTATAAGATAGTAATTTCTTCCAAAATAGTAAATGCATGTACAGGTGACTAACCTCATGTAGCTATCACACCCTAGACAGAGAGTTGATGATTAAAGTATCAAATTACTGACCAGTGCAGAAGTTAATGAGAAATGCACTGTTTAATTTTTTACTTTCAGAACTTTTGTTCCTTATAGCAATTTTAAATTATATAACTTAAAATACAGGTAAGGAATGGAAGGAATAGTTTAAAGCAAAAATTTCAATAAAACTATATACACTGCCTGACAGTGTTGAATCAAAGATTTAAGTACACAGACAACATAATGTAACAATTTGATGGAAGTTCTGATATCCTTCTATTTCAACTTGTAGTAAACAGGAAATAGTATTGCAGTTGGATTCAGTACAAATGCATTATGAAATTGTGTGTTGTAGTATTTAATATATGTAAGTTTATACGTTTTACAGACTCAATACAAATGCAAACAGAAATAAGCACATAGATTCAGTTTAAGTACAAGAATAATTTCCATACTTTGCTAATCAATAAATGTAAGCATGTAAGAGAGATTGAACATGCATCTATAATAGCTAAACAACTATCCCATATATCTTCTTTATGCAGCTGAAGAAGAGATTGCAGGCACAGGAGCAGACATGTATAAAGACTTACTACAGTTGCTCATGAGTATGCAAACATAATTCTGAAAAACAAAGTATAATTCCCCAAAGAAATATGTTGCATAAGACCTGAATCATTTTCTATTTATTTTGCAAGTATAAATTCAGAAATAGTTCATACACAAATACAATACGCAATGGGCTTCCTGTACAAAACAGTAGCACAATCCACATTAACAAAATATTTCTAATGTGTTAGCATTTCTAATGTTACACCAGCTTATCTTCTTATTATTAGTATACTGCAAATGTAAAAGTCATCACCACTTGATTTCCTCATACTGATTTTTCAAAAGTTTCCATCACTATTTCACAGAGTTTTTCTAAGTAAAGATTTAATAAAAATAAGAAATCACTCTTAATAAAAAATGTACTGATGCATTAAATTATGCATCATTTTATTGCCACTATCTCTTGTTTATCTGTCTACTCTCCCTCTCTCCTTTTATTTGTTTTAATTATGCATTACTTTGTCTCTTTTCCCTTTTTACCCATTTATGTTTATTTTTTTCCCATAGGTCCAGAAGTCCTAGAAAAAGCCCAACCATATTGCTCCCACATCAAGGAACATTCACCCTCGCTCATCCAGGGCACCCTCTTAGGGTCAGGGAAGTAGCACTGATCCTCTAGACATCCTGGCACAGGGAAGCCTAACAATCCACATAGTCTGCAAACTTCAGGACTTGGTTGAGTATATGGTGAAGCTGGAAGTGGGGAGACAGCTTCAGCTAGTCAAGGATGCTCTTCAGTGGGTGTAAGGCTCATTGTCCTGGTCAGCACTGACCACAACACTGCCACGCACCTCCAACCCCTCAACATTGAGATCATCCACTTCAACACCATCAAGCAGTGAAAAATTATGAGGCCCTGTGGAATGAGGTGCACTTGTTAGGAATGCCTATTCAACATCCTCCCTCCCTAATCCTCTCCCCTATACCCTCTAATCTACTTCATACCCACACTACCCTCCTACATAAAAAAATTGAAAAATATGGAAGTCTATCCCCTAGAAAAAATATATAGCCCCTCCTCTCCCACTTCTTCCATTCCAACTCTCTTGATGCATTCCTTCTGTGTTTCCCTCTTTGTTATATCTCCCCTTTTTCGATCCTTTCTATTTTCCCCTTTCCACTCTTTCAAAGAACAAATGAGGGTGTCCACATAAGGACACCCATAAAGAAAACATATTCAAGCTTTTCATGTATTTTAAAAATGAATATAGATAGCTGTACTGCACAATGCTTGCCTTAAATATGTGTCAATACTTCTAAAGTGCTTGCACATAGGTGTGTCTCTCCATAATACCATAATACTTCTAAAATTATTTATAAATTTATATTTTCATGTAGCACTTTGCATATGCTTACAGATTAACTTCATTGACATTATGGATTTCATTAAAGTGGGTGTTTCTTAGCAGAAACTTTCATACTGACATAGTCAGTGCAAATTATTGGTAATTAGTTTATCTGCATATAGACATAACACTGATACTATTGAATAACTTATATGAATGTGAGAACCTCAAGACTATGAATACCACTCAAATGATCAGCATAATAAAACTTTTAAACAGTTAAAGATGGTACTTCAAAAGTTCATAATTCATAGAAAATCACAGAGAATGATAAATTAAATAATGAAACAGAACTGGTTAAAGTGAATGATTTTCTAACAACAATATTGCAGATAGCTGGTTTAAAGGATGGAGAAGTAGAAGAAAGTACAAGTTGAATGTATTCTATGGCTGTATTTTGAAGGAGTCACTGTACCAGGAAGATTAGTATGTGTTGCTCTGCAATAGCTATAACTATAGTGAATGTTCTAGCATCATCTACACTAACAATTCTTGGAATTTACCATAATATGCCTTCTATAACCATAATATGAACACTATTTCTTATACTGAGACATCACTCAATATCCCCCTCACTGTCTGTAATCTTGTAATCTCTACTATCTGTTTAAATATGTTATTATTAGAATTGTCTCAGGTCTCATTTATCAAATACTAATCTATGTAATAAATAATATGACTATTGAGTTTTTCCTCCTTTATTTTCTCTAACTCGTGTTATTGTTTTTCACTGCACTCTACTATTAAACATATGCTTTTCTAATTACAGCATTTTTCACTCTTATGCTTTGTAGTGTAACATGATACTTTGTGATATAGAATATTTGTACATGATGTTTTGTAATGTAACATAATATTTTATTTAATAA
This sequence comes from Protopterus annectens, assembly GCF_019279795.1. Taxonomy (NCBI): domain Eukaryota; kingdom Metazoa; phylum Chordata; order Ceratodontiformes; family Protopteridae; genus Protopterus; species Protopterus annectens. Next base: position 1,470,576,565 of record NC_056731.1, read on the forward strand.
TATCCATACTTGATTATTGAAAGATTGTGATTGTGGAGCTTTTCTCCATGGGCCTTCACTGAAAATAGGCACTTTCTGGCCCATTCGGACTTTCCTGGTAAACAACTGTCAAATAAATAAATAATAACCAAAGTCTAACGTTCCACAAGTAAATGCTGACACTCCGTCAATAATGAATCAAATAAATTAAACAGAGAAAACAAGTGCAGCGAGAGTAGGGTTAAAATACCAAAGTTTAATTCCACTGCGTGCACCCACTGGAATTACACTTTGGTATTTTAACCCTACTCTCGCTGCACTCGTTTTCTCTGTTTAAAATAAAATAAATAAATAAATAAATTTAGAACAGGTGAATGTCACAGGGAAGAGTGTTTGCTGTCTAAATTTCTTAACCACTCTGCTACATTTGATGGGATCCTTTGCATATTTCCTACCCATCATTTGCCTCTAGAGTCTCATAGCCATATCATTACGCAGTCACTTGCATGTACTGCATACCGAAAGTCTTACCCTAACCCAGTCATTTTACCTGCATCTCTGTGTTGCCTCCTCCCTCTGCATCTTCAAGTTCTATTCTAGTTTCGGAAGTATACTGTTTATGAATATCAGTCTATATTTATGAGTTTGTTGTATCTTGCATTTTACATTAAAATTAATATGCCCAAGAATATTGTGAATTAAATCTAATGGAACCTGGCTCACTGCCAGGTTACATGATCACACCTTGCATGTTTTGAGCATCTGCTTATTCATCTGAATGGATTTTGAGTTTCCTGATATGATTTTGCTGGGCAACATATTTGAGAAAGAAGCTACAAATTGTTCTTATAGAGGTGTTTTAGTTAAAGTAAAAAAACATTAGTCACATCTTCAATTTTTATGTGTCAACTCTTATTTATTATTATTTTCCCCATCCACAAACTCCAAATTCTTGGAAAATGCTACTTTTAGAGAGAAATATATACTACACCCACTTGCAGTATAATAACAACTTGGTGCATTTATGGCTCTTAAATATAGTACTAGACACTAGTTAAAGAAAGACAAGCAAATAGGTAGTTTTGCTAGGAAACAGATCTAATATAATTTTGTGGTTACCACATTATAATAAAAATACTGAAATATTACACAGTGAAAGTGTAATAATAAAACTGCATCTTTATTCTTTCACAAAATACCACAACCTAAGTGTCAACCCCTTTTGTACACAGAATGCCATCATATAAAAACTCTTTCCTAATCAGATAATCATTTGACTGTGTAACGATGCAACATTTCTGCAAGTAAGATATCATAGTGGTTTTCTCGGAATTATTTCAGCTCCCTTGACATAAATAAGTCACTGATATTTTCTACAAACACATGAAACACTTATTTTCAGCTTTCACGTTTGGAATGTCTCTGTTCTTCAGGAAGATCACTATTTTGGAAAAAACATCAGAAATGAAATAACTATTGAGTCCTCAAAATAGAGATGCAAAACACTGTCCACACAGTGAAAGATCTCCCTTTCAGAGCAGTGAAACTCATAATTATGAATCACACTGTTATGAAAAATAATGTATTGACAAGGAAATAAAGTGAATGTTAAAAGTAAGTGTATAGCTAGCAAAGCTTTCCAGTGGGGTTAAGAAACCCGAGAAAATGGGGTTTGTGCTTCTCACAGCCCTGTAACCTATACAATCTGTCTTGGAGATAATTGTACCTTGCAGTAAGGAAAGACTCAAAGGAACCTCAGTCTTGTAGTTTTTTTTTTTTTTACAATAAAATAGTTTTGTTATTTTAAAGACTTCAGTTGTGGTTCTTGTACTTTCAACAGGAATCCCAGTAAAACACCAAAAATAAAACACTAACAACAGCAAAATAAATCATTTATGTTGATAAAAGAATTATCTATTTGAAGAAGATCAAAACAACTTTTGATGTAGAATGTAGCAAAAAAAATAATGAAAATACATTTATTGGGGATTATGTCCCTAATGGATGGAAGAAGCCTGTGAATGCTTGATTTGTACAAGTCTATATCATAACTCTAAACTCCCTTGGGGTTTAGACTCATCAGCAATATTTTGGTAAATTTGGGGCAAGCATGGCTAGGCTTAAAATAGCTCCAAGGCCAACAGCCTAGTAAGCACTTATGAACCTATGAACCTATGAACAACAGCCTAGGAAGTCTATCAGCCTATATTCTCCTTCCATGGTAGCAAAGAGATGGTAGGGATCAGCCTAGCTTGCTCATCCTGCAAACAGACCTGCTCTCCTCCTAGAGGAGTGACCCCTCTCTCACTCAGCAGATCCTGATCTTAGCTGCATGGTGCTGTTCATGAAGAATGCGCCCCTGATGCTGAATCTCCTGTTCTGTGCATCTGCACAGTGGGAGTGCATGCTGTATAGATCCTTGTTCCACTCCTGCAATATCTAAATCTCCTGCAAGGTGACACCCAAATGGTTAGCCAGAAAAACGTACCTCCTCCAAAGATGGGTGAGCTGGCAGTGCCTCACACTCCCATATTCCCTGGCCAGTTCCTTAAGGCACCCAAGAAGTCAATTGACCTTGGGGTCTTCTGCACCATAGTAAGGACTTCATCTGTCTATGCCATGGGAATGGCCATGATTTTAGACATTTAACATCCATACCTAGTCAGTCATTGCCAGTGTGCCCATGATGATCAAAGGAAAGGCTGATGAGAACATTGAATACATACCTTTGCTATTCAGGGAGCTATAAAGTAATCATGTACACTCAGTGTAGGCTTTTGCCATGTACACCAAAACTCTTTGGAATATAAGCATGATTACACTTAGACAAAAAACATGTTAGGGGTTGCTGATACAATTATTATGCTGTATGTGCAGCATTCTTTAAATCAGGGTGATGCTATGGCTGCCGGACCTCAGGTAAGACCGCAAACACAATCCACTAGCAAAACCGACCGTCTAAGTAATGTTGAAAAGTATAGCGAGTGAACACGACTCGAACAGGGTAAATAGGAATTTATTGTTTTAAAGAACTACACTAAAAACATACAATCTGGTTAAGCGCTTTCATCTGCCTATGCAGACTTCCTCAGAACAAGTCAATCTTGTAACACAACCTAATTTAATAAACTTTTTGGCACCAAAGCACCCATTAATTCCACATTTAAAATGATAGTGCATCTTTTTAAAAATTCTCTCCTTCCTTAATAACATTGCGATTTAAAAATGTGTTGTTTAAAAATATATTACAATGTGTTCATTAAAATGCATTACATTAAACAAAAGCATTAGTTCAATGTACAATAATATAATAATAATGAAATATAAGTACAAAAAAAATGCAACTGATCTAATAATGTTTGCATACTATTGCATATATCTCTTAACAGTGTAATGACAGCATAATATAGCAGCATTTTGATTGAAGATATTTATATTTTAAACTACAGTATTTGTTATTCTTAAGTGAAATGATTCAGATTACTTATTGTTTTAATAAATATTTATAAAATATTACATAAACATTTAACAAGTATTGCATAAATAACCTCATTCAATGTACATATACAACTAATTTATATATAAAAAATTCTTTGTATAAATATTTGTTATAAAAAATGTTATGTTATAAAAAACATCCCTTTACAATAATTGCAGAAAAGGTTTTATAATAACATAATCATTAATCCCTGGCTCCCTAGTGGCATCTGTCAAAATTTTCCATATACCCTCTCTTTTCCCTAGTAGCGCTTTGTAGTTACCCTCATGAGGTGAAATATTTACTTGGTCAATAATGGCAAACGTAAATACATGTTTATCTCCACATTTATTAATATGATGGAATAGAGCACTATTCATGTCTTTAACCCTAATTCTGTATAAATGGTCATAAATTTGTTTCCTAAGATGCCTTTCAGTTTTTCCTGTATAAAATGCGGAGCATGACATGCACTTGGCCATATAGATAACATTTTTACTATTACAATTACCCGCTCTGAATTTAACATATGTCCTGTTCACATCATTCAACCTACATCCTTCTTTTTCTAAAATCACATGACATTGCTGACAAGACCCACACTTCTTTGTTGTTTTACGTGTATTGTGTACCACTATAGCCTTAGTCATTTGTTCCAACTGTCTTTTTATGTTCATACCTATTAACAAAACTGGGACTTTCTCCTATAATTTTTCTAACTTCTTCATCCACTAATATATTCCAATGACTTCTGATAATATTTTTAATATATTTAACATAGGGTGAAAACATTAAAACACATACCCTGATGTTCGTCGTAGCTTCCAACACTTTCATATTATTTTTCATTTTTATCATTTCTTTGCCCATTAGGGGTGGATATTTTTTACCCCATTCTCTAATTACATAAGCTGCAACATCATTTTATATGGAAGATGGATATCCCCTATTTGCAAACATGGACCTAATATAAGCTATTTCTTTTTCCATTATGGCTGAGGTGGATGACATGTGCGCTGCTCTTATACATTGTCCCTTGAATACATTTTTTAACACGTCTGGGGTGGTCACTAGTAAATTCCAAATAGTCATTGGAAAAAGTATCATTCCTATGAATTTCTAATTGAAAACCATCTTTGGTATGACTAATAAATGTATCCAAATATGCTATACCATCCCTATTGACTTTATGAGTGAATTTTAAAAATTCACTTGTGTTATTAATATATTCAATGAACAAAGTAATCGTCTCCATTGGCCCATATCACAACAAAAATATATCGTCCAAGAATGTAGAATAATAAGAGACATATTTGTAATATTCACTGCCAAATAGTTTGTCTCACATTCCAGCATAACCAGGTTTGCAAAAATGGGGGCGCAAGATGCTCCCATTGCCACCCCCCTGTTTTGTCTGAAGTATTCTCCTTCAAAATAAATATAGTTATGGTCCAACACCATATTCATCATGTCTGTGATCAAACTTATTTGATCCCAATTCATGTCCGAAAACCTTCTCAAACTATTACTAAAGTCTTGTAATCCTAAGTCTTTTGGGATACATGAAAATAAGTCAATGACATCTATTGTAATAAAAATCAAGTCTTTTCTCCAAATGTTAGGTGTTAAATGAGCCAAAAACATCCACAAATCTTTTACCAAATGTGGTATGTTGCCATATATAGGCTTAACCCATCTATTTATAACTAGCCCCATTTGGTAGGTTTTTGACTTACTGCTTGAAACAATAGGATGAAATGGAGGATGTAGTATATTTTTATGGACTTTGGGAATACCCACAATCATCGCCAAAATAGGATGATCTACTTTTAAAAAATTGTATGTCTCTATAGTAATCCTATTATCTAACAAATATTCTTCCAAAGCTAGATCAATCTTTCTGTATCCTATGTTAATTTCATTGATTGAAATAGTTTCATAATTTCCTGATTCAAGCAAGATATTATACATCTCATTGACGTAGTCCATAGTGTTATATGAAACTACACCACCTCCTTTGTCCGGTTTCATAACTCGAACATCTCTGTTGGTTATCAATTCTTCCAAGCAGTTTCGTTCACTAACCTGTAGATTGTCCTTTATATTCTGTTTTTTTGCTTTGTCTATTAAATTTGTACACATCATGGCAAACCATTTTTTCAGAACTGGATACTTTAACATGGGCCAGTGGTATAAATGTACTCCTCTCTTTTAATATATTTTGATCAGTAGACCTGGTGTGGTCAATGTTGTGTTTAAAAAATAAGGCCAAATTCAGTCTTTGACAGTATAATTTAATCTCCGTAATAGTATCTACTAGATTGAATTTTACTGTAGGAACATACTTCATTATTTTGGAAAAAAGAGTATAATGTTCCTGCTTGATATTAGTTAGTATAATTAAAAACTTTTAAAGCATTGTAACTACGCATTATATTCCCCGGGATTCACGAAGCTCAGCGCAACGCCGGCGTTAGGCTTGTGCCGACCATGCGGCGTGTAGATGGCACAGTAGCACCAAATGCATATTAATGAAGGCGCGCTGTCACCACAGCCACATGCAGATGAAACGAGCGCGAGTGCATAGGGCATGTCGAAGTGCCACAGGGAAGTGTGGAAATGTCAGCTGTCGATGTGCAACCTAAAATGCTTGCATATAACAATTTGCCTGCAATAGTAATCACACCTGTAGTGTCTGTGGATACGGAAATGTATGCAAAGCATGCAAGACAGTTCTTGCGAACACAAAATTAAGAAGCAAACACAAATGCACAGTAGAGAATATCGAGTCTCCATCCCTCCAACAAATGACATTGAAAATCGTGTGCCCGTATTCTAACGCAGTGTAGATAGTTATACCAAGTGGAAGTGAAACACAACATGTTAGCACACCACCAATAGCTATGTCTAGCCCAATGGTCAGGGTTACCAGCTGTCCCACATTGTGAGTGATAGTACACAGCTGGGCAGATGTGTCCATACCAAAACCATGATAAATGTAAATATCTAGCGACTGTATGGCAGATTTATATCACACAACGCATGTAATAGTCACATACAATAGGTATGTCCATATGTAACATACCACATGGGACAAGAAATAGAATAAGCAAACAGAAGGAGCATATAAACTGCTACAATAATAAGCTAACATGTAGGCAGAAAGGAAAAGTATTATCCGTAGTGCTGACAGTGGGTATGTGTTGTCCTGTAAAATCATATATGTGTCTGGAATATATCCCATCCAGGACATATGAAAAGGTAGCACCCTACCAATGGTCAGAGTAGTCGGCCAAAATCCGCCCATATGCGGTCCAAGCCATACTTGTCAGGATGTGTCACAGCTGAAAGGGTATTACCCGGGTGTACCAACCATGTCATGAAAGTTAAGTATGGGCGTGTACCTATGTGCATGATGTACAGCATGTGGAAGGTGAAACATGCCAGGATAGTCCGCACAACCGTACAGGTACCTGACATATGTAGTGTATGCAATGTGTTCCCCTGACCGTGTCATGGACCATCAACCAAAGAAGTGATGGATGGAGTGTCAGGAATATGTGTGTGGAGGGGATGGATAATGGTATAATCCACCAAGGCGAGACTGTGTTGGATGCAGAATAGGTGAACTGGAGGTGTATGAGAGAGCAGCGGATGAATTAGAAAGAAACACAAAGAACAAATATACACATCTGCAATACAACCTGACAGGCCATACTGTAAAACACAATCACACAAACATATGAATATTAAAATGTGCGCTATAAATGTACAGAAATGTCACCGGCACATACCCACAGAATGGTCTGGATGGAACCGGCCCATTCAAATGCAACACACCTGGATGCATAATTGAATACCCATCATCCTCTCTACAGCACACAACCTGCCCCCATACCTGAATGTCCACCAAATCCAGCCATACTCGGCCTACTAGCTTGGCACAGCCATATCTACACATAGTGACCACTACTCATATGTAGTAGGCAGTTTCACCCTAGGCAGTTTCAGGATTGAAAACTATGTATCCCTTGCATGTAAAACCCCATCACATTTTTGTAAAGCCAAAAGAATGGACGGTATTGGTCTTGTTCAATTTTTGGATATCCCTCATGGGATAAGTAACCTGTGTAAACATCAGACTGGGTATCAGGACACGATGTCCAGTCCTGTAGACATCTGGACACAAGTTGAATATGCAGTAGTGGTGCACGAGACTGTCCAGCCCTAGACAGTCATGCAGAACTTACTACCCAGGATCAAACACCTGCCAGTGACGCACGTTTCCCCACATGAATAAGCGAGAGAATATATTGTACACATTCGCATAGTGACACTTGGAAATAGGGTGATTAAGGTGCTGACGTAAACAGGGTACCTCCTGACCCACTGTGTGAGGGACAGTCACTGTTTGGGTAGGTGTGTCCTGACCATCAATGATACAATGGCAAATGTCCTGTGATTGTAGGAAATAACTATGTACCATACTGCATGTAACAGTTGCCTAAAGCAGTCATGTCTAGATATAAAATACGTAATTCATACAAGAAACAGACTAAGCAACTAAAGTGCTAAAGGAATAGGCTCTCAGCTAGGAAAATAATGAATGTTCTAAACCCTGCACTGACCGTGGGTATGTGTTGGCCTAAACAATCTGGTGTGTCCAGAATATATCCCATCCTGTACATATGAAAATGTGGCAACCCTACCAATGGTCAGAGCATTCGCACAATAACTGGCCAGCCTCTGAATCACTCACAAAGCCAGGGACCTTTGGAAGAAAGGTGTTGAATGAGGATGACTAATGACAAGAATTAAGAGTAATAGACGCATTTAAACACAGAAAATAAGTAGTATTACGAATCTGTCAACACGTTCCAAGTTAATAATACTAATATTGTAGAAGTTTTTTGTGATTGTCCCTGATTTGTCATTGCCTTGCCCCTGTCACTGTTGAAATTAGTCCCCGAGTATCACAGGGGTCCGTATACATATGTACAACAACCAATTGTCACATTTGTTGACAGGACTATTGCATACCTGTAGTGAATTCATAAGTGATGTCCAGAATAATATTCATCATATATATGAATGAATGAAATAGTCAAATGTGAAGGGAAACACCAGTGGAAACACCTCCCCCACCCAGTATCTTGTAGTGGAACCACCCCCGACTCTATATTATGTAGTGCCAACCTAATAATGTGGTCAGAGGTGTCCAAACCCCTGCGTCTGTAAACACAGGTAGAATGTTAAAATCTGGACCAACTCTTTCCATGTGCTACGTCTGACATTTGAACAGGTACAGGGCAGTGCAGGTCACCAGTCAGACAAGCCTAAACCTGGACCAGCACATGAACACCCAGAAAATCAAACACACATATGTGCCAGGACTATAAGCATTGGAGTTCTGAATATCCTTGGAGTGAGTAGATATGCAGCACGGGTCCAGAGCAGTAGGGAATAGGGAATGTCATATGTGTAGTACCATGGTTTTCCCAGCAGGAGAATGGATGCCTGCTGTGTAAGTGAAGCGATGAGGCATATGTTAGGATAGCTATGAACCATGGGTATACATATAAATGAAGCAGAACACCAATAGTGTAGTGGTTAGAGCATCCGCCTAATGTAAATGCATTCCTGGTTCAAGTATGACTATAGCACATATCACTTTCTTGTGTAATGAATGCCTCTGTGCCGTAAAGCCAACATTTAAACACGTAAAGGTGAACGTGTGTTTCGCATGGGGACGTTAATCGGATTCAATCAATCAAAGTGGAACTGTCATAATGAATAAGGCACACCTAAGCACAAAGACGTGGCAGTAAACATATGTAACTCACAATAAGGATATGCAAGTGCACCTGCGCATGTGTAAGCAGCTCCCAGCATAAGAAATATATGTTGTTTTGTTCAGATGTAACTTATATATGTATATATAGCTATATAGGTGTGTGTATAGATATATATCCACAGATATAAAATAAAGAAATACATGAAAAGAAATAATTAAATACACATATATATATATATATATATATATAAATATATATATATATATATATATATATATATATATATATATATATATCTATAATGAACGCCGAAAGGAGAAAGCATACACACGGGTTCTGAAGGGAATCTAGAGCAACTAAGGTATTATACAGTGCTTGCAGTGTATGTCAGATAAAGCTGCACAAGTGTGAGCAGAGCACCCTATTCACACCAGAGGCAGGGTCATACCAGTGGGCATAATATCGTTGAACTGCTATGTCAACATTACACACAGACAGAATGTATTACATGTTGTGACCACCTACTCATATAAGCCACAAATGGTCGTAATCCATAACACCAGGAAATGCACATATGTGTAAATAATACACGAGGCAGTACAAAATGTGTGTAGGGCCCCTAATGGTCTGGAGAGGACAATGTGTAAAGGTGTGTCATGGCTGCGATATCATGTGGACAATGGCTGTTACACGTGGAAACTCAACATGGGTGGGTTGGAGGAACTATGGCTATGCCATTATGGATACAGGTGTACCAGGGTTGGTTGCGCCGGTTCCAATGGAGCGACCCGTGTAGGTCAGCTAGTACGTAGAAGCGATTCTCAGCTAGAGCGTCTTCTGCATGAAGACATGTGTGAATGGGCATACCATCGTTGAAGGTTGTGCATCAGGGCTGTCAACTATGCACATAAAAGTCTATCAGCCAATCAGTAGCAGACCGGAGTTCCGCAGTGGCAACCCCTAACCGGGAAAAGCCGAAACACACAACAATATGCAGACATCAATATGTTGACGTACATTCTCTGTAACACATACACTCCATTTATTGACATAAATAATATGAATGTGCACAGACACAAATACAGTAGCAGGTATACTAGGCTGTGTAGACAAGGAATAGGTCAAATGACACTGTATCATAACACACTTATCAGCGGTACTCCATACTTGAACAAAGTGCGACATCTGTTTGCTGTATTACAAGATAACCGGAGTGAAGTGTCCGTGTCATAATGACTAAGGCAATAGTATGCTGTTGAAGCAGAGATAAAACCCAATACGCATGTGTAAGTGTGTTTCTACAGGAAATGTATTGGTCAACAGACACACAGATATGTGTGTGTGTATATATATATAAATATATATATATATATATATATATATATATATATATATATATATATATATATATATATATATATATATATATATACACACACACACACACACACACACATATACATACATACATACATACATATATATATATATATATATATATATATATATATATATATATATATATATATATACACACACACACACACACACACACACACAACATTTATTGATATATACACATATACACAAATTAAATATATATGTATCTCATTGTAGATATACACATGTACATAACTAGTTTACTGTACAGCAAGCAATTACGGGTAACATATGTTCAGACTGGGCATATGTTTCTGGGAGGTCCAATAAACAAACTTTTACCCCCACACCGCTCAGCTAGGCCGGTGAGACATACAGGCATGCAATAAAGGTAAATACATCACTTCTTTCCAAACCACCAGCAGGAAAGTACCAGTGGGAGAGATCTGCAAGGTCTACACTTTAAACATGGATAACGGGGTCCCTTGCGGGACACCAAAAATTTATTATACAAGCAGCCTATGGTCATTGAGGCGAGCAGGATGTAGCTGTACATGGAACAGTGGGTTGTGCAAGTGTGATAACACATGGGTTGACAAGACTTACGACATGTGTCCCGAGACAGGGAGAGTGGGCAGTGTGTAGGGGTGTGTTCGTACACTAGCTGTGCTCACAGTAAGTATGAGTCATGAGTGCTGTAGAGGGGTGTCAGGTAGGTGAATCATGGTTATGCAATAATGGGCCTAAGTGTGCAGGTGTCGGTTGGCAGAGATGTAGTAGGCACTCCCAGCGGAAGTAACTAATATGCCTATGTGGGCATTGCTAACGCTCATAACTCCCAAACATGAAGAGCATATCTACTGGGTAGTCCGTAAGCCATTTGGGGAACACATAGGGATTATATCAGTGCCTGTACCCAATGATCATGGCCATCCATGATTACGAATCAGAATCCAACAGAGTCCTAACTAAACCCCGCCAGAACTAGTGATATTAGGTCAACAGATGGCGGAATAGACGTAATGCCTGACAGCATATACATATATATATATATATATATATATATATATATATATATATATATATATATATATGTATATATATCCATACATATCCAGACACAGAAATATAAATATAATATCATATATATATATATATATATATATATATATATATATATATATATATTTATATATCTATATATATATATATATATATATATATATATATATATGTATATATGTATATACATACATATATGTTACTGTAGAAATACAGACTGGGCATATGCTACTGGGAGGTCCAAGAAACAAACGTTGCCCTCCCACACCGCCCAGCTAGGCCAGTCAGACATACAGACACACAATAAAGGTGACTACACCGCTGCTTTCAAAAACACCGGCAGGAAAGTACCAGTGTGAGAGATCTGCAAGGTCTACACTTTAAACATGGATAACAGGATCCTTTGTGGGACACCAATAATTCACTTTACATATGTGGTAATCGATGCGAGCAGGATGTAGCTACACACGGAACAGTAGGTTGTGCAAGTCTGATAACACATGGTTTGACAGAATGTATGACATGTCCCGAGACAGGGAGTGTGTGCAGTGTGTAGGGGTGTGTTCATACCCCAGCTGCGCTCACAGTAAGTATGAGTCATGAGTGCTGTAGAGGGTTGTCAGGTAGGGGAATCATGGGTATGGCATAATGGGCATAAGTGTGCAGGTGTTGGTTGGCAGAGATGTATTAGGCACGCCTCGTGGAAGTAATTAATATTCCTATGTGGGCATAGCAGATGCCTATACCTCCCACACCTGAAGAGCACATCTACTGGATAGTCCATAAACCATTGTGGGAACACATAGGAACTATAACAGTGCCTTGTACCTGATTAGCATGGACATCCATGATTACGAATCAGAATGTAACACAGTCCTAACTAAAAACTTCCAGAACTAGTACATTTAGGTGGACAGGTGGCGGAATGCACATAATGATTAATGTATGAGTCATGTACAGTATGTACCTCGACACATGTGAATGAATACATATGCCCTGTGACTGTCAATGTGTCAGGTTAATAGAACCAATCATCCAAATGTGTCCCTCAGGGTATTATACAGTGTCCCTGATACAACTGTTCATTCTCCCCCATTCATATGTGAGGTTTGCTAGTGACGGAAAGTGCATATTCCACCGACCACCATAGGTAGATGATAGTATAATAGTGTGGGGTTACCACCTGTCCACCTTTGTGAGGGGCACTCTACTCTGGGCATTTGTGTCCTGCAAAATGAATGTTACGGCACATGGCCTGTGATATCGGGAAAAGAGTTCATATATTGTGTGTAGTGGTGTCATAAAATGATATTGTTGTATCTGAAACAGGTACATGTTATAGAAAACAGTATTAGCAACTATAATGCTACAAGAATAACCTTAACATATGCAAACCGGAGAAGTAGTCAGTATGCTACTGGCTGTGGGTATGTGTTGCCTTGCCAAATGTGACAGCTCTACATATAGGTCCTATAGGGCTGCCACCTTTCCAAATGGCCAAAGTGGGAGCTGCTCTGTAGAAATGTCAGATGTACCAGGTCAGAACATACCTACAGCCATGCATAGTACAGACATAAACATAGTCACACAAATCAAAGTCTGGTCAAGCAGCAGTCAGGTTGCTTATGCTACTTCACATAACATATAGACGTGTCATGTATACGATAACCATTACATCCAACTATTACAGACACGTAGAATATAATATTGTCCTGTAATCGGGACATTAGCTATGGCTACAGTATTGTTGCATGACACATATGCCTAATGAGGGACTGTCCCATGCAAAGTGGGAAAGGTGTTACGCCTAGAATGTGTACAATCTAAAAGGTGGAAATCCTACAATAGGTATGCAGTAGCATGACCCGGCCAAGAGATGCGTTTCCCAAAACACATTCACATGTCAGCATTGCAGAGTATCGGTTCCCATGTATCAGCCAGATGGGAGCAGATTGTATGAGGAAGACGCATATCATATGATGACATCACTGGACAGGCTGCCGAGTCCATACAGTCGAACGCCTGCCGTCGCCTAATGTTTAGTCATACCTGATACTGTAATCATGTAGTCCGATGGAATAGGCATCACAAGGGATCACGCCCACCCAGCGTGAGTGACAAATGGAAGCACCAATGTTGGTGCATGTGCAAATGAGTGAGCGAGCTGGTGTACGCGTGTTTGTTTACTAGTATGTGAGTATTGCACTGTTAAAGAAATGTGGAGTCTAAACAAGTATAAGGAGCTGTAACCAGAGGTCAGCAGTGTTTAACAATGCACAGACCCATGCACAAATGCTCCCACCAGCTGGAATGTGACTTACCCACTCCATATCCAAAGGCGTCGTTCTGGATGAAAACAAGGAACCGTCCTTTGCACGTGTTGGTAGCAATGCCCTGTGCACACAGCTCATGTGAATTGCCAATACACCATGGCATATATACAGACAATAGACAGTACCACACACATACCATACAGCACAGTCATCCAACACTATAGCAAGGTACTGGCAGATATGTCCGGATCACTGGTGTTTGTAGACCTGGCCTTTCTGTGTTTCAGTGTGTGAGCATGCCCAGTATGACTGTTACGCATGTTGTCGACTGACATTACTGTCATACCGTCATGTATTTGAGCATGCCCAGTATGGTCAACTGGATCACATGTGTCACATGTCCATATAGTCATTAATGTGGTGCCGACCCCTACGTTGTACGCCGACAGGTGGCATGCTGTATCTGCAGGGTAGGTAACGGTCATGTGGCATTGACTATTGCTACATTTCTGCACAGTGTGGGGGGACATTCAACTGCATCCACAGTCCTACACAGCACCGGGGGTGGTGCACCTGACTCTCACATTTGTACATTGGAAGGGGGGCACAGCTGACAGTTGTACACATTTGCGACTACTATACTGATATGCCAGGTACTCCATTTCAGTGTGTGTACCCACATAAATTGCTGGTTGGAGACATACCAATGTACGTTGGATCCTAGCTTGAATTACCAGCATTGTGGTTTCAGACGTCCGAACCTTCACAACCTGCATCCAACTGCCTGGCCTGCTGTAGTCTGTGTGTGTGTTTGTGGGGGTTGGGGTCATCCATTGTGCATCTCCAGAGGCCATTGTATAGCATTTCCCTGACTTGTGTGGGCTGTATGGACAGACATGATGTTCAGCCCATAACCTGCAGTGGGTTTGGACACCCTGTGTACTACTGGCTATTGTTTTGACCCCGGTTTGTGCTACAGATGTCATGGTGCCACTATGGACGTGCACTGTCTGTTGCCCTAACAGTCGGCCACCAAATTCCCTTGTATGCTCACATCCATGCCATAGCTACAGGTAAATACACATTCTAATGCAACTGCCAATTGGTAGGTTGATTGACTTACCTTGGGGGTGTTCCAGAGTTGAGGATGGTGCTGGAGGGTCGCCTATGTCAGATGCGCACAGTGCACTTCCTGTACATGGCTGAGCACAGGTAGTGTCATGTTTGGCATCCCTTGTACTGTTTGTGTGAGTCTGAGAGGGTGAGATTCCCTGGGTACCTACTGTGTCAGTGCATATGCCATGTGTTGCCTCCTTGCCAAGGGCAGGTCATACTGTGCATGCCTCCTTTCTTCGACTGGGTCCAGCTCAGGTAGTTCCTCCTCCAAGTCACACTGTGCCTGTACAGGCCTTGGCATTGGTGGGGGGCTGTGTGGCCCTTCCCCATGCTGTTCCTGCTGCAACTGTTACCGTAGGATCAGATTGTGTAGCATAGCACATGCCTTAACAATTTGTGTGCATGTAGCTGGTGAATACTGCAAGGTTCCATCGGATGTGTCCAGACACCAGAACTGTGGCCTCAGCATCCCAAACACACGCTCAATGATATGTTTTGCCTGTGCGTGTGCCTCAGAATGGTGTAGTTGTTCAGCTGTGTGTGCATTGCTGATGGGTGTCATCAGCCATGACTCCAGTGGTTACCCAGCATTCCCCACTATGTGACTGTAGGGGATGTCCATATTGCCAAAGGTGTGGTACAGGTGCATCAGATGCCACATATCAGAATTGTCATAGCTTCCAGGGCAGACAGCACACACATTCAGTTTAATGCCCTGTCCATCGCATACGGCCTAGCTGTTGGAGGGTATACCCCTGCAGTGACTGTAGGCTCTACCCCACTCACCGGGTGGTGCTTTGATTTGTACATGTGTGCAGGCTATAGCACCCAGTACCCCAGTGTAGTCAGCCATTTGGTGGGAGAGACGCGCATTGCTGGCCAACAAAACATGTGTGTTGAGGACATGTACGTGTTCACTGGCACGTGGTGACATGGCGTCTGTGAACTGGTGCAATACTCTGGATGCAGATGCCTGTGAGATCCCCAAGATATCCCCAGTTGTACATTGGGAGGTACCTGTGGCTAGTATACCTAGGCCAACACATACCTTGGTATCCACTGGGATGGGTTTCTCCTCGGCCTGTTTGATGTGTCAGGTGTGGCCGGCGCAGTTCACCTAGCTGCTGTAGGAGGAGTCTGTCCACCCCATAGCGATCCATTATCTCCAGCCCATGTAGCCCCTGGTAGGTTATCCTGGGTCTGTAAAGTGTTCTGTTACCTCACTAAGGGTTGTTCGGCAGCATTCACATCCTCACCACCCTGAGCCTCTTGCACATGTTGGTCCATGTTGCCTGCTGCAGCCCTTTTCATTTGGTTGAATTGTGTCAAGAAATGTCCCCGCATCTTTTCACCGGTGGTGTAGAGTGTGGGAGAAACCTGAGTGTATGATGCCTGGTCACTTTACCGTAGTGTTCATGGGCGGCCTGGCCATGTAATCTGCTGATTGTGCTAATTATCACCTGTCTGTGCAACCTGTTCACCTTGACTACTCCACTACTGCTGTTGTCCCTCCCAATTTCACCAGGCAGGTATAGACACACCCCTAGCTTAGGTATGCTAAGGCAGGAGCAATCCCGAGGCACAGGACTCCAATGTACATACAGTATGCCTAAAACCCCTCTCATGCCTTCACCTATATTCCAGTCCTGCACCCGGCTATCTACACACATACACTCTTGGGATCTTCATCACACCCTGGGGATAAATGGGATTCACTATTGTCAACCTCATTTGCACAGTATTGTCTTCTCATGCATAGTCATATGACCCATACTGATCCTCCAAACTAATAACCACTGCTTACTGTAGCTCAGATCCGCACACAACTGGCTAAAGGTGACTTACTATCACCGTATTCAATGTCCCTTGTTCTTCCCATCAACAAAATAATCTGTCTCTACATGACTAGAACCTGGGACCATGTACACCACAGACAAAGCGCTTTATCACTAAGCCATGGCAGATATACGTACATCCAAGGTGATCACGTACAGATCATCCAGCACAGACATTCAATAGTGCTAATGTCCACACATATATCTCTATATATATATATATATATCTCTATATATATATATGTATATATATATATATATATATATATATATATATATAAATATATATATATATATAAATATATATATATATATATATATATATAAATATATATATATATAAACTATCTATATATATATATATCAATATAAATATATATATATATATATATATATATACACACACACACACACACACACACACACACACACACACACACACACACACACACACACACACACACACACACACACACACACACACACACACATACACACACACACACAGATATAGATATTGAATCTACATCACAGCAGCAGACCACATGACACCAAAGCATTAGACAAGAATGAAAGGGAAACCACATGTGCCACCTGCATTATGTAGTGGTGTTACTATCAAGGCAAGTGTGTTATGTTGCATCACACGGGTCAGATGGTAGTAAGGGTAAGAGTAGGGCTGCTGACATTTACCCACCCGTCCTATTGGCAAATGTATGTGTATGTGTTGACAGCCCAATCTCTTGGCCAATTATGACATTTGTGGACACCATATAGGAATGCAACAAAACACACTCATCACATCCTGGAACTAGCCACTCGCAGACACCAACACATAGGAAACATCTTCCAAACACACACACCTGTCATGATTTGGAATTGAACACCTACCTGTATTTTCTATCACACTACAGCATTATGCAGTTACAGAATGTGCTACCAAGATTACTGGAACACAGCACTCCCAGAGGCATACTTCTAGGTGAGTAACATCATCAGCAACGGCAAAGATGCCGATAGGGAATGTATGGAGAGTGAGCAGTCTAAAAGCATTACTCTGTCCCCAGGCAGATGGCAACACACACACACACTTGGCAGGGATGGGATTTGAACATAGACCTCACTACCTTATCACACTACAGCATTATGCAGTTACAGAATGTGCTACCGAGATTACTGGAGTACAGCACTCCCAGAAGCATACTTCTAGGTGGATGACATCATCAGCAAAGGTAAAGACACTGATAGGGAATGTATGGAGAGTGAGCAGTCTAAAAGCATTATTCTGTCCCCAGGGCAGCTGGAAACACACACACACACACACTTGCCAGGGCTGGTATTCGAACATACATGTAATTACCTTGTCACACTACAGCATTACGCAGTTACAGAATGCACTACTGAAATTACAGGAACACAACATTCCCAGAGGCATACTGCTAGGTGGATGACATCATCAGCAAAGGCAAAGATGCCAATAGGGAATGTATGGAGAGTGAGCAGTCTAAAAGCATTACTCTGTCCCCAGGCAGCTGGAAACACACACACTTGGCAGAGCTGGGATTCGAACATACACTTAAATACCTTATCTCACTACAGCATTATGCAGGTATAGAATACGCTACCAAGATTACTGGAATGCAGCACTCCCACAGGCATACATCTAGGTGGATGACATCATCAAGAATGGAACAAACGCCGATAGGGATTGTATGGAGTATGAGCAGTCTAAAAGCATATTACTGTCCCAAGGCAGACGGAGACAAAAACATGGCAATGGTGTGAGCGGGACAACTGCCTATCTACAGAGCACTATTACAACACTACATAGATATGAGACACGCCACAGACAGTACACCTTTCAAGACAGTCAACCAGTGTGTTCAATGTAGGAATCCATCCTGACGTGGGGTATGGACATCTGTTGCCTGGATGACCACTATCGCTATACAGGATTTCAATGGTCATGCCCATACACAGAGGCATATAACTGACACAAGGTGTCACTGGGCATGCTCACACACTTAGTAGCACACGACTGTTTGGAATGTACTATATGTCCATCTACACAACAGTGTACTGGGCATGCTCACACACTTAGTAGTAGCAAAGGGCTGTCTTGTATGCACACGGATTCTAAACACGGAAGGGCACAGTGTGTCGATAGTGAACATTGTTAGCACGAACGCTGCACTACATATATCTGACACCGGTCATCAGTGCTAGATGTGTAGCATTCGTAATCACAGCTGACAATCCAGATCCAACAATGGGGAATACGGACATCTCTGCAGTGAGGAACACCTGGCATATGGCACAATTGTGCACAATAGCACTACCACTGTATACCTCATATACAGACATGTGGGCCATAAGACAGTGACGGACCACTCCAGGTGTTAGTGTCCCCACGTACATGAAGGCCACTCACATGTACTGACCAGTACACACTGAAGAGCCATCAAAGATGTCTCAGGTGCAGATCACAGTGGTAAATGTCACATTCTACTATGTAGCCCTTAGACATCACTATGTCCTTGGACAAGCAACACACATCCATACATTAGTACATCACCATGTTACTCATAACCAGTGGACTGTACATAAGTCTACAGCAACTGTGCAGACTACGCATGTACTGACAGGGTTCCATCATGTGTTATTAAATGCAATGATACCACTGTTCATAACCAGGTCGGCTCTACACATAACAGGGGCCCTGAGTCTTATACAGCTGTAACAGATAACTATTGCTGTACGCCAAAAACACTCATGTTTGGATATGACATACATGTAATTGCCATGGATATGTACATGGCCCACACACACACACACAACACATATGTACATAGCATAGCTTTTTCTGTCCTTCGTGCAGACAAATGGCTACAGCAATCACATGCATGCACAGGGAAGGTAGGTCCATGGCTGTTGAATGCTAACAGTACATACGGTAGCAATGTTGACTGAGATAACATTCCCTCTGTACTAGTTACCCATAACAACTATCATATCATACAACAGTCCATGTGTCATGTATGTCATCACACATGTCCACCAGTTGCAATGCATACAAACATGACTACATAACAGGAATGCAGGACAAACACACATGCACATGTAGTGGTGTGCATTCAGCTACCATGCATGTGGAGTAGCTGATTTATGCAGTTCATCTGTGTCTAACTACAACATGCAGTTGCAATGCAGCCCCATCATTGACACCTGTATATGGTGAAATACTGACAGTACGGTAGGATGTACATCAGGTATGGATGGATGTGTGTACATAAAGTGGTGGTCCACCTTTGCAGATGGATGTTTGCTGAAGACAGCTCACAGGTGTGTCACAAGCTGTCCTACCATAACATGTGCAAACAGTACGCTATGTTACTGTTACTTGAAGGTAAAGACATACAACCTACAGAGCGGTCAGGGTGTCACTGACTGTAAATCACTTGACACCTGTAACACTTACGTCCTCCCGTGTACATATAGCAGCACAATTGCCGAAGGTAGTGTTGGTACACATAATGCGGCCAATACTGCTGCATGTCTGTCAGACGTATCATCATATAGCAGGTGTATGATTCGCAGTACTGCCATGTGTGTTTGCTTGTGTGACCATATATGCCACGTATGATGGGGAATACATCCCAATTGTTATACACCCCTGTTCACTGTTGTAGAGATCTGTACATACTGCAGTGTAGAAAGCAAGACATAGGCAGAGGTGGTGTGTGTATCACACACATGTCAGCTATCTTTCGGTGAATGACATTTGTGGACTGCACAGTGTGTGGGTGTGTATATATGTATGTATGTATGGCTGTCTGGTGCATGGAGTGAGGGTGTATGCTACCATACAGAGCAGACAGGATCCATAACCCCTCATGGTGATGCAATCTACTACCCTGTTGATGCTGTCGGTCTCAGCCTTACTGCCTACCTGTACATGTTCATTCTCTGTGTCACATCATGTGGGTGCACAGTACTGTGAAGGTGATTACCACATAGGCAAGGGTCTTCACCTCAACACTATCGAGTGTGCATTATAGTGTTGTTGACCCCATGAGTGTGGGTATGTTACTGTGTGTTTCTGTGTATGTCTATGCATGTTCTCATCCTGTAATGTGACAGTGTATTACTGCTACACAGTGAGGCCTCATGCTATCAACTGGTCTCTACCCTTGACACCAGCCAGACTGCTGTGTAAACCCCCCTTCACCATGTCACTGTACCTGTGATGTGTCTCAGTATGGATGTCATGTCTCTAGCCACTATAGCCTATTAAACAGCTCACATGCTTCTGGATCAGTAGGTGTGTGGACATCTGTGGAATGGTAGCCTTTCTAACAGTGAGGTTGAGGCTACGTATAGCATGCTGGTATTGCCATACATGCCTGTGAGTACTCCACATTTACACATGAGAAACTGCAAACACTGCTACTTATTGGCACATGCAATTAGACCTTAAGGAGGGAAGCAGGGCATCATTACCAACATGCTGTTACTGTTGTTACCAAGACACATACTGGGAACATACAACAATGCAGTCTAACTGCAAACACTGTAACGTAATGGCACATGCAATTAGACCTTAAGGAGGGAAGCAGGACATAATTACCAACATGCTGTTACTGTTGTTACCAAGACACATACTGTGAACATATAACAATGCATTCTAAACCTGTACTACATGGTATGTCTGGTGCGAGTCAACAGTACACAACAAATGTAATATGCACTTATTTCACTATTCTGTTCACCCTGTGCATCAGACCATATGAGCATGTCCCTGCACCAATGGTGTGGATGACAGGGATGTGGCACAGGCATCATCCTATGCACAGGGTGATAATGTTTGCAAGGGGCATAGGCTGCACCAGTGGATGACATCATGTGGGTGGGTTAGGGCCAGTGATCTGATTGGACATGTGTGGTTGTTATGCATGTGGGTGTTGCGGTGCCCTACAGATGTTTCTGCTGTGTGCGTGTATGTGTACACACAGTTCTGCCATGTGTCCGGCCTACACAGGGGTATTATTGACAGCTCCAGATTGTACAGACCAGGATGTACAGCTCACTGTGTCCAGCCACAGCCACGTGACCTGTGCCTGCCAGGGGTTGCATGGGCACTACCAGGCAGAGGTACAGATTGGCTACTGTCGATGACACATGTCCAATGGAACCATGTCCCCACTGGGAACATCCAGGGCCATGTCCACGTGGCCTGCTGTGTCCTGGTGTGGACAGCGCAGCACCAGCTGCACTGCTACTGCTACTGGCACTATGGGAGTGGGCATGTGAGGTAGCTCATTCACGTTGACCTGCACCAGGTGGTGTAGCTGGCCTACGTCCACGTCACTCCTACCAGATGTTCCAGCACAGACAGCTTACGCTCTCGGATTGCCATGCCACAGTCAAGGATTCCAACCATGTCACCCAATCACTTGTCCAGAATGTCAGCAATCTGCTGTTGAGCATTTGCCAACGCCTGGATGTTGTCGTTTGGATAGCAGCCCTCTGAAGCCTCTGCCCTTCTTTGTTCTGCCATTCAGCATGTGCCTGTGCAGCCATTACAGTCTGAAACATGCGTCTGGTGACACCAGCTGCTGCGCTCTGTCCTGCAGGTGCATGTCTGCCAGAGGTCCTCCTACGAGCAGCACTGGCCACATGCCTGTGTGGCACATCTGCAGTCATTACATTGACACCATGGTGTGAAGACACATCTTCTGTAGACACCACACATTCCTGTTCCAAGCTAACACACACTGACTGTCCTTCCTCTATGGCCACTGGTGATGGGGTATGTGCTGGCATGAGAACTGTGTGCGGGGAAGAGTGGGATATAGCTGGCATGGCAACCATTGGCACAGATTCAGCCCCTGACAACCCTGCCTGCACCTCAAGCATATGTTCATCACTGCTAGAGTCTGTGGGGACACTAACATCAGATGGACCACAGGAGGGTAACGCACCTACATCACCTGTGAATGCAAAGAAAGACTCTACATTACAATAGAGACACACAGACAGAGACACACACACACACACACACACACACACACACACACACACACACACACACACACACACACACACACACACAGACACAGGCACACACACAGACAGAGACAGAAACAGAGACACACAGACAGAGACAGACACACACAGACAGAGACAGAGACACACAGACAGAGACAGAGACACACAGACAGAGACAGAGACAGACACACACAGACACACACAGACACAGACACAGACACACAGACACACACACACACAGAGACAGACACAGACACACAGAGACAGACACAGGCACACACAGAGACAGACACAGGCACACACAGAGACAGACATGAGCACTGACACACACAGAGACAGACACGAGCACAGACACACACAGACAGACACAGACACACACAGAGGCAGACACAGACACACACACACACACACACACACACACACACACACACACACACACACACACACAGACAGACCATGCATGTGATTTGACAGAAGGCATGCAGCATGCATGCGATACAGCAGACAGCATGCAGCTCAGACATTAATAGTGGTAGTTAGCATACATCCCTGGCTTGCAAACAACAGCAAGCAGATGTCATATCAGAAGCCATGCAATTCACACAATCATGGTAGTAAGCATGCATCCCTGTGATATGCCATGTGGACCAGCACAGGTTAACAGTACACATGGCTGATGTGACCTTGACATTAACATGTAGTATGACATGTAATCTGCTGACGTGTGCATTGACATGCATACATGTCTGACACAATGGTGTCCTGACACATTTACAGTGGTGTAATGGGTATCACATTGCAGTGTTATCTGTATACCCTACAGCTAGAATGCACTTTTAGCAGATGTGCATGAGCATTGAAGGGTAGTATGAGGCATCTACATTGCTATACAGTGTGAAATACAGACACTGTGCCATTGCATGGCATCATGAGACATCTATATTGCTATACCGTGTGTAATACACACACAGTGCATAGCCATGACTGTGTGCATACACATTACATAAATACTGTGGATTGTGACCCATGTCACTGAGGTGTATACACACTAAACCATGCTGTGTCATGTGACAGATCACCAGAAGACCTATGGATGACACCCCTGCACAACTACTAAAATGTCTTAGCTGCCTGGCAACCATGTCCACACATGGGAGATTTGTCAATACACCATGTCCTACATTACATTTATGTACCACACACATGAGGTGCATGGCTGACAGAGATGTCCAACAGCAGCAAGGGAAATGTACGTTATCTGTGGCCTGATGTGGTGTCTATGCCTGTGGAAGCTGTACAGGTGACTACTGTCATGCTGTGACACAATCATGATGTTCAACACATCTTATATGGTCGAATTAAGTGACACCTCCACAAGCTGTGCACAGGCTTTTAAGATGTCCAGTGTTCCACATCAACTATATAACCATTCAACAAAGGCTATAGTTGGACCATGTGTGGACAATGTGCAACAGGGTGTATACACATCACATCTACTGTGTGTTGCTACATGTCTCTGGCCATCCTCCATGACCATATGTGAACATGTATTGGCCAAATGTTTGTGATGGCTATCTATCTCACATGTCTGTGTTGTCCCATATAACATACACCCATAGATGTCAGATACGCCACTGCCCACAGGGTTATGCAGGCAAAGGGTTGTATGTTTGGTATGTGGGGTATGTATTATGGGATAGTGAGACAATGTTGCAGCCGGAACACTACATGTCTGGGACATGTCAGATGGCACATCATAATGTGTGCACCCATTGCAGGGGCATATTCCACAATGGTGAATCCTGTGGGCTGCCCATATCCCAGCTCACTGTGTGGTACTGTTTGCATACCACACGTGTTGTTCCAATGTATAGTACATATTCCTACATTGAACAACACCTCCACCATTGTATGCACAGCTGTCCACACATCTAGCAATGACAGATACTGTGGTTACAGGCTGGTGTTTCATTTAGTTTGTATATATTGCACATGGGTAGCCAATGTGATTGATGACAGATGTGACCTGTATATCATGACTGGACCATACATTATGTGTACATGTGTTAACTGGTCACATGGCGAATAGATCTATGCATTAACATGCCTGATACTGATAACTGTCTCACTTGCAATGGACTACTGTCTGTGCAGCATGCCAGAGGTACCTGTATAGGGGTGACACAGCAGTTTGAACATTATCCATGACTGTATGACAGCTACAGGGTGCACTGTGCATGTAAACATGTTCACCTGTGCAATAGCATATAGTATGCACATGTGTGCATGCACAGGGTAGCATACTATAGTATGTGACATGTGTGTAAACATACCTTGCATATGATGTTACATTACATATTGTACAGTGACACATGCAACTAAATGGGATATAATAGTTATATGTGCAGTAGTGACTTACCAGGCAACTCCAGGCTCGGTGGTTGGGAGACACCCACCTCCACGATGGCAGCTAGTGTTTGTGAATGCTGTTCTGAGGGTGTCCCCAGGCTGGCCAGTTGCTCCTCAGTAGGTGTGAGTGGGAGCTGGGTTGGTGTCCCACCACCTGTTCTACCTTGTTCCCTGCCGATTGCATTGGCACGCTGTTTCACATGTCGTATCAGGTCTGTGCAGTGTCTGCGCACCTACTGGTATGTGTAGTTATGGCCACCCACATCATTAACCCTCCTGCAAAGTTCCTGCCACAGGTCATCACACTCCTGGGCATGTCGTGGCACATGGCTAAACAATACCTCATAGTTATCATGGAGGTACGGTATGAAGGTATCATCCTCCAGGTGGCTATACGCTGGCAGGCGTGAATGAGGCATTATCTGGAAGACATAATGATGGAGACAGGTCACAGTATCACAGAGATGTACAGAGATACAGCTGTAAATACATTTGTATTAAATCTAGTACATATGAACAGTTATCTTTGCAAATCGTCATGACACTAACATGGCTGACATGTTTGTGTCACACACATGTAACACCCATTCTGCATTGGTTATCATCACCATATATGTGTGTCACCTCATTACATTGCTCATACTCCATGTGAATGCTGTCTTGATGAGGGAATGTCTGTTTGCCTGTACTAGTGTTCTTACCTATCAGCACATGCCTGGGTGTGTTCATAGTAATGCTGTTGACCTTGATGCTGTGTATATGTCACATATCAACACATACACTGCTTTAATGGACATGAGCAGTGACAATGCAGAAATGCACACGGAAACCTTTACATAGATGTGTTTTGCCACATACATCTACACGGCACTGTACAGCAGTTCAACATCCTGCCACGTATCACCTGTGTTGCACATGTGATACACATGGGACAATGGCTAGCCGGACGTTATTCGCTGGAATGGTTATCAACTATAGCATGCAGTAGTTTGTATGCCCTGGGCCATGTATGGGCATAGGATGTGAGGTTTTCTAGCTGTATCCGA
The DNA here is from genome assembly GCF_019279795.1 of Protopterus annectens. NCBI lineage: Eukaryota > Metazoa > Chordata > Ceratodontiformes > Protopteridae > Protopterus > Protopterus annectens. Next base: position 1,470,602,986 of record NC_056731.1, read on the forward strand.
CAGCCATTTTGCCACCGCCAGGTGCATCAGTGCCACATTACAGTTCCAGACTGTTAATGATAGATCTACCATGCAGTCATCACACCATGTATCACAGAGATGACATGTGCAGCTTTGATAGGCAGGGTTGCATGGTATGGCAGGAGTATGTAACATGTATGGCACAGGGATCTGTCCAGCATGTGGCGATCCTTGTAGTAGGAAGGTGGCTGTCCATGACGTATGTCTTTCAGATCAGGATATGTACGTGTAGCATGTCCAACATCACAGTGTTGCACATGTCTTTATGCAAGGTAGCCAGCATGCTGCATAGTGGAGGTGAGGATTGTGAAGGCTGGTGTCGCCCATCCACTCATGGCCAATACCCCTTAAAGGTGATATGTGATCCGATATTGGTCACCCGAGTGCTGAGTATGCCTGTCCAATGATCTCCATGCTCATGGATGGCACCCTGTCATGACTTGGGTGCCTTGTATGACTACCTAATAGGCCTGGAGACATCACCAGCTCAGGGAGGTAAACTGCACAGCACCATCCCTTACACACAGTGTCCATAATGTTGACCACTGCCTAGGTGGTAGTCAATGGGTACAGGGTTATTCACCTAGTGGTGACAATGCTATAAGCTGTCAGATTGTGCACATATTTCATGCACCTCACCCACAAAGCCCATTCTGTATGTTGTCCACAACACTGAGACAGCTATTGCTCCTAGGTCATGGCCATTCACATCCTTACATACGCAGATGCCTCCCATTTGTCTGTGTGGTATGGGCTACAATGAGGGGTGAGTACAAAACATTAACCCTGTTTTACTGTCGTTGCCACTGGTGTGATATGCACATGTCACTCAGACACCTTTTGTAGTGTTGCTTCTGTCAACAGGGCACTGGTAGAACACTCCTGTGACATACAAAGGTACAGCTAGTATACTCAGTGTAGCTGGAAAACAGTATGGATGATGATGTCCTATGACCTGTCATAGGTATGCTATGCAGTGTGAAATCATCCGTACTGTTATCTACATCTGTACTGCTAACATCTACGTTGATAAAGGTTCCTGGACTTGCAGACCATACTCAGCAAGGTAATAGTGCTGTGCCTCCCATTATGACTGGCGTCTCCACTTGTGGGTTGCAGTGGGTTTATATTATCCAACACCCTATCTGTATTGCATATTCATGTTCAGCACTTGTTCAGAACATGTAAGCACTTCATGAGCTACTAATTACTATAGCACCAATTCCAACTCATTTCCTCAAGTACACTGTTTGTCCTTACATTTCCAGCTTGCTTACAGTACAACAGCTGTTGTACAAATATACCTCACATATCTTGTGAAACATGGTTGAATATACAGGCATGTCCAAGTGTCAATTACCAGTGCTATTGCCTGTCTATATGATGAATATGGCAAACATGAGGCAATAGAGCAATTATCTCATGTACACAGTCAATGCTCACCTCCCAAAATACGACACTACAGCCTGTGGGAGATGCACATATGTAGCCATGCTGGGGGTAATGCTCTCTCCAACCCAGAATGAACCTGACATTCATGTGGGGATGTTAAACATTTGCAGCACACCCCACTCATCACATAGTCTCACTAGATCTCCACCACCACAGGCCACACATAGTATGACTACGACATTTGCAGAACCTCTCCATACTCTGTGTGTAGGCAACAGACACAGCCCCCATCACCAAACACAACACCAATTACTTATAGCCCACAGACTCATGTGTGTCCATCAACTACAGCCAATAGGGTGTTATAACATACCCAACACACCAGTCATAGGTGACTCTGTAGGTGGTCACACTGATGTCCCACTCAGCAGGCTAAACAAGGCGATAGTCTCTTACATATGGCTGTCGGGTAACAGGATCCGCAACATAACCTATGCAATCATGCCACACCTCACCAGGTACAATTTGACTGTCATTCTCCATGTTAGTGTGACTGCCCTGAGATGTAACTTCCTGGACTACATGTACAGGGACATGCAATAGCTCTGCAGTCTTGTAGCCCAGGAAGGTATCGCCCAAGCCCTGAGAAGCATTCTGCATTCATCCAGACTGATACCACTGTACAATGACTGAATGTTTCACTTCAACAGTTGTCTATGCTTCTGCTGTCATTCCACAGGCATCCAGTATCTGTCTGCTTTGAATGACATGGTCAACAAAACATGATGCTTTGGCAGAGATGACCTGCACCTGTCAGCCCTGGGATTACGGATAACATGTAAGGCTCTTGTTCCTCCTATACTGCCTGTCTTGGACAGTTTCCAATAACATATTCACCACCAGAACAGGAACAGGCAAGCAAAACCTGGGGTAATGTTACTCAATGCTTGACATCTTCATCTTTAACGCACTCAGGCGAGGCACTCCTTATAATGGACCACTTCGATATCGCTGCAGTGACTGGGACCTGCCTCTAGGCTCCAGAGAGCACACCTGCACTGACAGGTTATACGCAGACCACACCTTTCAGTCATGTAACCAGGACCGGAACACCCACAGCGGAGGTGTGTCCATATTTCACAAGGATGTACACACCTCCAGGCTGGTTACTTAGCACAATGCATCAGAGGTAATCCACGTGCAACTAACTGTGGCCAGAACTGCTATACACATTGCAACTTGCTATGGATTCCACACCATACCCCACGGTCACCGGCCCTCATTTCTTGGTGTACTGGACAGTAGGGTTCAGACAGGAACTACTGATGTGAGACTGACACTACCCTACACTTAACTGGGATACCTACTCATGTACCGACACATTAGGCCAATGCTTTCTGGGATTCATAACCTCCAATCAGCTGGATCAACCCATACACACCACCACCAAGGCCAACAATATCCTAGACATGGACATTACCAACATGTGACTGGTGTTCCACACCTGGGGTTATCCCCTCATTGGTAGTTTCCGAACGTATGCTAATCACCCTTGTTATCCAAATCCCTGTACCACACCCTTCACGGAATACACAGTACAAAATTTCTACAAGGCCTACTTCAGACGTCTTATGACAGTGGTAGTAAACGTCATGACACCCATGCAGATGGACAATGTACTTACAAACGCTGACACATACACCACTGCACTTCATTAGCACTTACATGACTGCATGGATCATGCTATCCCAAACAAAGCCATGATGGTACCCACCAGATAACGGATGCCACCCTGGGGCTCCAGTTCCATGGACATAATGTACAACAAATGGTGGAGACTGTTGCAAAGTGGAGTACAATCCCATGGGTGGGGTAGCTCACTGGTCAGCCTCAGTAGAAATCCGGGATCCCTTATCACATCCTCCAAAGCTAGCTATGTAAACATTACTGCCACACATTATAAGGACTACCACAAAGCGTTATGGAGGTATGTCAGTACTCGATGGCAATAGCCACATCTGCTCTGACATGCGACGGTTAGGCAGGAACATTACAGAACCGACTGATATTGGCAACACCCTGGCAGATAGGTTCAATGCTAACTTTACACCGTCTCACTCCCTACAGGGCCAAAATCAATACAGGAACAATGCAGAGTCCCTGCGGTCACAACTACGCAGTTTCAACCTGCACTCTCTAAGGCCTGGAACACAGACTCCATGTGACCATCCAACATCCCAGGCTGCGATTTACACAAACCTCAGAATGACATGGCTCCCCACTTGGCCACCAGATTCACTAATAGCCTTGTATCAGACATTGTGGTCCCTGAATGGCGCACAGCAACAGTTATCACACTCCACAAAGGTGGCGCCACAATGGACCAGAGGGACTATTGCCCTATACGCCTGACTGGACTGTTCTGCAAGGCTATGGGGCACATCATCATGGAAGTCATTCACAGAGACATTGGTGGGCTCCAGACCTTTTATGCCACCCAGGTTGGATTTGTTAGAGCCAGACCATGGCTCCTACACATGGTGGACTCCTTTGATACAGCTACCAGGGTAGTTGATGACGGTAAGGGGGTCCACACAGCCTACCTTGTCCTCTCATTGACTTTCAGCACCGTTCTCCATTCTGGTATTGACAACATACATATCCACCTGCACATCGACCCCTACGTCTCGAGATGTTATGCAAAGTGGCTCACGGGCAGGACCCACACAGTGAGGGTAGCATACCGTATTACCTACTGTAATTCAGTTACACTTGGCATACCCCAGTCCTCGGTCATAGGGCCCCTCATGTTCAGTATATGCTTCCCTGAGGTACAGGCTAGCACAGAGGGACTTTCCCTGAATAGCCATGATTGATCCACCAGCTGATACAGACACCTTCCATAAGGGTGTCACTGTGACGGATACCTGGTGTCAATAACATGGCCTCAAGCTGCATGACACAAGGTGCATAGACATCCCCTTTGGATTACACCAATCACCCACTGACTATCACATAGGTGGTAGTCCCCTACATACATGTGACATTATACGGGATCTTAGTACACACGTATATAGAACCCACTCCTTTGATAACCATATTGCCAATGTGGCGTGGATATCCTTCTACGTGGCCACCCTAATCTATAATGGGTTTGTAGTTGGAACAAAGGCACCCATTGTACCTCTATACTCCTGACGTATGACACATGTTCAAGGGTACAACACCCCTTTTGGGATGTACCTTACAGAACAGCAACGGCTTTACATACCACAACATTAACACACCATGAGGATTATTGACCTCCAAAGGATGACGTAAGCAGCACAACTACAGACACCACAACTGCGCACATTTGCATTCTGCATACTCAGGGGTGACCTCTGCTGAACATACAGGGCCCATGTCCACAACAGTATTGATGGATATACTCCACATAAGCAACATAAGCAAAAGCCAGTGAGAGCAACATGCTCAGGGATATGTACACAAATGCAACAATGAGTGGGACATGCTTGAGGGATACATTCCTGAACCGGACACTCACCATGCTTTGGAACATGATTTCTATGTACATCAAGCAGGGACCCTCACTAGTACTTTTCATGAGATACCTCGATGGGTGGATGAGAGACACACATGTACACCATGGATCACTGCAGTGGCTGTACTGTACACAGGTACAAGTAACAAATGGCTCTGCTGTTCACAGACACAGAACACTACCCTAGGGAGGTGCCGCCAGTGAAAACACTGTAGTTGGGCTTACAAATGGACTTGGCCAGACAGCATAGTACCTAACTATGAACCTGTGAAGCTATTACATATCTTTTGTGCATGGATAATTAAGTAGCTCTTCCATTTCAATTAGCTATCATGCTGTTACACTGTTCTGTGACTACAAGCCTTATGTATCCTGCTATTGTGTATTGTACACGCCAATAGACATACCTTTTGTTTGCATGATATAACAGTTATGCTGTGTAAAATATCTGACATATCTACCTACAATACTGTACATTACACATGTTTTAAACATTATCCCATAATGCAAAGCATACTTGCACAGCAGGACCACCTTAGGCATGTTATTTTCGTTATATGCCCATACACATGCCTACTGTGACAGTATATCAACATATACTATCCCCTGTTATGGCACGTACTTGTTGGACAAACCCTACCACTGACAGCGGGTGGTGTGGAATTGTTGTGTTTAAAGCCCTCATGTAGCATCCCTTGTGGTGTATGAGATGTTTACCTTGTGGCCCACAGCAGGACACACAATTTCTACAAGTGTTACTATGCTCAACAAGACATCACTACATAATACCTTTTCCCACTTTATGCATTGCGTACACTTTAATTAATACAAAACAGGCTCTACATACACTAACATACTGAGTGTTCTACATACCTTGTTAGCGTTCCGAGTCTTTGTAAATATCTCTTACACCTTTCCTGTTTAAACGGTTCTATGGTATGAGCATACGGTTTGAATGTATGGCAAGGCATCCTTATATACATAGATACCTGTAACATGTGGTATCCTGCCGCCAATTGGTGTTCCTGAGTAAATTATTACATGCACATCAGCTGTGCAGCTACTCCATTCACCAATTACGTGGCAACAGTGGGGTATAATTGAATACTCCACTTGGGCATTGCCCATTTGTCTTACCTTCAAGGGAGACGGCTTGTATGTGTTTTGTTGTGAGGAATTGCAACTGCTATTTGGAGAGACACAGATATTTTGAATTCATGCCCCCCGTGAATTGTGTGTGATGGCTAGAGTATGTGCTTCTATATGTGAGTGTACCTGTCATCTCAACCATCTCATAAGGGACTATTGAAAACAGAACCTGTAACATTGCCGTCTGTTCCATTATACAACAGCTACAATTTCACATGGTGCCATTACAAGTGTGTCTCTCAAAAGGTATGTTAACACTTTTGCAGATGTAATTGAGTGAGTGGATGTTTGTGATGTTATTACAATCTGTATTGCAGTTGTTTCAGGTGTGGGGGAGGTGTAGGTGGATGTACATAGCATATACAGGTTTGTGGGGACTGCATTTCTACATATTCCATATTTGTATGTGGGCTCCTTTCCTAATTGAAGACCTATCATTTAGTAGACGAAAACTATGGTTGTTGCAGGCTTATACATTGAGCCATTGCTAATTGGTTCCTATATAGCATGCAGGTGAGGTTGATACTTCAGTCCCTCCGTAAATACATCGATATGTAAGGGAATGTTACTAAATGACAGCTGTCTCATGTATTTCTGTCACAGATATTTACACACATTGCAGTTGTGTTGGTGACTGAACCTCTTTGGCTTGGGTTGCCACCTTTTCAAATGGCCATAGTGGGACATTTGCAGGACACACATCGGTGTTTACAGGCTGACACATACCCATGATCAGTACACAGGATATAACGTACTTTTATCCTAAATACATAATTATTCTTGTAGCACTTTAGCTACTTATTATGTTTCTTGTAACATTTACGTATTTTAGATACAGGAATAACTATTTAATGCAACTATTACATAATATATGGGACATAATTATGTCCTACAATCTCGGACATTTGCTCTTTTTAATATTTGTTGTCAGGACACAACTGCCCAATGAGGAGCTGTCCCTCTTAAAGTGGGACAGGTGGTAACCGTATGCCTATGGCCAGCTATGACCACACCTACCGTAATGATCTACCTCTGAGTTAGCACTAACAGACACACGATGCAAACACACACACACACATTACAGTCCTATGGAAACACACATGGCACCCTCAACAAACACTTACACAGGCTACAGCAATCACAAACACAGTTGAACACAGTACCTACCTGGTCCGCAGCACCGACAGCGATAAATAAATGTCCCTTAATATCACAATAATTTTACTCTCGGTTTTAGTGTTCCGGTACTGTGGTCTTTCAACCTTTAAGCCTCGTGATTACACGTGTCGGTATGTAAAACATTCGGTAGTTGGCAGTATCCTATTTATTTGTACTTCCATGGTTGTGTACATGTTGTTGACCTATCTATATATTTGCAGATATAGGTGAATCTGTATATATCGACATATATCTCTCTATCACCCTTTTTATCTTTATTTTATATATATATATATATATATAGAGAGAGAGAGAGAGAGAGAGAGTGAGAGGGAGAGTGAACACATCTTTCATTGTGTACATGGCGGTGTATACTGTTTCCTGAACTCCACACCTGTCATAATTCACACCTGCCGTTGGTACATCTCGGGTAGCTTAGTGTTAGGTGATTGTGTACATGATTGCATGTTCTACACCTGGCAGTGGTTGTTTTACCTTTCAGACTAGGCACTATTAGTACAGGGGTGAATAATGCTAGTTTCACCTGTTCTGGACATCGTTGACCGTGATCTGCACGATATTCAGCAAAGCTTAGCCCTGTTTCACTCATATCCGTATAATTATGTTTAAACGACGCTTACCAGCACTTGCCAATGCATAAGCCCGCTAACATGTGCTAAACCTGATCTGATGACCTGCATCCAACATCCATTATTCGTGCCTTCTGGATTACGTAACGGCCCTTGCAGGACGTGGAACCAGGAACATGCATGACAGTCAGTGCCTTTACCACTTGGGCATCTGGGATTTGTACACGTGTTATGGTGTTTTGTATGTGGACTGTACTACGGCTGTTACTCCATACTGCAATCAAATGTGTAACTCAGTTAGTTTACATATGGATGAGACCTATTAATGGTATGTCCAAGTGATGTTTAATGGATGTGCTCCAGCATTGGGAATCTATGTCACAGTGAGCCACACACTATAATGTGCAACATCTTCACACAGCCATAGGTGGAGCATGCTGGGGTGACAGATACCTGTCATGGGTACTCCCCATGCTTTGCCACTACATCCCTGATTACATTATATGGAGCCCCTCATTAACACACCAGGGAATCCATGCAGAGTGTGTGGGGAACAGTGATTACACACATGGATCCCGCAATTGGCTCTGCTCCACTGAGGGACAGTTGGTTAATCGATGTAGTGATGACAGCAGACACTGTTTGCCACGGCTGATTAATGGCCTCTGACAATTGGGCATGTACCTACCGATGTACCTAGGAATTTATACATACAGTATCAACATATGCTGTTAGGTGCGAGTACTGTTCAGGTGATGACTTTCCTTGTTCCAATAGCTGTTGTGTATGCAATGGTTGAGGGCTGCCTATGTAGGATTCACACAGTAGGCTACCTATACATTACAATTTACAGGTGGTCATGTGTGTGTGCCATCCAGTTTACAATGTGTGCAGGTGGAGAGGTGTGTCAGTCCGTAGGGGTCTACACCTTCACTGTATAGCCCTCTTTGCCAAGGCGTGGGCATATTGGGCATGCCTCCATCTGCCTACTGGGGCTGACACAGGGTGTTCGTGGTCTGAATCCCTCTGTGCCTGTGATGGCCTTGGCAATTGTGGTGGGCTGTGAGGGCCTTCACCATTATGTCCCTGCTGCAGCTGTTTCCGCAGGATCATATTATGTAGCATAGCACATAATATGAAGATGTGGGCACACGTGCCTGGAGAGTACTGCAAGGCTCCACCAGATATGTCCAAGCAACAGAACCGTGATTTCAGCATCCCAAACACACGCTCTGTGATGATTCTGGTTTGTGTGTGTGCCTCATTATGGCATTCTTGCATGGGTGTGTGTGCATTTCTGATGCAAGTCATCATCCACGGCTCCAGTGCATAGCCAGCATCCCCCACAAGGAGGCCATATGGGATGTCCCCCCTGACAAATACCTGATACAGCTGTGAGGCATGCCAGATGTGGGAGTCATGGTAGCTTCAGGGGCTGCCAGCACACACATCCATGATAATGCCCTGATGGAGTGGTGTCCCTTGCGGTTTATGTAGTGCCTACCATGCTCACCGGGTGGTGACTTGATATGTATGTGCATCCAGTCTATCGTACCCAGTACCTCTGGGTAGTGTGCCACATGGTGGAAGAGATGCATATTGCTGGCCAACTCCTCCTGAGTTTGGGGGAAGTATATATGCTCATTGGCATGTGGTAACATGGCATCCAGGAACTGGTGTAGTACCCTGGATGCTGATGCCTGTGAGATCCTCATTATATCTCCAGTTGGCCTTTGAAAGGTACCTGTGGCTAGTATTCTCAAGCTTACACATACCTTCGTGTCCACTGGGATGGGTTCCCCTCTGTTGTTTCTGGATCTCAGGTGTGGCCGGCAAAGGTAAACTATTTGCTGTAAGATGTCCCTGTCCACCCTGTAACACTCTACTATCTCCAGATCATGTAGCCCCTGGTAGGTTACCCTTGGTCTGAACACTCTTCTCCTCCTCCGGGGCCTGCAGTGGTTGTCAGCATCATCCTCCACAACACCTTCAGTCTCTAACACATGGTGATGAATCACAGCTATGGCAGCTCCCAACATGTACATTGTAAAAGTTCCCCATCTGTTTACACTGATGGTGCAGTGTTTGGGAATACACAGGTGTGTGTGAGGTGCCTTCACACTTTATACTATTGTGCTTTGAACACTGATGATGTCATAGGGTGTGTATGTACAATCTGAGCTACAGGATATCTTATGTGTTTTATCACAGGTACTGCTATTGTGGTGCCTTTGGTGTTGAATTACATTTAGCTGCTGTGGATTACCTCTTGCCCTTCCCTTAACATTTCTTAATGTTTCCCCTCCCATTTTCTAGCATGCATCCAGCAGCCTGCTTTCTTTTGTACTTTCCAAAACCTGGCTTATCTTGCGAAATGTGTTCTATGGCCGATCTACTGCAGGTTTGCTTTGCTCTGCGGTGACAGTTCTCTTTTCTTTGCAATCCAACACCTCCCCTATCCTGTTCTGCAGGTTGCTGCGAGCAGACTTGTTAGCTGCCGTCGATTGCCCACTGTGAGTTAATAGGTGTTAATTGCTCAGTTGTACTCCAGTTACCCTACTGCGACATTTCCTTATTTTCTTCCCCTAACTTTCCTGTTTGAGCTATGGTGCATGGTGCGTGCATCCACTTACTGGGTTTTGGGCATGTTTTCATCCACGTACACATGCGCTTTCAGGCACCATATGTGCTCTCAGATAAACGATGCTATACCTACATGCCCACCCCTATCCTGAGGCTTTGCTTAGCAATGGGCAGCCCGGATTTACATTGCTCCAATGCGCTTACAGCTATGGTGGCACACCCCACTGTTGATGTCATGTATACCTCCAAACCACTCCTCGGTGTTGTAGTGCTGCACTGTATGGTACATCCTTAGTCCGGCTGGACGTTTGCGATTCACTATTACTTGCCTCATTTGCATAGCATTGGCTACTAATTCATAGTTACCATGCCGAACACTGTCAAAGACCCTTAGCAACCCTTGCAGCTTGGTTGTGGTGTACCATGCATACCACTGAGTATTATGGTGAAATCATGATTTATATTACATTGCAATTTTATGACATTTGTATATATTTTCCTTGTGTTCCCGTTTGCGCACACATGCTCTGCGGTTGTACTTTGCGTTACTGTGGACATGACATTAAATGTTTTTTAGGTGTTGTGCATCTTTTCTTATGCCATTGGCTGTATATTTAGCCATTGGCATATGTTAACTTTGTAATACATGAGTTTGGTCCACTTTCATATTTCCGATGTTTTGTTTGGCAAAATGTAAACCGTTTTTTTTGGTTAACATTTCTGTAGGCTTACGCTACGCCTGCACCACTTAATGAATCGCTATGTACCTTCATTTGCATGGTGCAGTACTGCACATGGGGTGATTAGCATACCTGAGCTGAGGGCTGCACAGATCTGGCGTACACTGGTAGTGCACATGGAATTGGATCGTACCTGAATCGCTCGGCGGCCATATTTGGCATTATACCGCCTACGCTATGCCTGCACCTAGCGCAAGCTTCATGAATCCCGCAGATTCTCTTTGGTACCACTTTTGCCTTTCGCTGTTACATTTGTTATGTAATTTGGAACATCAAGTGATGTTACCTGTCCATTTTCTAATAATAACGTCCCTGATGTTTCTGCCTCTGTTCCTGATATTGCTCTTGTCTGTTCCACTGACTGTAATTCTTTTTTTGAGCTGGGTAATGTCTGCCCCCTTGAAAATTTGTCTCCTTTTCTTTGTATGTTCCTTCACCCCTGCACGTCATGTCCCTATCATCTTCCTTATATTCACGCTTCCATATGTAAGCCCTATTGGTTTTGTATTGCTCCAAATCACGCTGTATTTTTTGCTTTTCCTAACAAAAATCCCCTTTGCCTTTGATTCAGCCATTTTGTACTGTTAGTCATATAAATCCTGCCACTGTGGAAACAACAAATCAGTAACAATATCCTGGTTCAATTTTTCCACTTCACATACTAATCTAGATAGTCTCTCATCGTTCTTTTTGATGAGCATATTCATATAGCTAAAACTAAAGCTGTTGAACATTGTATTAAATTCTAACATAGTGTTATCATCCAAATTTAACCTCATGGGTATTTTGAAAAATCTAAGCCCCATTGGTACGATACGCAATGAAATGCATTTTGATAAATATACGTTGTCTATTTTAATACTTTTCACTGTAAACAACCATTTCCCCAAGGTATAAATCATATCTCTTAAAGTCCCCTTACCATCAGTATAATGTCTTTCGTTCACATTAAACTTATTACCTACTTCACTGTCTGTAAAATCAAATTAATTGGTGAGAAATTTATCTAAATGATTAATTTATTGTACTTCTTTAGTACCAGCACGAGTGTTCTTGCTGTTAGGACTAGAGGAAGTAGTAACAGCACCTTTTGGGAAATTCAAATTCTTCTTAGCCATGGTCGAATAAGTTTTAAAAAGATGCACTATCACTTTAAATGTGGAATTAATGGGTGCTTTGGCACCAAAAAGTTATTAAATTAGGTTATGTTACAAGATTGACTTGTTCTGAAGAAGTCTGCATAGGCAGATGAAAGTGCTTAACCAGATTGTTTGTATGTTTTTAGTGTAGTTCTTTAAAACAATAAATTCCTATTTACCCTGTTCGAGTCGTGTTCATTCGCTATACTCTTCAACATTACTTAGACGGTCGGTTCCATCTAGTGGATTGTGTTTACAGTGTTGCCTTTGCTCTTTTTGGACCTCAGGTAAGAAGAAGAAAAAGAAGAAGAAGAGGAATAGTGCTTAGATCCCATATGGCTTATCATGGACTGCATAAAAAAGAAATTGTTGAAAGATACAGGATGAACAGGGAAACACTGGAGGAAATAAGCCCTCTCTGACTCCCCTAACTCAGGCCACAAGGAAATCATGGAGAGCCCATCCCACTTGGTACAACAGTATATTTAGTATTTTGGATACTAGTTACTGGTACTTTACAGAGACCCACAGGGATACATCAGGTGTGCCACAGACATCAGCCTCTAGAATATTACATCAGTTTTTAAAAGCAATACTACAACATGCAAAGGAGCATATCTGTTTCCCACAAGACCCACAGAAAAGAGACAAGAACCATGCAGATATTCTATGCAGTATCATGTTTCCCTGAAGTGTTGGGGGCATCATATATTGCGTATGCATAGAAATAAAAATACCAGCCTGGGAACAGGGAAGGAGCTACATCAACAGAAAAGGTTTCCATGCAATAAACTGTCAAGTCATTTGTAATGTCCAAGGGATCATCTACAATGTCTCTGCAGGTAACCCAGGACATTTCCATGACACACACATAATGCACATTTCTGAGCTGTACACCAGGTTTCCTAAGGGTGACATTCCTCAAGGACATCTAGTGGGGCATGCTGGTTATGTACTGTAGCCCTGGCTCATTACACCCATGTGAAACCCACACAACCTACTCTGACCAAGGATTCAATGTGGGCCACTTCCAAATTATGAATATCATAGAACATGTGTTTGGATTGTTGAAATCAAGGTTTCATTGATTACACACATCAGGAGGTGTACTGCAGTATGACCCATGCACCTCTACCAAGATACTTATAGTCTGTGCCATGTTACACAATATACTACTCCGGAAAGACAGTATAATACTCGGGAAACAACTTCAACATGGACAGCTAGGGGCTGGACCACAGTTTCAAAGACCAAAGGCAGGGCCAGCAGGAGCAGTGGCAGGTACAAATGAGTCTGAGGGAAGAACCATCAGCTGCAGATGCTGCTGCCAGACTGAAGCAGGGACAGTATGCCCTTGTTCTGGCTAAAATGCAAAGGATAGCACACACACACTTACTACCTAAGATCCCACACACCTATGGATAGTAAAATTGATTCCTTTCAAACAACGGTGTTAGGGTAGCATTGTCGCCTCATAGCAAGACATTGTCCCATTCGATTCTCAGCTAGAGCATCTTCTGTGTGGAGGCATACATGAATGGGGCGTGCCTTTGTTGAAGGTTGTGCGTCAGGGCTGCTAACCCGGTACGTAAAAATCCACTACCAATCATTAGCGGACCGGAGTTCCACTGTGGCGACCCCTAACTAGGAAAATCCGAAAGACACAAACAAACAAACATCCATTAGTAAATGATGTAATGCTTGTGTTCTGATGGGAGCAGATAGGGACAACACCTGAGGACACAATTGTACCTGCACTGATAACAAGGTAACTGTGAAACCTATTAAAAATAAATAAATAAATATATATATATATATATATATATATATATATATATATATATATATATATATATATATATATATATATATTCTATTAATCTAATTACTCTCATATGGAAATATGTACTATGCCCCTAAGCAGAGCATGTCTCTAAGGTTTACAATTATATCAGTAACATCTCCACTGTTACATTTTTGCTAAATTCACACACGCATTACAAATAATACTGTGCTTCAAGAACTTCAATTGACCATCATCTATGAAACATGGATAAGGTCAGTTTTACCCTCATGTGTACAGCTATAGACTGCAGTACCTAATGCTTCCATTGCTGTTAGGATAATTTTAATTGAAATATCATGAGGTCCAATGATTATAGAAGCAATCATTCACAAATGAGTATGAACAAGAATTCAATAACTTTTCTTCTGGAATGCATATTGATAAATTTAATCTTGTGAATAAGCAATCATTAGATATCCATTGTGTGCATCAGACATATATTCAGATATAAGGCACAAAGACACAAAGACATGTAGAAAGGACAGGGCACAGTGATCATCATTTGCATGGGGGGGAGGGTTAGGAGAGCAAGGCAAACACGTAAGAAGTGTAAGAAAGACATGTATCTTCCAGAGTATAGAGTGTTTAAGGCCATTAACAGCAGGTGTATAGCACTAAACAGTATTGTTTAGAATGTTTGTGTGTGTGTGAAATAGTACGGACAAGTCAAATTTTATTTTTCTGTGTGTGTGTATCTGCACGAATACAATCAAGCACTGTGCTAGCATTATATCCTGGCATCCTTGACAGGTGTAAGTTGTGCATGATACAGTACTCAGTTCAGTGTTATCACCCCCAACCACTTCTTACCAGGAGTTTAACTGCTATTTCTACAGCCCTGGCTAGAGTCAGGGTGCTACCTGAACATGAGGATGTCTGCTTGATGAGCTCTCCTCATGACTACATCCAGAACCACAACCCCATGACCTATCATATTTGGGTGTGGACACCGCAATCCCTGATGAAGTAGTGGATGTAGTGTCATTAAAGGAGCAAGATCTTGCATGGCCACCTCTGATAACAACAGAAGATGTAGCAGTTGTTGGGCAATGTGAAAGCTGATACTCCCCCAATAGACATTCCATGAAAGTAGTTGTCTAATCCATTGTGTCATTCATACTGTCTAAGGAGTTACCCACATGGTTCAAGAAGGCACTCACAATGTTTAGAGTTTGTACTATCTCTTCCAAGACCCCTGTGGAATTTGACTTGTCTACACTATGGCCCTACACATATATCTGGCTACACTTAATGACACTGGCATCTGGAGGACAGTGGGCAGCAGACATCCTCCATATACCCCTATCAGATCTCCTGTGTGGCACCATGCCTTCACAATAGCTACTGGGAGAAGCAACTGGCTCTGCACCCAGAGTAACCATACTAGCCAGAATAAAGGTGTCACCCTCAACCTGTCCTATGTCAGAGGTATCTATGTCTTGTGAATGCACAGGCATACTGAATGTGTCTGAAATATGGGCAATGGATGTGGAAGTCATAAACTCAGTGTCAAACTGCCCCTCTGCAACCCCAGACTGTGCCTCTTCATTACCACCATCAACATCAGAGGCTACCAACACTCAAACATTAGGTGGTAGGACTTCTACAGTGCCACTTTCAGGATCACCTATGATAACAAGCAACAAACACAACAAACACAACAAACAGAAAAATGGAGAATAGAACTGATCACATATTTTCCTCATACGAAAGGTTTGCCAGACAATTTAATGGATGCTAAAGCAACACAAATGTTACTCTGCTCTCATATAGACCTGAATCTACCTTATATATAGTAGTAATAATAACCAAATGTGTGTTTACCATGTGCAGGTGGGCTAGCAGCCTGCAATCCAGAAGTGTAATTAGGAGACAATTTTTTTGTTAGAGACAAGTCCGCTAAGTATCACAATATAAATGAAACAAGAAAAGAACAATCCCCTTTGAAAGTGTAGATTAAAAATGCTCTCATAAAAAAAATAGTTGACAGTTGGATCCCACACCAACCCCAAAGCAAACTCCAGTATTTCTGTATGTCTTTTGTTTGACTTACAGTTATCACTGCCTCTATCTATATATATATATATATATATATATATATATATATATATATATATATATGGCACTTGGTTTGTGCATACCTAGAAGATGTGTTTGTGACACTGAGTGTGTCATCTACATTTGCACCAATGTCAAAGATTCTGGTGGAACCTTCCGCCAAGCTATCTAGATCTCTATCAGTGGACATGAATTCCTCAGTTTCAGTTAGTGGTGGTCCAGTAGCACAGCCACTCTGTGTAACCACCTGTTTACAGGAAATTGCAGCCACCCTGCAGCTGGTAGAGATTATCATGTCACTTTCCTGGTGTTGTATGTGGGAGTAGGTTATTCCATGCCCCCCAACAGCATTATTGTCATCAACCACCTGCTGCCATAACATGTCTTGTGCAGATTGGTCACCTCTACCTCTCCCAAACAGAAAAGTTCCATGGTAGCATAATGCCTGGATAATGACCTCAATTTCTGTGTTAATGTATGGTAGCTTATGGGGTACAGATTTCTTCTTGGCTGCCATATCCTTGTATAAGATAAAAAAGAAATCAGACACAAAATTAATTTTATAATACAGAGATGGTATGGCTTTGAGCTCAGGGATGGGTAACTGCATGTATGCAACATTCACCAGAACAATCTCAATATTTTAATTGCTCATTATGACTACACCCAAGATTGCACTCCCCAAAAAAGAAGTACAGTTAAAACTCAAATATAAGCACAGATCTTATAACACTTTTGTAATGGAGGTAATACAGTTTAACTGTGTAATACATTGCAACATTAACAATAATAATTTTAACTATAACTTTAGAAAAGTAACACCAAACTGTTATAACTGCCATTTCCACTGATATGTAGGTCAGCCAGGTAGTAATCCACAAACAGAATACATTTTCTTTTTCCGCTAACACATGTGAAAACACAACACCTTTCTACATAATTGCAATTCAATTATCTGCAATAACTGTTGCAAACATCAAATGACATGCAAACTAAAAAAATGTTCATGTAGCATTCAGTACCCTCATTTTAGAAATGTGGACATGGGTATGCCAAAAAATAGGGACAACATTTTAGCGTCTTTTGCCCATATTCTACTAATAGAAGTTTATAAGTTTCAGGTTGTGAGATATATTTCCCATG
Source organism: Protopterus annectens (assembly GCF_019279795.1). Classification (NCBI taxonomy): domain Eukaryota; kingdom Metazoa; phylum Chordata; order Ceratodontiformes; family Protopteridae; genus Protopterus; species Protopterus annectens. The sequence goes on from NC_056731.1 coordinate 1,470,620,349, forward strand.
TCTTTTTATTCCTTTTTATACTTCCATACCACACTTATTATTCCCCACTAAATTGGTAGCTGTATGATTATATGTGATTCTTTGAATGTTAAGGGATTACAGCTGATCAAAAAGAGGAGACTATTCATGCACATGCGCTTTAAATCAAAAGCTGATATAATTTTAGTTCAGGAAACACATTTGCTCATCTGCCAATTGGAGCACGAAAAAAGGAGGCCGTGAGTGAAAAAGATCATGACTCGGAGTTAAATCGAATAGTGCTGGGGTTGCCATAATAATAAAGAAAAAATTCCCTTTTGATATTATTAAATGTGAATCTGACAAGGACGGCAGATGGTGTTTATTTACTACCAAGCTATCCCACATTGATAAACCCATTGTATTCTTGAATATCTACTCTCCTTGTGCTAATCAGCAAAATTTCTACATGGTTATTTACAACATTCTCTCCTCCTTCCCCAACCACTATTTTATTATAGGAGGAGATTGGAACTCCGTTCAGAACCCCACTACAGATAGGTTGAATGGTAATACAAATTATAATAAACTAGCCGTGTCAGTTTTAGCTGAGCTCAAGGAAGATTTCAATTTGCTTGACCCATTTATATCACACAGAAAACCCTCTAATAGAGTTAAATTCACTTTTTTTCTCGAATTGTCATAAGAGTTGGTCCAGAATTGATTTCTTTCTTCTTTCTTCGGTCCTGGCTAACTACCAAATAGAACTACATATTGATAACAGAAATTTATCTGACCACTCGAAGCTATCCCTCTCCCTAGATTACAATCAGAGGTGTAACAGTAGAAATAGTCCATTGTGGTGGAGACTTAATCCTAATCTACTTCAAAAAGAAGGAATTGCTTTGATTATAGAAGATAACTTAAACCAATTTATACAAGCATCAAAAGACCAGGATATTCCTATAGATATATTATGGGCCTCCAGAAAGGTGGTACTTAGGGGCATTCTGATAAATAAAGCCTCTTACTTCAAGAAATTATATCTTAAAAGGGAGTCTGAAATGAGCAAGACAATATCAGAATGGGAGAATAAACTGCAGATCAAATATGATAGCAAGATAGAATCACAGTTAGTTAAGATGCAGAAAGATTATTTAACTCTACAGGCAGATAATTTATCAGCTCATGAAACCAAAATGCTGGCCAAATATTCCGATTGGGCTCAATGCCCGTCTAGGTTCTTGGCTAGGCTAATTAATCAGAATAAGCCATCACACATTTTCTCTCAAATTTCTTATCAAGACAAACTCTACCATGATATACAGGATATTATAAAAATCTTTCAAAAAATTTACACTGAGCTCTATAGCTCACCTAATGACCCTATTGATTTTTTCGTGCTATCTGATACCCTTAAAGAATTATCTTTCCCAAAACTAAATACGGATCAATTTCACTTGTTAGATAAAGAAATTACTTCTCAGGAAGTCCTGGATGTGATCAATAACCTCAAATTAAATAAGGCCCCGGGTCCTGATGGAATCACAGCAGAATTCTACAAATTATATCCCAACAAGTTCTCACAGGCTTTATATTTGATTTATAATCATGTTCTCCACCAGGGTATAAGTGATCCCCATTTCAATGCATCTAAGACTATTCTTATCCCTAAAGGTAAAGCAGATTCTACCAAACTGGAAAATTTTAGACCCATCTCCATTATTAATGTAGACTTAAAGATCTTGGCCCAAACTTTTGCCAATAGACTTAAAGTACTGCTACCTAGTATAGTCTCTAAAAAACAATCGGGCTTCATTAGAAATAGACAGACCTCGGATCATACTCTAGCTTTAGAAGCTATGATAACTTTTTCGTCTTTGGCTATGTACCCCCTGTACACTCTAGCAATAGATGCTTCTAAGGCCTTCGATAGAATGAGTATGAAATTTTTACTCTCTATTCTACCTCTATTTAACATTCCTACTTCGTTCACAAAATTTATTGAGACCATTTACCACAAAGCCTATACAACACTACATATTAATAATGGTATATCTGAGAGGATTAACATAATTAATGGTACGAGACAAGGTTGCCCTCTCTCTCCTTTATTATTTAATCTATATATAGAGCCTTTCTTCCTTCTTATTAAACAAAAAACTCATCAGATCTTCCCCAAGCTATTTAGAACTAGTATCCCCCTCTCGGCATTTGCGGATGATCTAAATATTTACCTCTCTTTACCAAATTCAGACTTAGAGAAAATCATGAAATCCATTAATATCTTCTCTAAATTTGCCAACTACAAAGTTAACAAAAACAAATCTCAAAATTTTCCGGTTAATATCACATCACCATATCCCCTAAATTTTTCTTCTGATGTTATTCCAGTTAATTCAAGTCTTCGTTACCTGGGGGTAACTTTCTCAGCTGATCAATCTATTTCGTATCAGGAGAACATTTCTTCTCTTTGGAAGGAGGTGCAATGTGATTTAAAGAGATGGTCTCAACTTAAGCTTCCCTTTCTGGCACGTGCAACTATTATAAAAATGAATATCCATCCCAGATTCTTGTATATTTTCAACTCGACTAATTCGATTATCCCTCTATACTTTTTCAATAAATTACACTCAACCTTCTCTAAGTTTATTTGGTCTCCTAAATCGGTGAGAATTTCGTATTCTAAACTTACTTACCCGAAGGATTTGGGTGGTATTTCTCTTCCTGACTTCAAACTTTACTATGATATTATTCAAAGTAGTAGAATTATTAAGATAGCAAACAATATTAATACCTCAGATGCCTGGCACCCTAACTGGGTTTTACTTTACTTCAATTATATTAGATCCCTTAAATTCAATCCATCCGCCTTACCTTTCTTGAGTAAAGTTAGTCTAGACAAATATAAAATCTTCTATAGCCTCAAATATAACGTTATCAGATTTCATAAACTATTGTCTTTGCTAAAACTTTTGCAGGCGTTCATTTCCCTCCAACTAATACATCTAAATCCCAATTTAACTCTAAATGGTAACTTGATAAATTTGGGCAATTTCCCCCTTATTAAGGATAAGTGCATGGCAGACTTTTTCTTAGTCAAACATCTGAAGTTATCCGAGATCAGGCAAACCTTTAATTTATCCAATAAATATACTTTAATAACTAGACAAATCCTTGAACTATTGAATCCATACTATGATCATCCAGACCTATCTAGAGAAAATATCAAAATTGCCAAGGTTATTTGGAAACTTTTTCTGCTAAAAAAGAAAATGATTTCCAATGTATATAAGTTATTAATCTCTATTAGATCTAACAATGTGCCAGTATTTTCTAAATTCTGGTCAGATAAGGACCCGAGTATAACTCCCACACTAATGATAGAGGTTTTCCAATCAAGTATTAAATTTATCCCCTTTAAAAAATTATTTTATACGCAACTCATGATCACCAATAATGCGTATTTAACACCTGCAATCATTAATAAAATTCATCCCAACTCGTCTCCTCTATGTCCATTTTGTAAGGATCAAGTAGCTGATATATATCACATTTTCTGGAGTTGCAAATGTGTGTACAGACTATGGTGTGCCCTTAAAGTTATTCTGGAGAAAATGGGATACGAAAAATCAACACTTTCTTGGCAATTTGCTTTATTACATATCCCTCCTGATAATATTCCTAAAGCTCAGCTCAAGGTGGTGATTTCAATTGTCTTATTTATCAAATATTATATCTCATTGCATTGGAAGTGCCAAGCCGCACTAACATGGGAAGGTCTAAAGGAATTGGTAATTAGGCATATTAGGGCACAAAAGTATCTCTTTTATAAAGGTAATCACAAGTTCTGTTCTGAAAATTTTTGGAATGTATTCTTTGATTGTCTTTTAACCTGAAACACTTTTCATTTTTGTATTATATCTCTTTAATTTATTATCTGTTGCATATATTGTGAATGATATGGGCATTGTATAGTTGTATATAGTTTTTGTTGATGTTTGTACAGTGTTCTTCTGTGGTTTGTATTGTTTGTCTATAAGATAATAAAATAAAAAGATTTTCAAAAAAAAAAAAATAGGGACAAAAGAAAAAGCATTTAAGATAATCAAACTGCTTTTTAGTGTTCATTGCAATTCACCTTTTATTGTTAAAACAAAAGCATTATTCAAGAAATAGCAATGTACTTTGACAATACAGCATTACAGAAAATAGACAATTCTACCAAAGTGTTGTTTTTTTCTAGAAGTATAGAGCTCTGTGGTTCAAAACAGTCTTCCCAGTACAATACAAGGACATTAGCTATGTGATTAGCTTTATATAGTGCATAGTCAGCAATGTGAGTACTGTGAGTATACACATGAGGTGTGAAATATTTAGCATTCCTGAATACAAAAATGGCTCTGTGTAGGAAATGTACACATGGTATAAGATTTACAAAATTACATGCTCATGCCTTAGCAATGCAAGGATGTGCACTGAGAAGTGTTCATAGGTGTTTACTAGGCTAATGACAACAAGCACCTTTTTAAGCCTAGCCATGCATCCTAAATCTCTGTCAATTTCAGGTACCTTGATAAGTATAAGTGGGAGCCTGGGAGATGAAACATTTACAAGCAAGGGTCTGGGAGATTAACCATTTACTGTCTGCCTGTGTTCATTAGAGACATAGGTGCCAAAACCAGGGATGAATTTCCTGTTCCCCATCCAATTGTCAAAGTTACACTTGAAGTGAGCTAGGGAGGAACTCTAATTCACATGAATGAGGAGCCTGTTCCAGAGAGAGGTTAATCTTTGTGATACATACCTGTCTCTCCAGCAGATCTTATTTATATCAGAGGCAAGGTTTAAGTCTTTAGAACAGATAATTCTGGTACTATTTGATTTGTGGATATGCAGGAGTTTCATCAGGCTGGAGTGTGACAATGCCTAGTATGCCAGGCATAGATCTCCCCTCAACAGCCTTTAGTAGACAGAATACGGAGTGCTGATTTTAGGTCTGCTTGAACCAGACACCATTGGGAACATGAGTTGAACTTGGCTAGGCTTGTAAGGGCCCTGGGGCCTTTAGCCTTGTAGCCTCCTATGATCCTCTGATCCTATAAAGGGATAAGACCATAAGGCAGTCTGCACAGGACATATTACATACACCCTGCATTCTTTTAGTGAGGAACCTCTGTGGATGTTTCAATTGTTGGATATATCTGGTTAGGTACATACCACCAAAGGGTTATTGTACTCAATGATAGGTCTAATGTATGCCTATTACAGTGGAACAATGACCTCATTGGACCTGTTAATGGCTTGTATGTGTCTATGAATACTTTGACTCCAGAAACAATCAGCTTTCATGGTCTCCCCTCTTTGATGTGTAACTACTAAGAGTATATGTCAGGGAGAAGACTTACCAAAATTGAAAGCACATTCAGTGATTTAAAAGAGCCACAGTCCTAACATTCAAATGCTGGCTTTAATGACTGCAGTTACTGCACCATAGTATGAAAGATTGTTCATAATAAAGGGAGTCCTTTACACACTGGTAAAGATAACATATGGCAATAAAACAGAGACAGACTTGCTAGTATGTAAGCATAGATAATGGATCGAGGAACAATACAGAAAGAGATGCACCTGCAGTGTCTGTAGTCTTTGTTTAATATTGTATGAGTGCATGGCTTTGCTGTTTGCTATTTATTTAACATTTGTTGACCAGAAAAGTCTGACTAGGACCGAAACTATTTGCAGTCGAGGCCTGGGGAGAAATGCTCCAGGCGCGTGTCTTTCAAATGTGGGAGGAAACCCACATGAGCACAGGGAGGACATGCATACTCCACACAGAAGGCACCCCAGCCGAGTACCAAACAGAAGAACCTCTTGCTGTGAGGCAACAATGTTACCCACTTCCGCTAGCACATGCTATATCCCAGTCACCCTGTCATTCACTGTCAAATGTGAAAGGACAACTTTCTTAACTTGCTTCTGTTGCACTTTCAATCTGACGATACAATGTCACATCATCATCATTTCATTATCATTACATCTTAACTGTTTTCACCTTACTAATATATATCTTTGTCTGTGGCAACTCTGGAAAATACTATGAAATGATTGCTTTCAATACCAATGTTTGAGGGTTCAAATCCATACAAGTCCCTTCTGCACATAACAGATTTTGTTAAACATGTAAAATGCACATTTTATATTTCTGATCTACATTCATTTTTTTTCTTATATCATTTGCATGCTGTTTGGCATTGTGCACAGTCGACTGTACCATTCAATAGTATTGAACTGCATTCCATTGGCCAAGCTGAGAACTGATAAATTTAATTTGGACAGCCATCAACACTGCAGTTAAGACTGGCATTACTGCACTTTACTCAGCAGTCTGAACAGTACTGAGTGAATAAATTAAAGTTGTTACATTTTTACCTCTGTGGACTAATGTGTAAGGGTATTCATCTTAGAGAAAAGGTACAGGTGATGCAGAGATTGAACCTTGTTCCCAGATCATTTAACTGTGAGATTTCATACTAAATATTGCCACTCATTTTATCTTATGCATGTGTAGATGTGGAAATCTCAAGTAAAGTCAGTATTGACTAAAAGTGACAGACAGATAATTCATTTGAAATTATGTAAATATTAATTATATGTGCTATGTGAACAATGAAACTATTTCTTACATTTAAAGCAGTGATGATAAAAATAATTTATACCTTAATAGAGCCAAAACTATATTAATTCCCAAAAACCTGAGTCTCATAAAATCAGTAATTATAGACCCATCACTCTAATCCACCTTGAACTCAAAATATATGTTGCTATATTTGACAGTAGATTGAAACCAGTCATGTCTACTATAATCATTCTTTTTCAGTTTGACTTCCTATATATGAGACAAACGTCAAATCAAACTATAGGGATCAGATCCCAGATGAGTAGTCAAGTCAAAACCTCCAGTACCCTCTCCATCCAAACAGTGCTTTGTGTCCCTTCCCAAGTAGCTGACACACACACACTTTGAGATTTAGTTTATATACAAACACACAGACACTCCTGGGGAAGGCTGGTACAGGCTCTCCAGCTATGCCCCTTCCTGCCAGGCTATAAGGTAGTAATCACTGCCACCAACTACTTTTATCAGCTACTAATAAAGCCCTTCCCACAGGGTAACCAATTTCACTGAGTAATATTACTGTTATCCAAATAGTAAGTGTGACCCAGGGCTAAAGCTATTGGACTGGCTTGGACAGTATCACCAAATACATGCAATGTATGTTAAGAGCTAAAATGATCTCTACATCAAACAGCTACAGTTGAAAAGTTTAAAATATTTAATAAAAATAATAAAACCAAAAGACAAATCTTATTACTTCAACACAATGACATTACAGAGTTCAGAGATCACAGGAAAATGCTTTAAAATAATACTGTAAATAGTCTGACATAAATATAGAAACAGCTAGAGTAATCTTACTAAATTTCTATCTAACTCTAAGAGAAATCGCTGTTCTAAATAAATATCTTACTTACAGAGCAAAGGCAGAGTGCTGGTGAGTTGATGTCTTCAGACAAAATCCAAAATGCTTTCCTTTCTTTCTGTCCTTAAATTGATAAAACAATACCGCTGAGTCATTTCAGATTATATCATTCTTAACAGTTCTGATTTAGTTTCCCTGGCTCACAGAACTTAAAATGTACATTTCTTTTTGTAATCTGCACCAACAGGAAGCCACAGCAATAAAATATATTTTACATGTAAACTCTAGTAATTAACTCTTGTCCTAAAACAAAAAAAATATAATTCCTTAGCCCAGACATCCTGTCTCCGAGCTTGAGAGCAAACAGTCATAAAATGCTTTACTTATCAGCTTTCTTCCAGCAAGGTGCACTGTGGTTACATTTTTGAAGCTCAGAACATTATAACAGTTTCCTTACATTTGTTAACAGCCTGTGGATTACATTAATATTTACAAATGACATAGAATTATTTACAAATTTCTATCTAGCTAGGTTGGCAGCTTTCACACCATCCAAAAAATGTTCACTTTTCACTGGCTATAACTTAAAATTAATTTTACAAACATCAGCATTATTTTCCATAACAACTAAAAGCAGCTACCTCATTGACATTTCTAATCTTGATGGTCTTCCTATCAATTATTCTATTAAATACTTAGGAATTAACGTTTGCTCCCCTCCTACAGTCAACTGTCTAAACAATATTTACAAAACTTGGATACAGATATCAAAAGATGGAAACTAACACAATTCTCAATCCCATCCAAGGTTGCAATTGTCAAAATGAATATTTTCCCAAGAATTCTACTATTCATCAGGTTCTTAAAACTCTGCTCTAATCCATATTCTATGAGCTAAATTTATTTGGCATCTTAAATTGACAAGAATATCATATGCCAAGATAGCAAGTCCCCCAAAAAATCAAGAAGGTATGAGCCTTCCAGACTTTTTTACTAGTTATCTTATTACAAGGGTGTCTCATCTTCTAAAAGCTGTTAATTACAAGACCAATATCAATCAACTGAATTGGCTTACTATCTGGCATAAAACCATTCTGAATTTCAACAATAATCCTTACGCCATCCCCTAATGATTAAAACATTTAAAATTCACAAAATATTGAAAACACAAATTGATAATTTCCAGAAATTAATAAACATTTTACATTTATAGAAAAATAACTTTGTTATTTCAATTCATCCATAATAAGCATGACATTTTATTAAACAACAACACAATTGACATATTCCATTTCCATTATTAAAATCTTATTTAGTCTGGAACTTTATAGTTAGAGAAACCAAGTCAAACACCAGTCTTCTCAATCTCCTAAAATTACGAGCAGGTTACCTATCTATTATCAACATAATATATAATAGACAAACGGGGAGAGGAATGCCCAGTTCCAATACTGTTAAACCAAGCCAAAGGGCAATCAAATGGACCACAAGGCAATTAAAAGTGGTTTATTTCCCAAGTAAAAAGCTCCTTACCAAACACTCAATAAAAAACATTAATGCATTAATGACACACCACATTTCTTCCATTAAGACTTCCTCAGATGTAACACATTCATTACGTTAACCTAAACCTTTATACATTTTAGAATTGCAAACATGTATTTATGTGGTTAGGAGAGTTATGTCTTGTGAAGTACATATGTGGCATAAAACAACCTGTATTAATCAGTACATGCATCTGCATTCATCTGAAATATATTTGCATACAGAAATAATGACTTTTACATAAGAATGCATTCCAAGAATCACAGGATGATAAGATCATAGGAGGTTACTAGGCCATTGACCCAGAGGTCATTTCAAGCCTAGCCGTTTCACACCAATGTAATACCATAGATACTATAGTCAATACCCAGGATTGTATTTGTTAATGACTGCCCATGTCCAGGAGGGATGTGAGCACTATCCCCAGTAAGAATTTATGGTGCCCCATCCAATCATCCAAGTTCATTTTGAACAGTGTCATAAAGATGCTCTGCTTCACATGAATTGGCAGCCTATTCCAAATATGCAGCAGTAGCTGGAAGACAAATCTGTCCCTCCAGCATGTCCTATTTAAATTATAGGCCATATTTAGGTCCATGGAATGGCTAGCTGTAGTCCCATTTGATTTATGATATGCAGCAAATTCATTAGATTTGGGTTGCCGGGCATAAGTTTCTCCTTAGAAGTCTATACAATACTTAGTATAGTGACAGAGACTTTAGTCAGTCTGTGTAAGGCACATGCTGGAGTCCCTTGATCTTCTTAGTTAGAAACCTGTCAGGTCTCTCCAATTGCTGCAGGTGTTTTGTACAGTATATGTCGAAATGGGCATTATACTCAATTATGGACCTGCTTAGTGATGAGTATAGAGGGGTTATAACTTCCTTTGCTAGATGTGATGCCTTTGCTAATCAAGTGTGCTACGTAGAAAGTCTTCCTTACTATACTAGACACACGGTGGTCAAAGTTAAGGTCCAAGTCCATTTGTGATCCCAGATCTCTTACCACTTTGTAGGTAGATAGCATATTGTTGTTAGTTTGATAGAGTGAAGGGACATTATCTTTACCAATGGGAATGACGATGCATTTCTTTGAATTCAGTGTGAGACTGTGGCTAAGACACCAGTCATTGGTCTACATAAGACTCTCCTGAAGTATAGAATCGCAAAACACCAACAAACTGGAACCAAAAAGCAATAAAGGCAAATAGAATCCAAGAACACCGGCAAGGCAGAAATGAGCCAAATAACCTGTTCTTGGATTCTATTGCTTTCTCTCCTGAAGTATACTGACATAATTTGAGGAGTCAATAATTGTACTCAGTTTGCAGTCGTCTGCAAACTTGGTCAGCCACAGACCCTTATTTTTGGCCTGAGGTTCTGAGAAGTATATACCAAACAGTAAGGGGCCCAGCACTGACCCTTGTGGTATCCCACTGGTGACAGGTCTGCTGGTTGATGTGGAATCATCCACTTTGATAGTGTGTGGCCAGTTTGTGAGCCATTTGGCAACCCATCTTACAACAAAGGGGTTTACATTCAGTTTGCTAAGTTTATCCATAATCCCTGAGTATGGGATTGTGTCCGAGGCCTTTGCCAAGCTGAGGTATGCTGTGTGCACATATTTGCCCTTGTCAATGACCCTGGTCACATTTTTGAATAAATCCACCAGGCTTAACAGGCAGGATCTGCCCTTGATGAAGATGAATTGGGTCATATCCAGGTTTTGGAGGTCACCTATGTCTTTATTTATGAGGTCCATAATGATACATTCCATGGCTTTACAGATGAGGCTAGTCAGATTTATGGGTCTATAATACCCTGGGTTTGTTACTAAGTCACCTTTGTGGAGAGGAATAACTGTTGCTGTTCTCCATTCCACAGGAACAAAGCCAGTGGTTAGGCTGTGATTGAATAGGGTACTTAATGGTGATGATAGTTCATGTTTTAGTTTGTTTAGAAGACAGCCTGGGATGCAGTCTGGTCCCATAGAGGCTGTGTTTTTTTTGCCTTAGACAAGGCTTAAATGACCTGCTCTTTGGATATGTTGGGTAGAGGGGAAGTTGGGGGCAAGGTTTGTGATAAGTTTGGAGGGGATAAGGGAGTGAAATTTTTGCCAAATCTGTCCACTAACAGATTTGCTATCTCTGTAGCATCAATACGTGTGTGTGATACAATTAATCACTAGTTCGGCACATGCTTGGGTCCTACCTTTTAAGCTTCATACATAGCTGTAAAAGGTCTTATGATTATCTTCGGCTGTGATTGCTAAGTTTTTCTCAAAGTTAGCCTTAGAGCATTTGACATGTTGTCTTATTTGCTTGTTGAGGTTGAGGAGGGTAATTTTCCATTGTTATGGCCTAGCCTTAGTTTTCTTAGACAGTAACATTTTGCATTATGCAAAGTTGGTTGATGCTGCATGTCCACCAAGGTGGCTTTTTTACTTGGGGCACTTGAATTGATTCTCTCTGGGACAGCTAAAGCTATACACTTATACAACTGATTGTACAGGACTTTAGTGTAAGCTTTGGTGTAGTTACCAATTCCAGCTGGGGGTGAGGTTTGGAAAACATTTATACCTTCCCCTAGGAGGGTATAGTTTGCTTTGGTAAAGTTTTTTAATCTGACTTCTCCCTTTGTGAGTTATAGTGTAAGTGCCAGATAGAAGATGACTGAGTTGTGGCCTGATTTAACTAATGACAGTCTGACAGTTGCAGTATGTTAATTTATCTGTTGTAGTCATACTACGTGTATGAGTAGTAGTGTTATTTGCACGAGTAGTGGTGGGTGAGTTGACAACCTCTTCAGTGTTACTGTTTTGAATATGAGAGAGCAGGGATTCAAGATTCTTGGTGTAGATGCATCTTGCAATCTGTACTAGAGTGAGTTATTAGTAGAGGGTTCTCAGTGTACATGAAGGAGTTGCTAAACTGCCTCAGGAAATCCTAGACAACAAGCCTGGCAGGAGAAACAAGGTATTCCAACTGTTCATAATGCTAGGATTGAAGAACTGTTACCACAAAGTGGGTGTTTTCTGGGCTGATTTAGGAGGTGCTCTGTAGATGGGTATTTCTGATGGGGTTTTTGGCTGATGGTTTAATAGGTCACACCTTACTAGTAATACTTCTTAGACCAGAGATGTACTAAAGGTGAGGACTACACTAATGTGCTACAGCTATATCTAAGGGAAAAATTGTCGGAATTATCTGTCCGGGTATGGTGCACAATTTTGCATCAGTGCACAGTGCTGCATGATGCACAAACAAGCAGAAATCTGCTCAAACATGGGGCTTAAATACCAGAAGCTAAAAACTTAAAAAAAAACTTTTAAAAAACTCAAAAAGCCCAACCAGAGTGCTTAAACTAAGCCCTAGACCAATCACCCTTCACTAGATAGGTTCCAATCAGCACACATCTTTCACAAGGGTGCAGAAGAGCCTCTTCCAATTAAAGATGGTTTGAAAAATGTGCTCAGAATACAGCAGCCACTAGAAACAGACCCAGATGCAGCAAACCTGTATCTGGACTGTGTTACAACTTCTAGCTACACTGATTTAGGCAGAAAACACTAAAAATATTTTAAACAGCAAAAAAACAGTAGTAACACACTAAAACGTTTTAAACAGCAGAAAAACAGCAAGGAGTCACTAAAGAATGTTTTAAACAGAAAACAAATCAGTTATTGAAAACTCTGCTTGGCCATGCACATTTAGGTATCTCTGAAGTGTATCACCATTCATTTTTGAAATTACTATATCTCTAATTTTCATACTGGAAAGGAGGTTCTCCTGTGGCAATGGCAGTTATTGAACTAATTTGTAATTTTTGCACCTGTTATCCCATTGGTTAGATTTCCAGCTGCATGTAACCAGCATGACAATACATCTCAATTTACCATCTTTCTCCTTCCAAACTACAAGAATTAAAAACAATGCACTTAAGCATCCCATTGATGAGCATTGGAACCTGTGTTAATGGTCTGAGCATTGCACATGTCAAAGCTCAATTACATGTTTCATACTATTACTGTTATGTGATGTAAGCAGTGCCAATGTGTCTGCCAAGAATCCATCTGCATTCAATTGCTGAAATGCAGTTGGGGCGGCTGTTCATTTTTTTGCACAACCAGTTACCCATAGGATCATAACTGGGTGCCAATTCAAACAGAGTTTGTTAGATTGACTTTTGCAGACATGGCTGGTGAGGGAGAGAATGGTACTAAATTTTTGAACAAAAAGGAGTGTTAGATATTTGTGCCACTCCTTGTGAAGAACTATAGCTGTAGGCTGATGCAGGGGGATTATACTGGGTTTCAGTATTAGGCTGAGGCATGGAATAGCTTAACCAAGGTTGCCTGCAATGAAACAAGCATTCCACCCAATGGGAACAATGTCATCACCTCTATAGTGACCTTAGAGAAACTCTGCAGAAACTCCTAAGCCAATGGGAGGCTGAATTTAGGACTGGGAACACTTCCTAGTTGTGTAAGTACACTGACCAGTAACCGGTCTATTATATGGCGTTAATGATATAGCCAGCCAACACAGGTACTCATTATGTTTTCACATCTGTTTCTTTTGTTTTTGTACTGTATAACCACAGTGGAGACTCAAAAAGGCACAAGGTACGTATGTCTCCTGTACAAATGCAAGCCATAATGTTATTTTCATTCCCTCAGGTAATAGGAATTTGAGTAGGCATACTTCAACCTTCATCTCAAGCATGCATGCCTTCCCCAATAACTTTTGCTTCTTGCATTAAGCAATGGGAACATCAGCTTAACCATGTGTGGGTTCAGTACCCAGAAGCAGCAATTACTTATTATTACTGGATAAGTATCTATAAAATATTAATAGCAATACGTCAGGATGAATTAAATTATGGTAATTGTAATTATTTAAATTAGAATGCATATTTCCCCTCTGTCATAGTGAAATAAAGACTGATGTTTCTTATATCATAGCAGTGTGATTTGTTTACTTTATGACATAAATCCCTTTCCATTATATATGGACTTAGCAAAGATATTCTACGGTAAATTGTCATAATTGTTTACGGATTACCAAACCAAGTTAATTTTAAAAATACAGTATTGATAATCATTTTTCCCTCCAACCCTTTCACACTTTTTTAAATTTATTTGGGGGGTTATAATTTAATAAAATAGCTACTGTTTGCATAACTTGCTTCTGAAAAATTATCAAGCAACAGTACAGAGAGGTATAGTGACAACTGCAGCTTGGACTGCCATGCCTCCACAGATGGCAGCAAAGACTTCCAGCACTTCAGAGTCACAATCTGTCAGTGTTACCTCCACAACCACTGTACAACATGCTTCAACTGTGTCAGGTAGCTCTTCCCTGGTTGCAGGCCCTGTGGTATCCTCCAGGAGCAGTAGTAGTTGAGGCAGTGATTTTGTCATCTGACAGGAACTGAAAGGGCAGCTGGTGGATATAATGGAAAGGGTCCTTGGTGTATGTATCAGCAGGGTTGAATAGATGCAACTTCATATTGCAAAGATGATACCACATCTGGCACTAGCTCAGGGAACTGCTGCAGGCGAAAGTGATGAGAGTTGTAAGGGTGAGGACCAGTTTCTCAGACTGGGCATGGATGTGCCTCTGATGTCCCCTACCTATCTCCAGTCATGCTGTCCAGCAATCTATTGTCTGTATCACCATCCCTGTTTGTTGTTTATGTCCTCTATGTCTGTACATGCTTCCTAAATTACTCTACCTCCCTGACTTTCTCATTCCTAAGCACGTTTTCTAAAATTCCTCTCTCTCTCCTCCAAAAAAATAAAAAATAGACAACTGTTTCACAAAAAATAAATAAATAAAATAAATAATATGCCTCATTGTCACCCAACAATGGTGTGATGACTCTGTAAAATCATGAAATTGTGTGTGCAATTGTATATTTAAGTTGTGAAGAAGTGGATAGCTATGTTTCTCTCCAATGACCCTCCTGCAAATTCCTGTATTATTTTCCCTTTGTCCTACCCTCTGCTTGCCAACCCCATTTTCACCAATATCCTATCTACCCATTCTTTACATGTCTACTCTGATCAAAAAATAGATTTACACACAACACACATGGCAAGAAATGGCCCATGGAAAAGCCTTTGTGCACAGTTTGGCATAGTGCAGAAATGCTCAGTGACAGTGAATGTTGTTTGACTTCTTATTGCAAAGCTTGAAGATTTCCAGTTAATCTATATTTGTCCTGTTACAGTCACACACATGTGTTTACATTCACTATAATATGGTAATACAGATTATTGGCACATTAAAGGCAGTACTGTGATACAGTTAATGGAACATTTCTTCTACTAATGGATATAGTAGAGCACAAATTCCTGTGTGGCATGCTGAGATAATTATCACGTATATAGAGGTGTTTCTGTATAGTGTCATAGGTTTGATTACAGCTGTATCTCAGATTATTATTTCATGACATTTCATGTTTCTACCATCTACTTAACTGCAAACTTCTGTATGTTCTCCATATAAAACACTTCCTTAACATGACATTGGAATAATGCATTAAGATGTAGGGCAGGATTAATAAAGAGCTAATGAAGTGTAGCAACCATGTTGGTGTCATGCAGTGCCACCAACATGATAGGGCTCTAACTATTATACATTAAGCAGCTCTACGTGATGTGTAGAATGACCAAACAATGGGAAATAGCTGAATATGTTAATGAAAGCATAAAGAGCTGAAATACATGCTAACTAATCCAACATGGGGGAGCTATTCAGGAAGCGTTAAAACAATCATGTACATTGGGTGTAAACTTTTACCATGTACACCAAAACCTTTTGGAATACAGGCACGACAGCACAGCACTTAGAAAAAAAAAATAGGGGTTGCTGCTGCAATTATTATGCTACATGTGCAACAGGATTTAAATCAGGGTAATGCTGCTACTGCTGCTGCCAGACCTTGGGCAAGAAGAAGGGTTTTAGTCCATGTTTAACTTATTATGGACTGCATGAAACAGAAATTGTTGATAGATACAGGCTGGAGGAAATAAACAATCTCAGCCACCTCCACCTCAGGCCACAGGGAAATTGTGGAGAATCCATCCTTTGGAAAAAAAGTATGTTTAGCATTATGTATACTAGCTACTTATACTTTCCAGAGACCCACAGGGGATATATATTAGGGGTGTCACATGCATCAGCCTCTAAAATATTCTATCAGTTTTTAAATGCAATGCTACTTCATGCAAGGGAGTGTATCTGTTTCCCACAAACAGCAGATGAGAGAGCAAGAACTATTCAGGAATTGTATGCAATATCACACTTCCCTGAAGTTTTTGGAGCCATATATTGCACCCACATAGAAATAAAAGCCACACCCACTGAACAGGGAAAGAGGTACATACAGAAAAGGTTTCCACTCTGTAAACAGTCAGGGATCATCTACAGTGTCTGTGCCTGTAACCTGCCAGTTTCCCTTACTCTTATGTATGGGACACTTGTGAGCTGTACACCAGGTTTTCTCAGGTTGGCATTCCTCAAGGACATCTAGTGGGGGATGCAGTTATGGACTGGAGCCCTGGCACATGACACCCATGAAAATCCTATACAATCCCATTAAGCAAGGATAAAATGAGGCCCACTCTCAAAGTAGAAATATTATAGAACATGTTTGGTTAAGTTAAATCAAGGTTCTGGTGTCTAGACACAACAGGAGGTGCACTGCAGTACAACCTGGGCACCTGTGCTGAAATACTTTCAGTCTGTGTCATATTGTACAACATAATTCTCAGGAAACAGCTTCAACAAGGATTGTAAGGTGCAGAACCACAGGCAGGGCCAGCAGCAGCAGACACAAATGAGGAGACTGAGGGAGAACCACCAGCTGCAGATGATGCTGGCAGTTGGAGGTGTGCCCAGAATGCCTTGGCTCTGGCTACGAGGCAAAGAATAGCACACACAATCACTACTTAACTCAACACCTAAGATCTTACTTATATACATGCAGGAAAATCAATGACTGTCGGAGACCACAACCTTTACTTAATCATGTAATGGCTGCATTTTGATAGTATCAGACAGGGACAACCCCCATGGACACAGTTTTTACCTGTAGTAATGACAAGATAAGTGCGGAACTTGTAAAAAAAATAAATAAATAAACAAGTCATATAAGTGATTACTCTTGTATTGAAATATGAATATACCCTCAAACAAGGGATTTTGTCTGATGTGCACAGTTATGTCAGTATTATATCCCATGTAAGATGTTTGTAACATACAGGTACATGTTAGAAGGAATAGTTTGCATCAATCATTTTAATTCACCACCATCCAAAAAACATGGAACAGGTTAATTATACCATCATTTGCATGACTATATCAAGAAGCAAGACTGAAGTACCTAATACTTCCAATGTTGTAATGACAATACTAACTGAAATACAGTGTTGTAGTACAATACAGTGCACCTGTATGACACTGTTCAAGAGGAACCTGGATGAGTGGATGGGCCACCATAAATTCTTACTGAGAATAGCACTTACAATCCTCCTAGACATGGGCAGCCATTAATAAATGCAATCTTGGGTATTAACTAACATATTTTGGTATTACATTTGGATGAAACGGATAGGCTTTAAATGACCTCTGGGTTGATAGTCTAGTAATCTCCTTTGATCCTATATATAGTAGTAAGCCATTCACAGAGGAGTAGGAACAAGAAATCAATGTTAGTTCTGCAATATATATTGCTGAATCTAGTCTTGTGAATCAGCAATATCAACTATCCACTGTGTGCATAAAACTTATGTGCAACCCTAAAACACAAAAGACATCATCAAAGGGCAGGACACTCATCATTTGCACATGTTAGATGGGTAGGAAGGCAAGACTGACACCAAAGAAGTGAGTGTGAGCAAGTAAGAAACACATGCATCTGTCTGAGTATACAGTGTTCAGAGTCAGTAACAACAGATGTATAGCACTCAGCAGTACCGTTTAGATAGTTTGCATGTGCATAAAGTGGTATGGGCAAATTAATTAGTTTTTTTCAGTGTGTGTGTGGGGGGGGTATGTGTGTGTGTCTATGCATCATCACAATAAAACACTGTGCTAGCACTGCATCATGACATCTTGAATAAGTATGAGCTGTTCATGGCAGACTACTCAGTTTAGTATCACCATCCCTGACCATCACAACCACCTCTGCCATGAGTTGCACTGGTACTTCCATGGCACTAGCTAGAAGTCGTGATACTACCTGAACATGAGCAATTTCTGCTACATGAACCCTTATCAGGACTATACCCAGTACCACAATCCCATGGCCTACAACATCTGGGTGTGTGCACTGCAGTTACTGATAGAGCAGTGGATCTAGTGTCACTGTGGGAGCAGGATCTTGTATGACCACATCTGGTAACACCAGAAGAAGGGGCAGCTCGCTCGCCATGTTGGTGCACCTTCCTCCAACAGATGATCTGCCACAGAAATTGCCTGATCCAATTTGCCATTCATCCCTCTAATGATGGTTCAGGGAGTCCATCTAATCAGAATGCATGACTTTCAGTAGTTCCATCATCTTTTCTGAGTCCAAGGTAGAATGTGCCTGTGCCTCCAGTATGGCCCTGTACATATGTCTGATGGCACCTAATGACACACCAGCTTCAGGAGTAGAATGGACAACCTGCTTCCTCTGAGAACCCATATCAGAAACACCTCTCACAATGGCTACTGAGAGAAGCAGCCGGATCTGTAACCAAAGTAACTACACTTCCTTGGCCAACAGTGCCAACCTCAACCTGTCCTATATCAGAGGTATCTGTGTCCTGGTTATACATAGGAATGATAGCTGTGTCCAAAATATGGGCAGAGATGTGTGAGTCACAGTCTCAGTGTTAGATTGACCCTCTGTACCCCCAAAACTGTGCCTGTTCATCACCACCAGCATCATCAGATGCTACTGATACACTAATGTCAGGTGCTAGGAGTTCTGCATTTCCACTCTCAGGATCACCTATGATAAAAAGCAGTAAACATAATCAACAGAAAAAAATGGAGAATAAAATTGATCACATATTTCCCTTATTAATAAAGTTATGTTAAACTTCTTCAGAGATGCTAAAGGTATAAAAGCTTTACTATCATAAAGACCTGAATCCACCATATACATTATTAACATCATACAGATGTGTGCTTACCATGTGCAGGCAGGGTGGCAGTCTACAATCCACAAGTGCCTGTATGAATGGAATGGAAATGAAAGAAAAGAAGTCTGCTAAATTTCACAATGCAAATGAAACAAGAAAAAGAGAACAGCCCTCTTCACAGTGAAGATTAAAAAGGGTTTCATAAAAAAAGTTAGTGAAAAGTTGGGTATTTTCCCCAAACCCAGAGCAAACTCCACTGTTTCTATATGACTGTAGTCTGACTCATACACTTATCACTTTCTGTGTGTGTGTATGTGTATGTATATATATATATATATATATATATATATATATATATATATATATATGTGTGTGTGTGCATATATGAGACAGCCTAGATATATGCATATAAAGATATAACAATAACACTTTTCTTACATACGTGGACGGTCTTCTTGTTATACTCTGGGTCTGTCAAACACATATGCACCAATATCAAGGATTCTTGTAGAACCCTTTGATGAACTATCTTGTTCTCTGATAGCGGACATGAACTCCTCAGTTTCCTTTTGAGGTGGTTTGGTAGCAGGACCATCCCTGCTATAGCCACCTGTTCCAGGGCAATTGCAGTTGCCTTATGGTGTGCAGAGGGTATCATGTCCATTGCCCAGTGTCTTATCTGTGAGGAGGAACTCCCATGGCCTCCAAATGCATTAAAGTCAATGACCACCTGCTGCTCAGTGTCTTATCTGTGAGGAGGAACTCCCATGGCCTCCAAATGCATTAAAGTCAATGACCACCTGCTGCTGTATTCTGTCACAGGGAGAGAGGTCACCCGTGCCTCTTTCTAACAGAAAAGCTCCATGGTAATGTAAGGCCTGGATAATTATTTCATTTTCTGCATCACTATATGAAGCTTACAGGGCACAATTGTCTTCTTGGGTGCCCTATTCCTGTATGAAAAGAAACAGAAAACAGACACACATAATTACATACATAATGAACAGACATTATGGTTGTGAGCTCAGTACTGTGTAACTATAGCAACATATATACAAACAATTTCTGCATGTTAAGTGCTCACTTATGTCTAACCACAAGTTAGGCTCCCCAATCACCCCAAACACCCCACACAATCCCCCAATAATCCCCACAACAAACAAAGTATATTTAAAACTCAAATTATCAGCACAGATCTTATAACACTTCTTTAATGGATATAACACATATTTAAACCTTATAATACATTCCCCCAGATTCTCAGGAGCACAAGCAGGTGATATGTCTGCCGTGCAATCCAGGAACAGCCTCCAGGGGCGTGCACGAGTGCTCCTGAACTACTCCTGCATGGACTAAGCCCCGGTATGCAAATCACCTTATTTGCAGGAGAAATCTATGCAAATGAGGTGATTTTGCAGTCCAGGAAACATGCAACAGTCTGTGCAAGACTAGTGCTAACTGCAGAAATGTACTCCGTTAGTAACCGAGTACATTTCTGCAAAATCCATAACAGAGCTACGAAAGCTTTAAATAAAGGCTTCATATCATGTAGTAAGCATGCCAATGGCCAAGTATAAGGCCATTGGCATTGCCAACATAAAAATAAATACAAAAATCAACTTTTATAATTTTGTAGCCAATCTCAGCTGTTTAAGCATAGGGCAGCGACACACAAACGGGATCGGGGGGAAAATAACAAAGTGAACCTAAATTTATCATTCCAACTAAAATCAGTATTCTGCCATGCAAGTTAATGGCAGGCAGAAGACAACATGGCCATTGAGTAGTGGTTGCAAAGGGGGGAGACTCAGTGTGAGACATGTAGCTATGCATTAGCAGGCAATCCTATGCAAATGAGGGGAAGGATAGTGAATCACAGTTTTTCCCCAGCATGTGAGGCAGGTCTCAACAGTGTAAGGGTAGGAATAGCATGGTGCAAGCCTAGGAGTTAGGTGACATCATGGGGGTGTGTGTTATGCATACTGTAAGCGGAGTGGTGCCCTGTGGCTCAAGTTTGCCCCTAGCTTAGCACAGCTAAGCTAGGGGGTGTGGCTAAACCTGCATAGCACTCTTTACAAAACCTAAGTGGGTGTGCACACTATGCAGCGGGTCTTACAGGAAGACAAAAGAAGTTAAACCAGAAAATAGCAGCAGTGTGCACATGTTAGTATTCTGTTTGAACGGCATGCACATGGGCTTAAACAGAAATGCAATGGGAAGGAAAAACAGCAGTAGGAAGTTAATCAAGGAGAACTAGCTTAGCTGGCAGGTGAAATGTATCAGAATCAGCCAATTACACAGACAGCAAAACAGCCTAGCTCAGAACACTACTATAAACTAAGCAAACACCTTTCCCTCTGGTTTTTCCTACACTCTACACCACCGGTATATACAAGTGGGGAAATCTTAACAAACAAACCTGCAAAATGAGAAGGGCTGCAACAGGCAACATATAACAACATGTGCAAGAGGCTGAGGGTGGTGAGGATGTGAATGCTGCCAAACAACCCACAGTGAGGAGACGGGGAAGAGTGTACAGACCCAGGGTAACCTACCAGGAGCTACATGAGCTGGAGATAGTGGAGCACTATAGGGTGGACAGAGACCTCCTACAGCAAATTGTTGAGCTGTGCCGGCCACACCTGACACACCAAACTGACAGAGGGGAACCCATCCCAATGGATACCAAGGTATGTGTAGGCCTAGGTATACTAGCCACAGGTACCTCCCAAAACACAACTGGGGATATCATGAGGATCTCACAGACATCCAGAGTATTCCACCAGTTCCTGGATGCCATGTCAGCACATGCCAGTGAGCAGGTATATTTCCTCAACACCCCTGAGGTGTTGCCCAGCAATATGCGTCTCTTCCACCAAATAGCAGAATACCCTGTGGTAGTAGGTGCTATAGACTGCATGCACATATGCATCAAAGCACCACCCAGTGAGCAGGGTAGGGCCTACATCAACCACATGGGCATCCCCTCCATCAACTTCCAGGTCATATGTGATGCCCAGGGCATTATAATGAATGTGTGTACTGGCTGCCCTGGAAGCTATGATGATTCCCACATATAGCATCTGACACAGCTGTACCAGAGATGTTCCAGTGGGGACATCCCCTACAGTCACCTAGTGGGGTTGCTGGGTACACATTGGAGCCGTGGCTGATGACACCCATCAGAAATGCACACACACCTGAACAAGAATGCCATAATGAGGCACACACACAGGCCAGACATATAATAGAGCATGTGTTTGGGATGCTCAGGTCATGGTTCCAGTGTCGGGACACATTTGGTGGAGCCTTGCAGTATTCACCAGCTACATGTACCCACATTGTTATGGTATGTGCTATGCTACATAATATGATCCTGCTGAAACAGCTACAGCAGGAACAGCATGTGGCAGGGCCACACAACCCCCACCAATGCCAAGGCCTGCACAGGCACAGAGTGACCTGGAGGAGGAACAACCTGCGCCTACTCCAGTAGGCAGATGGAGGCATGCCCAGTATGCCGTGGCTGCAGTAAAGAGGCAATGCATAGCACATGTACTGACTCAGTAGAGATCCAGGGAGTGACACCTCTCTCTGACTCACACATACAGTAAAAGGGATGCCAAGCATGACACTACCTGTACTCAACCATGTATAGGGAGTGTGCTATGTGCATCTGACAAAGTTAGCCCTCCAGCACCATCGGCAAGTCTGGCACACCCTCAAGGAAAGTTAATATGCCTACCAATTGCCAAATGAAGTAGAATGTGTTGTTACCTGTAGCTATGGTATGGATGTGAGCATGCAAGGGAATTAGGTGGCTGAATGTTATGGCAGCAGAGAGTAGACACCCACCATAACATCTGTAACACATACTGGAGTCACCATAGTAGCCAGTACTACACAGGGTGACAAAACCCACTGCAGGAAATGTGCTGAGTGACATGTGTGTCCATATGACCCGCACATGCCAGTCAGGACAGTTCACATACCCAACAACAGTTTCAGTCAGCAGGACAGGTGTAGACAAACCCAAATAGAGCCTGTGCCATGGTCCCTAAATGATGGCTATGGTTAACCTCCTCCCTGGCCTACACAGACAGATCAAAGCAGGGCAGGCAGTGGAATGTCAGTTCTGAAGGGTAGAAAGTCAGACAATAATATGTTAGGCATCCAAAGCCACAATCTGTAGTCACTGGTATGCCTCTAGTCAGTATGATAGTTAGCAATACAGAATGAAATGGAGTACGTGACATACTAGTACAGTCATAGCAAATGTGTACAAGTGTCATGTGTGACCCCACATCCTACATAGTAATGTAATAACAGTTAGGTGTACCCCCCAACCCTGTGTAGAAATGTAGAAATAGACAGGTGTGCTCCCCCTACGTAGTAATGTAATAACAGTCAGGTGTGCCCCCCACATCCTGTGTAGAAATGTAGACATAATCGGCTGAGCCCCCTATATAGACATGTAGAACAGTCACTGCCAAATGCTTTATGGATACCCTGCAGAACAGTATGCCACCTGTCAGTGTACAACACGAAGGTCAACAATGCAGAACAAACTACCTGGACTCAACCCACACATTAAATACAGAAGGCCATATTGGGTATGCTCACACAAAAATGAAGACAATGGCAGTCAACAACATACTGATAGGTCATACTGGGCATGCTCACACACACAAACACATGAAGGCCATGTCTGCAAACACCAGTGGACCAGACATATTTGGCAGTTGCAGTTGTTAGTGCAGACACTCATCAGTATGCACCATGCATGCCTTGCACACACAGTGGCTAGGAATATAGACATATATGTAAGGACAACACACTATAATAAGCCAAAGGTAGATGTACAGAGATGTGTGTAAGAGAGTGACCATGACAAGGAGCCATCCAGGTCTCTCCCACCCAGCACACAGCCAAAAGGCCCCAAACACATGAGGTTCAGATGTCACTGACTGCAGATACTAGCCACCAGTATCTGTCAGCATTACAGACTATTGGTGCACGTGCCAGCTGTGAAGCATGACTGTACAAGGAAGTAGTCATCTAGCAGCTGAATACACATACCTGTGGAATATGACCCTGTGTGTGCCCACTTGTGGCGTGTCAACCTCTAGATGAATTTGTTATGGCCCACGCACACACACTGCCCTCCCCATAGCTCTACTATGACAAGCCTGCTGAGGTCATCCACTGTGAAATACACCCTTGGGAGAGTTGTAGTCCCGTAATCTCCGTGGTGCATACAATAACATCATACTGCTGTAGTGTGATAAATTAGTTAGGTAGATGTTCAATTCCCAAACATGGCAACTGCGTGCATGTGTTTGTGTGTGTGTGTGTCTGTCTGTGTAGAGAGCAATGCTTTTTAGGCTAGTCACACTCCCTACAATTCAAATGCTAAACCTTGGCAAGGCTGCCGATGTCATCCACCAAGTAATGCACCTCTGGGAAGCTGTAGGCCAGTAATCTCCATAGCATGTCCTGTGACTGTGTACCACTGTAGTGTAATAAACTAGTTAGGTAGGAGTTCTATTCCCAGACATGGCAAGTGTGTGTGTGTGTGTGTGTGTGGTTCCTTTGTTAGTGGAGGGAGCAATGCTTTTGAGTCCATTCACGGACACTACAACCTCCAATGGTCCACTCTGGCAAGTGTGCAGATGTCATCAACTGTGAAATACACCTTTGGGGAAGAGATAGGCCAGTAATCTCCATGGCACATGCTGTAACCGTGTACTGCTGTAGTGTGATAAATTAATTAAGTAGGAGTTCTAATCCCAGCCTTGGCAACTGTCTGTGTCTGTCTGACTCTGTGTAGAAGGCAATGCTTTTTAGGGTAGACACACCCCCCTACAATTTAAATACTCTATCTTGGTAAGGCTGCTGATGTCATCCACTTTGAAATACACCTCTGGGAAGCTTGTAGCCCAGTAATCTCAGTTGTGTGTCCTCTAACTGCCTACTGGTGTAGTGTGATAAACTAGTTAGGTAGGAGTTCTATTTCCGGACATGACAAGTGTGGATGTTTGTGTGCGTGTGTTCCTTTGTCAATGTAGGGAGCAATGCTTTTGAGTCAATTCACAGACACTACAACCTCCAATGGTCCACTTTGGCAAGTGTGCTAATGTCATCAACTGTGAAATACACCTTTGGGAAAAGGTTAGGCCAGTAATCTCCATGGCACGTGTCATCACTGTGTACTGCTGTGGTGTGATAAACTAGTTAAGTAGGAGTTCTCACCCCAGCCTTGGCAACTATGTGCTTGTGTGTGTGTGTGTGTGTGTGTGTGTGTGTGTGTGTGTGTGTGTGTGTCTGTCTGTCTGTCTGTCTGACTCTGTGTAAAAGGCAATGCTTTTCAGGGTAGGCACAGCCCCTACAATTTAAATTCTCTACCTTGGTAAGGCTGCTGATGTCATCCACCCTGAAATAAACCTCTGGGAAGGTTGTAGTCTAGTAATCTCTGCAGCACGTGCCATAACTGTGCACTGCTGTAGTGTGATTTAGAACTCTGGTAGGGCTCTATACCCACCCATGGCAGTTTTGGATGTTTTGTGTGTGTTTCAATGTCTGTGTAGGGGGCTATGCATTAGAAGCTAGTCACACTCAGTAGATTTCAAATTCTGTACTTTGGCAACCTGCTGATGTCAGTCAATGTGTTATACACCTTTGGGGAAGGAGTCTCCAGTAATCCCTGTGGTGTGTCCTATAACAGATCCATGCTGTAGTGTGTTACCCACACATCAGTTGT
This sequence comes from Protopterus annectens, assembly GCF_019279795.1. Lineage (NCBI taxonomy): Eukaryota > Metazoa > Chordata > Ceratodontiformes > Protopteridae > Protopterus > Protopterus annectens. Next base: position 1,470,646,233 of record NC_056731.1, read on the forward strand.
GGATGTTTTGTGCGTGTTCCACTGTCTGTGTAGGGAGCAATGCATTTTAGGCTAGTCACATGCAGTACATGTCAAATGCCCTACTTTGGCAATCCTGCTAATGTCAGCCAATGTGATGCACACCATTGGGGAAGGAGTGCTGCAATAATCACTGTGGCACTTACTATAACTGTGTAGTGCGGTAGTGTAATAAACTAGTGAGGTAGGTGTTCTACTCCCAGACATGACAGGTGTGTGTGTTTGTAACTCATATCCTGTGTGGAGGTGGGAGTGAGTGTTTGACACCTGGGCTCAATGTGGAGCGGGTTTTGCAAATTTATAGTATATATCACAATGTCCACTGTACAGGGATAACAGCTGTGAAATAGCCGAGAGGCTGGGATGCATATCCATACCCATACATATGACATGAAGGCCAGGCAATCACAGTTAGCAACCCCAATATTACCCAGAGCACACTTTCAACCCATGTCTCATACACACACACACACACACACACACACACACACACACACACACACACACACACACACACACACACACACACACATGCCGAGGCAACAACCAATATGTGTGCAGTACACTGCATACTAGTGATTGATAGTAACTATGGTGTGAATGCAGTGGTCTACAAAGGGTATGGCACCCTGTCCATCAGTATGATAGGCACATAATTGCAGACAGTGCGCCTTTAGTATGTTTCCCACTGGACACCTGCAACAACTGTGGTTCCATCAAATGTGATCCACAAAGGACATGCCATGCCTTACACACATGCCACTGATACCAGGGAATACCTGTAGCATGCTATCAATGTAGGTGCGGGGTCAAACTGCTGTCCATTACCTTGCCCCACCACATGAAGGCAGGACTGTCACATCTGATGACAACATTCTGTGTACACAACATGGGCCAGACAAACCAGGTACACTTCCACGTGCCACTTTACATGAATGTGGGACGTGTGCCCATCCCAGACACCGTCCATGTCATGCTGTATAGAACACATACATGACAAGCATTGCACAGCACTGGCCATGCACAATAGTAACCCAGGTGACTGGATGTTGAACACTATACCCACCTGTGTGGGTCATTCTAGACTCTACACCCCTTAGCCATAATGCAGACCATTCTCATGTGGCCTGATGCCAAGGTATACCCTTCACTTAGCCTTGTACAGCCATCTGGCACAGCCAACCACTAAACACCCATGAAGCAATTCACACATGCCCGCCAGTACTGGCACCCTGTCTCTGTGTGTGTGGTGTATGAAGCTTCTGACCACATTCACACCCAGTACCACCCCCATTGGCATACTGAAGTATGCTGTCTAATGTCAGACACCTTCACATACCCTTTGACCAGAGAACCCCAGGATAACCCCTGTGGGCTAATTGATACATATGCATTACTGTATCATGGCAAAGTAACTGGTTAGGAAGTATATTCATTACCCTGCCAAGTGTGGCAATGTGTATGAGGCACTTAGAGAGTGTGGCTGTGTTGTCATTGACACCTGTTCATGTGGACAGGCTCGTGTGCTACACCTACTGTATTGCAACAGTGTTGCATATGTCACTCACCAACACATATACTTCTGGACAGCTCAACAACATGTAAGCTATGTGGCACATGCAATAACTGCATACACATGTGATAGCTATGCATAGCCAGTCAGGTGTTTGAAAGCCTGTACTGGTAGGTGTGTGACACAAACATGCTTAGGTTTTACTCACCCACACCTTCCCTGACATACTTTGTCTCTGTCTGTCCCTCTCACACCCTCTCTGGTGGATGTGGAGATGTACACCATCTTTGCTTAGGGAGCAGCTTGTGTTTTGCAAGTGATGGTCATGATCAGCTGATGGCCTCTGCACCAATTGCAGTCCTCCTCTAGCTGAGTGCATGTGAAACAGTTGTGGTAATATTTCCATAGCCAATTGCATGGAAACACACTCCAATATCTAGGAACATCATGTTGGTGTTGGCCCTTTACATCCATTGTGGACAGGAACCAGATCTGTTGTTTGGCGCACAGCATCTCAGATGGATTGGGGATTGACCTCTAACAACATACACTGTGGAAACAGGGCAACACACAGGAGGGGAATGTGCCTGACCTGACTACAGACTGTAAGTGCTGCTATACTGCATGTGGAGTAATGTTGGTTTAACCATGTGTGTGTGTGGATATGCCTGTCCTACATGTTGTAATACCTGCCATGTCAGTTCTATGTTTATGAGGAATCCACATCTGCAGGGTTGTCTGCAGACTGGGCAGTGTGTTGTGCCCTTGGTGTCATGTGTTACCCACAGAGCATGTATCTGTGAACTGCAGAAGGTAGTGTGAGGATTGAAGTCTGTAAATGGTGAAAGCCATAACAGTTACTGACTTCATATCCTTCGTAGGACACATGTTGCGACAAACCCTGTTACAACAGTACCTGTATGAGGTTATCACAGCAATATGTCAAAATTGGCCCTGTGTATGTGCTTCTAGCCACAACTCTGTCAACCTTTGTACATATGTTGAGTATTAAGAGGTGACTATGTGTTGTACACCATCATTAGTGTCATCATATCTGATAGCAAGCCAGTGAGATATTAGAATGCTACACATGTTATGTACAGTACGGGTAGTATTTGACTACATTACCAGGACATTTTGTGGTTGTTTGTACAGTACTGAGGTCTGTGTAACTTTGGTGAATATTGACAGTGTGTGTATTGTTTATATGTTCTTTAGCCTGTGTACAGACTGTGGTAGATGTCATTGTTATAGGTCCCATCCTATCTGATGTTACATGCTGCTCCACTGTATGTTACAGTATTGGCTTACATGTTTGTAGGGCCATACACACATGTCCCATACCACAGACAGCCAGCAGACCACACCGTGTAGCAGCCCAGTATATGTAGGGTTAGTCTGTGAGTGGCACATATGAGGATGGTGTTGAAATGATAGTCCTTATACTGCAGTTTTATGCTAGCTTACCATATGTGGCTGTGGCTGTGTTCACACTGGATGTGGTTATGCACCTTCACACAGGTGTATCTTACCCTGTGCTGTGACATGCCTGCAGAGCCTGCTATATATGCAGGTACATGTGCATTCCCCCATAGGAGATGTAGGCCAGTGTTGAGCCAGTCTGCCTGTAGCCTGCACAGTGCATTGTCACATGTCTAGCAGCTTAGTGTACTTATCCAGTGAGGTGTCATGTGGAGATACTTGCTGGATGTACTGCTGCCAGGTCTCCCTTAACAGTCATGTATGTCATACAGAGCAGTGGGATGCTGTACAGATGTATGTCAATATCTAGTGGGTAGTATTTGGCCATGGCACCCCTGTACCAGTGGTTATTATGTGTCAGGCTAGACAGGGGTGTGTGAATGCATAACCTATGGTGGCATATGTATACCAGTCATTATGTGTTATACTCATCTACATGGCTGTTAACATCCATATTGTCATGCATGGTACACATGTTTAGCACTAAGGGGTTCTGTGTATACCTCTGGACTGTAAATAGTGTTTCAGAATGTCCACATATATTGGCCAATATCTGTGCTGCAGTCCATGAGGGCATTATGTGCTAGCAGTGGTACTTTACTAGGATGTCCTTAGGATGACTGTCAGTAGCCAATGGCACACATGTGGAAAGCAGATGTGACCTCCCACACACACCATGTCTGTGAAGACAATCCCAATTACAGTAGCAATAGTCTACCAATATACCTGCAATACATACCTGACTTCCACTTGCACTCAACGTTGGGACTATAGGGGCTGGGGTAGGGCTACACTCTGTGTCCAGGACATATGGTGAGAATATCTGTATATATAATCATCTATGTATATATATATATATATATATATATATATATATATATATATATATATATATATATATATATATTATTACACATATTACACATATACAGATCGATATATATATAGATGGGTATGTATATGTACATAGATATACATATACACACCCAGATATAGACATATACAGAGCAATATATGTCTACACATATACAGATAGTGATACATATGCACATATACATATGGATATCTACAGATATATCAACAGTAGTAGGTATATCGGTATAGATATGTATGCACATGTAGTTATAAATCTCTGGTTGTACATATATATATATATATATATATATATATATATATATATATATATATATATTTATATACCAACATAACTAGGCATATCTGTACACATAGGATGTGCATACATATATAGCTATATACACATACCTATATATACACATATGTATAGATATGTATAGATATGTATACATATGTACATACGAAGAGGTGTACACATGGCCATATATATGTAGCACTATACACGTGTATACAGATATATGTATGTGTATACTTCTGTATGTACATGTAGCATCTACACACACACACACACACACACACACACACACACACACACACACATATATATATATATATATATATATATATATATATATATATATATATACAACCATATACCTGTCATGAGTAAACGTCACGGTTGCATATACCCTCCAACATGGATCCCACTGTATGTATCTGCTATGTGTGCATTATGATAAAACACCATATGTGATGCAACAGTCATATTAATGACAAGGACTACACAATCCTGGACATAAAGGCAAGTGTTCAATACCACTCAGTTTGGGTAATGACAGCTATATTGGTAACAAAACATCTGTCCCCATAGTGGTCATGCTGTAGTGGTCATGTGTTGTGACTTCAGTGTAAAGGGCCCTGAGCTCATGACCTGCAAGGGCTGCTCATTTTGTTGCTGAGCAGAATAAGGTCTGTTGGATACAGAGTCATTAAGGCAGTGTTTGTGCAACGTAGGCCACACAAGTCAGTATCGCAACATTGCTAGGTAGGGGTCTAGTCCCAGTGTTGGCAAGTAACAGTGTGTTTGTATGTGGATGGGTCTACATCAGGTTGCATGGTATACCCACCTCAGCGGGCCACCTGTCCATGTAGCATAGGCAATACCCAGTATAGTAACCTGTGAAATGTGTTAGACTGTACCCCAGATATGTCACTGCCATTGTGTCAGCACAGTGACATACCCCGTTGTGCAACATGACTGCAGACCATCCTAGTACTGACACATGTACACCTGCAACACAACTGCATATCAGTTCAGAGACCACACGCAAGCAGTGCTACTAACAGCTAGGAGGCATCATTGCTGGATGGCTACACTACCTGCCAAATATGCCTCACACTCTACACCTTACAACATGTTACACTGCAGGACTGTGGTACACTGGTGTCCAGTCACTGTGTGCATCAGAACCATATCAGCATGTCCCTGTATTGATGGTATGGATGACAGGAATGGGGCACAGATATCATCATATGCACAGAGCATCCATGTGCTTACACATGTACAATGCACACCTACAACACAATTGCATATCAGTTTAGAGGCCACAACCAAGCAATGTTACTAATAGCTAGAAGGCATCATTGCTGGATGGCTACACTACCTGCCAAATATGCCTCACACTCTACACCCTACAACATGTTACACTGCGGGACTGTGGTACACAGGTGTACAGTCAACTTGTGCATCAGAACCATATTAGCCTGTCCCTGTATCGATTGTATGGACGACAGGGATGGGGCACAGTTATCATCATATGCATATGGTGTGGTGTTGGTCTGCCAGAGGCCGAGGGTGGGCCATATATTTCACACCATGTGTGTGGGTGAGGGGTGTACTCTTGGGAGCTGGCTGAGGTGATGTGGTGTGTGTAGGTATGAGGTTGCCCTAGGTGTGTTTGCATAGTGTGTGGATATGCAGGCACAAAGTTCTGCCTTGTGGCTGCAATACACAGGTGTTTATGGGACAGCTGCAGACCATACCTGGCAGGGTGTGCAGTTCACTGCCCCTGGCCATGGACATATGGACTGTGCCTGCCAGGGGTTCCACAGGCATGTGCAGGTACAAACATTGAAGTGCTACTCTAACTGCTGATGACATTTGTCCACTGGTACCACATCCCTCCTGGGACTGGCCAGGACCACATGCACGTGGCCTGGTGTGGTGTGGGCAGCACACCCACCGCACTGCCAGGGCTGCTACTGCCACTACAGGAGTCCCTCAGTGTCCTAGCATGCCCACGATGAGTGCCAGCTATTGGTGCTGCTGGCCCACATCCATGCGAGCGTCACCGCATCCTCACCACTTGTTAAAGCACGGACACACCACCTCTATCACTATCAACTTGCTCGGTAGAAGCATGGATGGCAACCCACACTTCATGGAGGTTGTCACTTACAGATGCGAGTGCAGCCCTCTGCAGCCTAAGACCCTGTCTGGTGTAATGCCCAATACGTGCCTGCACCACCATTGCAGCCTGGAACATGCTTCTGCTGGTTGCAGCTATGTTGCCTATGCCAGGGGCATGATGTCCAGTGGCCCTACCACAAGCACCCTGGGACATCTGCCTGTGTGGCAGCCTGCTGGATATCTGGCTATGCCTGCTGTGACTGGACACAGTAGGCATGGTTACCACACTTTCCTGTGCACTGCAACTGCATGCCAGCTGTCCCTCTGCTATGGCCACTGGTGCTGGGGTGTGTATAGTCACTGTAACTGTGTGCGGGGTGGGGTGGCTAAAAGGGGGATGCCAAATGTTGGCACAGTGTCGGCCCCTGACAACCCCACCTGTGCCTCAACATTATCATCATCATCATCATCATCATCATCAGTGTCTGTATAGACACCTACATCAGATTGGATGCAGGAGGGACCCTGACTCACCTCGCCACCTGTGGGGGAAAACAATAACCGCACTTTAAAACCTGTACAGCATTGCTTAACAGTACACACACACACACACACACACACACACACACACACACACACACACACACACACACACACACACACACAAACATCTTCGTAATACCTACCTGTCCATGGCTTTGCAGACAGTCCCACGTATATGTCCATGTGTTACCCCATCCTGCATCACACTTGTTAACATACACACATTGATACCACTCATTAACATCACAGTCCTCTAAATGCCCACACAAGAGGGCACAACACAAGGCCTGTTGTTACATTACCTGCCTGACCTGTGTATAGTGGAGTAACATGGCCTCAATGCTATCATTCGGTATGCACCTGCTGTATGGCCAGAATGATGTGCATGACCTCTATATGTACAGGCTACTATATTGTACCCATAATAGCTCCCACTAGTGTGTCATGTGTATGTAATGCTCAGTACATGCCGGATATGCTGCTCCATCGGCCCATCATGTGTCAGCTGTAATATGTTGATACACTCCCTGGTTTTGACTATAACTTCCTCAATGCATCTGTTGAGCTGCATATGTGGGCTGTAGGTGACCTCTTCGCTGACAGCAATATTAAGTATGCACCTGGGGTTTACCTTCCCTCTGGATGCCTGATCCTTGCTATAGGCCATATTATACTATTTGCTGTCCTGTGAGTACATGACAGGTACTCCTGGTGTGTAATGTGGCACTGCGTATCCATGTACTGCACGGTCCCAAAGGGGGTTACAGCCATATGAACACCCCACAATCACACATGTGCATACATGGCCACACACACAAGCACACACATGTACATACGCATCATACATGCATCTACCTCCCACCACTTTTCCAGACTGATCCTGCAGGCAAACTAACTAACCACCAGGATGCACACATGCACACATACAGGTGAGGTTGCACAATGATCGTACGCACAGTCCTCCAATTACCCATCTGCCAACATGCAAAACATATGGTACAGAACAGCATGCAGTTCAGCTATACTCACACCATGCTAGCAATGGTATACATGTGGATGATGCATGTGCTGTGACTAGGTAATGCCCCTTCCCCTGGATACCACTGCACCCATGTACACATTATTGCTGTGCACCAGTTCTTCACCCTACCATGCACTGTGCGCCACAACTCACAGGTTTCCAACCCATTGTGGAATGTGTAGTACTGTGTCAGTTATGCCAGTAGTCCCTCTCATAGTGCCTATGTGTTTCAGGAACACATACCCGGGATGATATGTGGACTGCTGTCATTGGTGAATGCCTGATGCCTGATTTACAGCTGTCAACATCAATGGACCATGTATGACCACTGCAGAAATGCTTACACTGACAACCATCAAAGCATGTCATGGCTATAAGGGTCCCTGATCTTCCATGGGACCACAGCACTGCATATCTTAGCTGTACACAAGCCCAGTATGTAACATATGTCCTGTACTTTCACATGCAGTGTTTACAGATTGTGTTAGGTGTGTGGCTGCTGACCACAATGCATACACACCATGTTGGGAAATGTGTGCACACCCTTATCATGACTGTTTATCACACCTCTTGTTGTATGTACTACAGCAGTCACTGCTCCTGGCAGGGGTATACCAGTGTGGGCCTTCTGCAATTGCAAGTGTATGTTCAGCCTAACCTACACATGTCCCCCTATTTTGCATGATTGCAAGGTCTACTAATGTGCACATCCCATGGTGTTCATGCAATGCCATCACTATTGCAGTGTGGGTAGGGTTACGGCTGCCACAGATCTTAGACCTGAATATATGCAGATAGAGCCATTCCTACCATGCTTAGGATCCCTGCTGCAGTGCAATGCTGTTTCATGCTGAGACCCCCCCCCCAGCATTTATGAAGATGCATGACAGGTAAGCCCTACACATATATGTCAGCTTGCAATGTCCCATACACTGAACACCACATGTTGCAGCTTAGACTCAGCTGAAAATGTGGACTACTGTAATGTTGTATGCCATAGTGTATCTCAGCAGCAGATGGCATTGCCCTAAAGGTATATACACTGGTGTTGCACTGTATATGGGTGTTGTTCAGAACATGTCACTACTGTAGGCCATGTCTACCAACAGTTTCTTACCCGCTGTGGACACATTCCACAATGACAGGAAGTTAGTTGTCATGCAGGTGTGTGACATTCCCTTTCAATACCCCATCATGTCCACCCCTGTGAGACTATGCATTTCACAGCAAAAATACATGCACATGTACAGCATGCATTCAGGGTAGGTGTGTTAGATATGTGCATGGAATATAACATCTCCATTACATGTCCGGTGTATTGGCATGCATCTACATAAGACACACTCACCAGCTTTAGGCTACTGCCTTGCTGTTACCCCAGAGGGACCTACATAAGTGGGTGAGAGATGCAATGTCAATGGCCACACCTGTAGGACTGCCACAGGCCGGCTGCAGTACTACCATACATCAACTGTAAATGTCCACAATGCTACCACATCAGGATATCTGTTTATCACTACAATGCAGCAACACAATATTTGTATGACATATCAGATATGCATGATCTACCTGTATCACTATGGATATTTACACAACAATGGTCTACTGATGTGCCCTGTGTCCTTACCTGCATGCTCCTCAGCTGGTGTGTGGGTGACACCCACCTCCACAAAGGGGTCCAGTGGTTTATGGTGTTCTGGATGGGCAGGTGCCACGAGGCTGGCCAGGAGCTCCTCTCCACGTTTCATGGGGGATGGATGGCATGGTCCCGCCTGTGGCAAGGTGATCCCCCAGACTATGGCAGCATGCCAATGGACATTGCGAAGCAGGCCACTGCAATGATGCTGGACCTGCTCATAACTGCGGTTATGCAGGCCGACATCATTGACCCTGTGGACAAGATCGTTCCACAGGGCAGTCCACTCCTGCTGGTCATGTGCTGTCCTGCCAACGAGGACCTGGTAGTGCTGAACCAGGTGGTTGATAATGACCTCATTCTCCTCCGCTGAATACACGGGTAACCATATGTGTGCCATCTTGCCTGAAAACATGAGGATGGAAACAGGCCTGAGTGACTCATATGGCAAGGTTATCACAATTCATAATACACATCCATCACCCCCCACACCATATCAGTTTCAACAGACTATGCACACAACTCATTCGGTATGACTACAGCTTAACTACCATTTGGACAGATTGTGTTTTGTACCACACCTTCTGCTATGTGATTGTAGTCATGTCTTCTGTGTGGACACTAACGTTGCTGGCCTGTTACAGACTATTCACTTGCATGCCAGTCAGGGCCACTATGATTACATGTATGCCAGTGGTATGGCTGCTCTGAGATTGCTGCACATCTGGCAGTCTGTGTCATTAGGGGGTTCTATGCATGCTGTTGGACATGTACCAGGATTGTGTAGACTATTACTACCAACATATGTGCTATAACAGTGACACAATAACATGTATATGCTCCATTGTCCAGATGATCCACCTCTCCACAACCATCTGACCAGGATACCTGGCCACATAACATATGTGTGTCAACCTGGGGCCTCCTCATGTACTGTTACAGCAATACCATCAGGTGGAACCACCCAGAGGATGTTGTCCCCCCTCAGGGCACACACCAAATTGTTCCTGTCCCCTGTACTCAGGTCTAGGGTCTGTTCCATTCCAGGCTCCACAAACACATGAGGGATGTGCTACATCAGTCTAAGGCACCTAGTACACATTCACACGGCTAACATGCTCCTCTTGCTCAGCCACCAGACCTGGCACCTTCAGGATGTGGACTGCTGTTGTGAGTGGCAGTTGGTGGGAGCCTTGTTCCCATTGCCCCCATATTAGGGACCATGGGGCATCCACATCACGGACCACACACACACACACACACACACACACACACACACACACACACACACACACACACACACACACACACACACACCATCCACTGTGTTTACCCACCACGTGTGTCACATACCACCCCAGTAGACTATCCTCTATATCTACCAATCCTGACCATCTCCACGTGCACATCTTCCATACTTCCCCATATTCCCATTGCATACTTCACAGGCAGGGGCATTGTGGTGCTAGGATGGGACTAACGTGTGACATACCCATCCATGGTGCACACACTGCCAACTGTAGATATCTGTGTGTATTGCTATGTCTGCTGCTGCCTTGCTGTGGTAGTGATATAGGGGACATGTATTTCCATACATATCTGTTTGTGTGTGTGTTTGTACAGATGCAGACATTTGCATATAGGTATTTATCTATATGTGTGCAGATTTATGTGAATTCATATATATGTGCACATATATATGTCTACGCATGGGTGTATGTATATTTCTGGAGATACATGCTGATATACATATATCCTTAGATATTATATTTGTGACACATGTACACATAAGCATACCTATATATAGGGTACAGTCAGACATCAGCTCCGCAATCTCATGACACCTTCTTGCACAGCTGCACTGTTCTGCCTTGCTACAACACAGACAGGTGCCACATATGGACACGGCCTGATATAAGTGGGGTATATGTGGGACCTGTTTGCAGGTAACCCTATTACACACCTATGGCATTCTGCCATGCTACATTACAGATTCACCTGGGTATCCTGCCAGTGGTGGTCCATGGCTCCCACATGTCCATCATATTGGCATTACTTCCACCACCAGCTATTGGCCACATCATATGCATAATCCCCATTACACAACACACACTATGATGGCTTACATCCTGTCTGTCAGTGCTGACCTGCACAGTTAACAGCCATGGCCCTCTACCCACAGGGACAAACACTATTGTCCATAGCAGTTGTTCAGTTGACCATCATAACAACAGCACCTGCTGGCACATATAACGCATTCCACATCATCTATCACATTACTATGGACCAGGTATTACATTCTAATACATGTACATATACTTCACATACCTGTTGTGGAATGATGTATTAATGACTGGCAGCTGCGTTTCCAGCTGTAATTTTTCTGTGATTTTTCTTTTTTCCTGCTTTTGTTTTAGCTTGCTTTCTCTCTCTTGTGAATGGATTGGGCTGTTTGGGGTCGATTGCAGCCTGGCTTTAGTAGGTGATGCACTTGATCAGGTGATGGGCTCTGCACCAATCAGCGTCCTACACTTGCTAACTGCATGCAGCTTGCTGTGTAGTACTTACAATTACCACTGTCATGGCAACTAGCTACTATAAATCCCTGCATCATGTGGGCATGGTCCCTTTACCTTTCCTTTGTGATGGACATTTATTTATTTATTTATTTATTTATTTTACATTTGTTAACCGGGATGGTCCGACTGGATACATGTCCTTTTTCAGCGGAGGCCCGGGGAGAAAAGCTCCAACAGAGTTACATTGATAATTAGGTACAGTAAATGAGTAGAAAGAACTTAACAAAAACATAGGCTATTTACATACAAGTACAAGACTGCCATTACTATTTCTGAGATTACTAAAAATGTAACATTAATAACATATTAGCAAGGACGGTAGGCAGTATAATGACATAGAGTTAGACAGGATACATATTTCTTTATCACAGTATACAAAGTACTTATCATCTTAGCTAGTTGTTTATGTTTTAGTTAATGGCACAGAGCTAGTCTGGGTTTGAGCAAGGACATAGCCAGTGTGACTTGAAGTGGAGTTTTAGACTATTTTGAATTGACTTAGAGAAGTTGCAAGCGTGATGTTATTTTGGAGAAAGTTCCATATTTTACCAGTGGTGTTGGCAAATAGCGCGTCACCACCTAGGTTGAGATTTAGTTGTTTGGACAAGGAGTCTGTTTGCTGAGGCAGCTTAGATTGGAGTAGGGAGTCATTAAGTTTTTAGTGCTGGGGTATTCTCAGGTTGATTAAGGATTTTGAAGGCCTCTATGAGTTGGGACTGGTGAAGAAGGTGTGGGAATTCTATCCATCCAAGCTTTTTCAGGTTAGTACAGTGGTGTGTTCTGTAGGGTAGGCCTGTAACGAACCTGGCAATGTGATTATACAGGATGAGAGCTTGGCCAGATCAGATTTGTTAAGGTGAGTGAGGACAGGAGAGGCATATAGTAGGGTAGAGAGAAGGTGTGAACGGGCTGTGGCTGCCCTGGCATTCGGGCAAGGAAGGCTTTAATTCTATATAGGGTCCCAAGTTTCTTGTTGACTGACTTAATGGCTTGGCTGATATGTATATCAAATCTGAGTTTATTGTCAATGTTTACTCCTAATAGCTTTGTATAGGTGTCTGGGGAGATGATGGTCCCATTATTGGATTTTATAGTGAAGTTTTCAGTCGGAGATCTATTGGTTGGGTAGAAGAGAAGTAACTTGGTTTTGTTTGGATTTAAGATCAGGAGATGGTTGGCAAGCCAGTTTTCAACTTTGGTGAAGCTATGTTGGGTGGTAGTTAGTAGATTTGCAAGAGAGGCATTGGAACATATTATAGTCGAGTCATCTGCATATTGAATGCAGGTGGCTTCAGGGATGACTGGATGTCATTTATGAAGACTGAAAAGAGGAGGTCCTAATATGGAACCTTGAGGAACTCCTATGGTATTTGGTAGTAGGCAGGAGAGCTTGTTTAGCAATATTACTGCTTGTTGTCTCCCAGTGAGGTAAGCTTGAAACCAGTCAAGGGCTGGAGTATCTAGATACAGGGTTTTTAAAGTATATAGAAGTAACTGATGGTTTACCATATCGAAGGCTTCGATAGGTCCAGGAAGAGAGCGGAGGATATTTTTATTATTCGGTTAAGATTAATGTTTTCAGTAAAAGAGAGGAGGGCAGTGGTTGTACTATGATGGGGTCTGAATCCATGTTGAGAGTCTGTGAGTAGTTTATTTTGGGTTAGATAGAGCATTAGTTGGTTGTGCATGCACTTTTCCATAATTTTGGCAAGTGGTGATAGTATGGCTATAGGTCTATAGTTGGATAGTTCTGTGGATGAACCTCCTTTGTGGAGTGGAATAACATAGGATATTTTCCAAACTGAGGGATTGAGGCCTCGGTTATGGTTCTGTTAATTAGGATTGAGATAGGGTAGGCTGACATCTGCAGCAATTTGCAGGTATTCATCCGGCAGAAGATCGCTGAAAGGGTGGTTGGCTTCAGTTTTCAAAGGGATCTGATAAAGGATGTGGACACTGGCTGGAAGTTAAAAGAGAGTGGTGAGTTGGGTATAGTGTTTATAGAAGTGTGGGAGGAGAAAGTTGGTTAGCTAATGACTGGATGGTTTCTGTGAAGAAAGTATTGAATGATTTGGCTATATCTTCTTGGCTCTTGTCAGATAATGTTCCTGGGTCGAGTAGTGGATTTGCCTGGTTGGAGAAGTTTATTTATGCTTGCCCAGTACTTTTGAGGGTTATTCTGATGTTTATGTTGCAGATTGTAGAAGTAATTTTCTTATCTAGTATGATGGCTTTTTAGTCTCATTTCTAAGTTGTTGGAATTTGATACGATCTAGGGTAGTTTGGTAGTCGCCATTTATCCCACGCTTTGTCTCTAGTTGTTATTTTGGTTTGGTGTCTGTTGTTAGCCAGGGTGCTAGTTGAGTTTTAATTCTTATTGAGCGTTTAGGGGCATGCGAGTCAAGTATAGTAAGGAATGAATTGTTAAATGATGACACTGCCTCATCAAGGGAAGGAACTTTAGTTTTGTCCAGTTACATGATTTGAGTTCAAGTTGAAATTTAGTTGGGTCAAAGTTTTTCTTGGATCTGATAGACCTATAAATAGGTAAGTTTGTACAATTAATTTTGTCTTTCATGATGTATGTGAGCAGGTGATCACTAAGATCATTAGGAGAGTTCAGACATATAGTTCTGGGGATGACTGTTGGTGAGTATCCAGGTTAGTATACAGTCTCTTTGGTTATTGTTACCTGTACGTGTGGTAGATGATATTATCTGAGAGAATCCATGTAGGTTAACAGGGATGGGGTTGGACTGTGCTGTGCATTGGCTCCAGTCAATATTAACATTGCCCAGGACAATGGTTTCTTGAGGGTAGTTGTTGGCTATCCAATGTAGAATGACCTCTAGTGTTTCTACATTGTTCCCAGGGGGAATATAGGTGACAATTAGGTTAATGCCCTTATGATTATTTAGTAGAATTTTTAGAGCTAGTATTTCAGTATACACAGACATCCTTTCTGTGTGTGGGCATCAGTGTTACAGACAGCAGGTAGCAGTACCTTTTCCAGGGGAACCTGCACACTTAGGCCAGCTACATATTTGTAGGAGGTTCCAAAACTACAGAGTGTGAGTAGAGTTGTGTTATGCTTTGTATAGTACTGGTGTTACAGGGTGTGTGTACATACTAGTTTACCTTGGAATGCAGTGTGTCTGCATAGCTCTCAACTGTGGGCCTATCCTGTTGGTGGCCAGAGGTGTGCCTATCATGTTTTGTCTATTCATCACACAGGTCCTATGTCAGATATGTAAATGGCAGTGTGTGTGTTGAGTGCTATCAGTACATGACTACATTCATTTTTGTTTCTAACCTCAATTCCCTGGCTAAGGGTATGTTGCAGACTATCCTGCAACACCAGCAACTTGCTCAGTGTATGGCAACAGTTTACCACATATGGGCTTGTGTTCCAGCCTCTGTCCTCCACCTACATACCAAGGTATGCACATATGACATGCTGTCAGGGATTGTTCTGTAGTTGGCTGTGTGTATATTGCACTGCCATTGCTGCCATCAGTCCACTGCTGTTGTATCCCACACACATAAAGTGGTGCTGGGGCCATATATGTATGGGCTACACCAAAACAATACATGTGTGCCCTTATGCACTCCAGAGGCCAGTGTATGTAACAGTGGTATATGGGTCGGTCGTATTGAGTCTAGGGGGTTGCACCATAACTGACCTAGGCTGTTACAAACTGGGGGCTATCAGAGGTGAGCTGCCTTAAGGTATCTACATGTAGAGTACCATATACTTCACCTATATTTACATTACTCACATATATTAGGTTAATGCAGGCCTATTGCCTCTTGCCATACAAGACTGTTCTGTTTGTCAGTGTGCTTGTGATGGTGTCAGTTATGCCTTGTTATGTAACAGTTACATCCCATTTGGTCAACTGAAGTCTTTAACACCTAGTGATTTTGTACAGAGTGTAGATGGTGGACGCTGAACTATACACCTGTATTACATACTGTTGATTGTTTGGTATCTTGTGGCCCCATCTGTCTTTAATAATATTATACAATATGAAGGCATTGGCCTGGTCAGTGACAGTTGTGAACCTTTCCAGACTACTGTATTAGTATAATTGTTTCACTGTTGCATTATTCTTTTTATATGGATGTCACTGTCTGAACAGTTATATGACATGGCATATAGAACTGTAATAGTACACAAATAAAGGTTTTCCATTTCTGCACACCTGTGTGTGGTGTTTTTTCTATGACCTCAATGTGGGTATATGTTGCAGGCGAAGATTGTATTTGTATGGGTGGCTCATACAGTGTCCAGTTGTTCAGGTGTGAACTGTAGGCATAGTGTCTGTTTCATATTGTGTGAATCTTCTACATATATATCTGTGTAGTCACATGTATATATATATATATATATATATATATATATATATATATAGATATATATATATATATATATATATATATATATATATATATATATATATATATATATATATATATATATATATATATATATATATATATATATATATATATCTATATATATATATATATATATATATATGTATATATATATATATATATATATATATATATATATATATATATATATGTATATCTGTATCTGCATATATGTGTCTGTGTATATGTATCCTGGGGATGTTAATAGCTTCCATATTTTACATTTCCTATGGAAGCCACACTGCACTGCATGATATGTTACCAATACCAGCCTGACATCATACAGGTGGGTTGTAGTACTGTATACATCTTGTGCATATGACATGTCAGGTCCTGCTTATGGGATCTGTAACACTTTAGTGTATTGCAGGGTGGACGTGTTTGGCTGTGGTTGGGGGGTATGCCTATTCGTACATGGCTTATATTGTTTGGGGTGTCTCAACCCCATTAACGGTGCATGTGGACATATTTGTATATAGAGAGAGAGAGAGCTAGATAGATATCTACATCTATTGATATGTTGTATCTGTTTAGATATTAATATATTTACTCATACAAATACATTTACATGTTGGAATACATTCTCTGTACTGTTGAATGACTGGGCTGGTTGATATGTTTTGAATACATCAGGGTTATGTATATCTGACATGGCTTAGTAATAAATCACTTTGGCTATGGTGTGTGGTGTCCTGTGTTCAAGTCTTGCAGAGGCTGTTTATTTTGTTGCTGGGCAGAACAAGAGCCATTAGATGTGGAGTGGTAAGACACTTTTAAGCAGTTATTAGCAGGTTTGCATGGAGGTAAGCACTGCTAAGCTGCCTTTACATCTGCTTACAGGGTGTTACCTTCAGATTGGCTTAACCAGTATAGGCATTGTTTACTGCCGTGCAAACGGGCTTAAGCCCACTTACTAGAGCTTATGTATGCTTACTGTTCCTTATTTGTGCTTAAACCTGCTTACTAGTGCCTTATTCATTCTGACACTGACACTTCACATGTGCATTTCTTGAAGTATTCCAGTTCATAAATATATTTTATTTAGTGGGTTTTGCAACAAAACTATTGGTTATAACATGCTTTGCCATGTAAAATAGACTGTGCTGCAGTGGGACTCGAACCGGGAATGCCTGCTCGTTAGGTGAATGCTCTGCCCAATACACACTATTACTTAGATCCACAAGGCAGTCCGTTTAGAACCTCTCCATCTAATACCGACATGCCTCGACCCATAATTTCATACCCATCCTCCCCTCCTCCGCAGCAGCAATCATCCTTTCTCTGGGTGCAAGTCAAATATGACCATACCATTACACACTGCCCACTCTCCATTTCTTGGGACACATCATGTATGTTGTCTCGACCCATGGATCATCAGGCTTTCCCAACCTTGTAGTCTGAGAACATACATGCCCTGCCATGCGCATCTGTGTAATAAAAAAAAACAAATACCCATCAATTTTTGGGTTGTCCCGCAAGGGACGTTCCTGTCTTTGCTTCTAGATTAGACTTAGTGGATCAAAAATGTTTCTCCCACTGGTAGTATCCTGCCTGTAGTTTGGGAAGCAGTGGTTTGTTTATTTTTTTTGTGTGTTTGTATGTTTCACCTGTTTGGCTGGGGAGGATATCGGTACGTGAAACATGTTTGTTGATTGAGCCCCCTCACCCCCATTGGTGGTGCCTGTGGTCATATATGTCATTCTTATGTGCTGTATCATATCTATAGATATATATCTGTATACACACACACACACACACACACACACACACACACACACACATATATATATATATATATATATGTATATATATATATATATATATATATATATATATATATATATATATATATATATATATATATATATATATATATATATATATATATATATATATATATATATATATATATAAAACTATCTAACGACATATACATGTATGGATGTCTGCATATGTATATATCTATATGTGGATATCTATGTATATGTATGTGTGTGTGTGTGTGTGTATATACACACATATATATATATATATATATATATATATATACACACCTATGTAATACAGAGAGGGAGAGGTATATATCTATTTAGTTTTATATATATATATATATATATATATATATATATATATATATATATATATATATATATATATACACACACACCCACACATTTACATGTATAGGTACATGTCTTATAATGTTGAATGGTATTGCTGGATGCTATGTTTGTGAAAACATCAGGGTTACGTACATCTGTGGTGGCTTAATGGTAAATCACATTGGCTATGGTGTGCAGGCTCCTGGGTTTGAGCCTTGCAGAGGCTGTTTAATTTGTTGCTGGCCAGAATAAGGCCGGTTGGATACAGAGTGATTGAAGCCCTTTTATGCAATTGTCAGTGGGTTTGCGTGACAGTAAGCACTGCTAACTTCCAGTGATATCCACTTACACATGGTTAGCCTCACTATTGCTTACTCTGGGTAAGGACTGCTTACCGTCGTGCAAACAGACATGCACCTGCTTACTAGTGCTTATTTATCCTTACTACTGCTATATTTTAGACAGTAATAGTCTACTGGTTCTTGGGGAGGTGGTGAATTTGGCAAGTGTATGCAGTTATAATTCATTACACAGCTTACTACTCCAGTTCACAGATATATGTTATTTATTAGGTTATACAACTAAATATATTGATCATAACAGTGCTTTGACATAGAAATGGAATGTACTGCAGTGGGACTCGAACCGGGATTTACTGCTTGTGAGGCGAAAGATCTGCGCACTAGAGCATTGTTGTCCTGCTTCTTTTGCCCATATCTTGCTTTATAGCCTCCTTTTGCTATTTAAGCTACATTAACCATAGTTAAGCGATGGGCAAACCCGCGCACCTACGGTTAAACCTCGTCTGTTTCATTAACTATACATATCTTTTTTATTTTTTTATTCACTATTGCTCTTATACATGTGGGGGATGTTGCTGGGGGTATGCCTACATCTATGGGCGGTCTCGCTCATTGTTTACTACCTTTCTGCAGTTCTTCATTGCAAGGGCATGTATATTCTGAGAGCTCTACTTTCAGACATGCCCCCCGCACTCGTACATGCTCTGTGTAAGCCTAGGAGCTCGGCCAGCACTCCTTCATTACTATGCATGGCACGCTGCTGTCCTGCTCCTAAACGGACACTTCCATGCAGGACTAAGCTAGTCCTACATGGAAGGCTAGTGAATCCGGGGGATTGATTCATTAACAATAGCAATTATAAATGCAGCATCAGAAAAGTAACACTAAAATGTTATAAATGCTATATCCACTGCTGTGAAGTTTAGTCAGGTAGAAATACAAAAACAGAATGCTTTTTTTCCATTTCCTACTAAAATAGATAAAAATGGTAGATCTTACTACATACTTAAAATGTAATCATCTGCAATAAGTGTGAAAGCATGACATACAAAATAAAGTGATAATGGTAAATTCGTCATGTAGCATTTTATACATAATTGTAAAAAATGCGGACATGTTTATGGCAAAAGGAATTAAGAAAAGTAAATACATCTTAAATTGTACACATGCATTTCAGAGGTCAGTGCACTTCCCCTTTTTAATGTTAAACTTTTAGTGTTTCTTAGGAAATAGCAACATACCATGAAAATACAGCACTGTAGTACATATATAAATCTCCCAAAGTCTTGTTTTACTAGCAATATCAAGCTCCGTTTTTCAAAACACTCTCCCCAGTACAATACAAGCTCTTTATGTACACCATTACCTTAATATACAGGGCAGAGTCAGGTCAGTGAGCACTGTGATTATGCAAATGAGATGTCAAATCATTAGCATTCCTGAATACCAAAAGCTGCACTAAGTGTAGGGAATGTAAACATGGAGGAAGGGCATACACAATTACATGCAGATAGCCTAGCAATGCAAGGATTAGCAATGAGAAGTGTTCTGTGTTAATGGCTTACAGGTGTTTTTGATTACCATGACTCCAGGAGCAGCTTTCAGATTCTCCCTTTTTGATATATACATCTAAGCATGTGTCAGGTAGAAGAGACTGATACAAGTCGGCAAGCGCATTGACTGACTTAGGAGAACACTCCTAACATTCAAATGCTGGTTACATGACCACAGTTACTGCCCTTTGGTAGGATATGTTGTTCATATTAAAGGCAGTACTACAGACACTGAAAAAGGTAACATAAGGCAAGAAAACAGATATGGAGTTATAATTATAAAAGCATAAATAATAAAAGGATGCAACTGACAGAAAGAAATGGATACAGCTGCAGTGATTGCAGTCTTTGTTTAATATTGTGTGGGTACATACCTAGCTTAACTGTTGGCAATATCCCAATCATGCAAAATAACCAATATAATGTATAGAACACAAATGATAAAAATGAAGTGCAACCAATAAAGGTATAATAGGTTCATAGGTTCATAGGTTGGTACTAGACTATCGGCCCTAGGACCTATACAAGCCTAGCCATAACAATTCCCTGGCTATTTCTTCCCACAGTATTTACTTCCCTGGACCCCTGTCTAGCAGGGTGACTGACGTGATCTCTGGGGTAAATTTCCTATCTCCCATCCAATCATCAAGGTTCCTTTTCAAGAGGGCCAAAGAGGCGCTCTGCTTGACATGTATGGGCAGTCTATTCCAGAGTCTGGGGAGTCTCTGGGTCCGGAACCTATCCCTCCAGCATGTTTTGTTCTGGAAATCCACTTTATTAAACAATAGTTGAGTGCTTTTGTACCAACATCTCTTAGGGACTTCTTCAGAACTCAGTGCTTAACTATCATTTAATAAAGTGGATTTCCAGTTTTATTCCTTTATTGGTTACAGTTCGTTTTTATCGTTAATATCCAGACAATCACAGTCAGATGTGAAAGGACAACTTTTCATAACTTGTTTGTATTGCACATTCAATATGACTTGACACAATGTCACATTATCATTACATCTAACTTCTATCACCTTGCGAATGAATGTCTTTGTCTGTGGCAACTCTGGGAAATACAGTACAATGATTGCATTCAATACCCTTGTTTGAGGGTTCAGATCTATACAGTTTCCTGTTGCAACATAACCCATTTGATCAAACATGTACGTGCATGTAAAGTATTTTATCTATAATAATTTATATATTTTTCTTCTATCTTTTGCATGCCACTTAGCAATGTGAAAATAACTTTCATGCCATAAGGAAAAACATAAAAATTTTAGTTTAGGCTTCCATAGGTAGTGCAAACTAGCCAAGAGGTGCTGCGTGGCCATCAGCACCCTGAATAATCTTCAGGGAAGTAAAAACACCTGACAGTTAACTTTCTCTGTGACACAAGGTATAAGAGCAGGGAGCTTATAGATAAGTATATTTGATGCATTGTTTGAGTCCACTGACATGATGCTTTTACAAAGGATTGTCTGAAGATATATTACATCACCTTTTTTGATACGATTGTGTTGTTTAAAAATCAACTGTTGTCACTATTGCTAACAACATGTAATTACTAGTCTGTCCACTTTAACCTAATTTGATATTAACTACAATTCTGTTAATGTTTTCCACAAAGTACATGTCTGATGTCGCAAGAAGATGTGAGAAGGAATAATTGCTCACTTGAATGCATGTCTTGCTCTGTCATTTCTGCATATACCCTTGCATTGCATTTCATTCACTTTCTGTAATTTCTCTAACATATATTAGTTTTGATGTCTTTTCCATTTGCTCTCCAATTTGCAGAGTGCAAGCACTGCTCACTACCTAAAGGAAAAAAGCTGTTCACTACTTAAGGGAAAAACTGAGAAATTTACATAGCAGAAACATGCCTCGTGTCACTGCATGGAACCCCGCAACAGGAGGAGTACTTACTTCAATAAATGCATCTGACAGATGTCAAATTCTCTAGTACAAAATATAACTAAATCAAATGATATTTGCTCAATCACATTGCCGTTGTTTGCCACTGGGCTGCCCTTTTACATCATTGCATCAATCTAAATCAGAACCAACATTACTAATTCAGCAACAAATGTAAAATAAATAAATAAATAAAAATAAACTGAAGCGAATCAAGAGAAATAAGGCACATTAAGCATTGTTTGAATCTTGTATAGAGATCACATTACACTTTATTACAATGTATCTATTTTATCTTCTTTTTAATTTTTTTCTTTGCTCACAAACAGGGTGCACTACCTAAGGAAAAAAGTGAAAAATTTAGTGTAGGGTGACTTAGCTCAAAAATACCTCAAGGCTTTGCAGAGGTGGCAGAATTGTGGCTAGTAATCATTCCAGAAAATACACCTGTCAGGTAGTTTTGTCTGTGGTATAAGGTATAATTGTGGTGAATTGATAGAAATAAGGTACATTAAGCATTGTTCAAATCTTGCATAATGAACACTTTGCCATAATTCACAATATTTACTTTTATTTTTTTTTCTTTGTAAGGTACATTTGGTCTCTTCGTGAACACACCTAAACACAATTAACTACATAAAAAAGTGAAAAATGTAGTTTAGGCTGCCTTAGGTAGATCAAGCACATATGTGAACAGTGCACTTTCTTCAGCAATCTGGACAGTACTAAAACGAGAAATTCTACTTCTCATAGGACTACCTATGTGGCAAAAGGTATAAGGGCAGTGAAATTTGAAAAAGAGTGCAGCCAGTTAAGGGATTACTTAAGGGATTGAATCCTGCTACAAGATCATCTTCAAAAAGGGTATATGAAGCACATTTCTTACAACTTTTGAATAGGACTGCAACAGTAAAGAAAATTGATAATGTTGAACCTGTTTTTCAAGCAATGTATCATTTAGCTTTGCATAATCAAGATGCACTATTTAGAATATATAATTAATGTTTTAGAGATAAACACAACCTAATATATGTCCACGTTCCTAAACATGGCAATGAATATATTTCATATAAAAATAACTTGCATCTGTAAGATGAGCACAGCACTTTTGTTGTTACTGTCATGATTCATCACATATCTTAACTATGTGTTTAGAACCTTTATGTCTTCTGAAGCATGCATGCAACATACATCAACCTGTATTAGTCATCACACTCAACTGCATCCATGTGAACCATATTTACATGCAGTAAGAATGACTTTTACATAGGAATACATTCCAAAATATAATTACAAACACACACACGTATGTCTCCCTGAAGTATATCTCCATTTATTCAAATATCACTATAAGTCAAATTTCCATGGTGGAAAATGAATTCTCCTATGCCAATGTTAATTTGTGCATTAAGTTACAATTTGTGCATCCTTTACCCCATGGGTTTGATTCCAATCTGTACCAATAATATTTTAACATTGGGTATGCTCCAACATGATAGCATGTCAGAATTCATCATCTTTTACCTTTCAAAGTGCAGCCCTCAAAAGCCATGCCAGTAAGTAGTTCACTGTGGAACATTACATGTGGCACACCTCAATACTATGGTTCACACCTTTACTGCTATCTGCTGTAAATAGTACCAATATGTTTGCCAAGGAGTCCATCTGCTTTCAATTGCACAAATGCAGATGGCAAGACTAGCAACAAGCGAGATGTGAATTAGGCACCAATTCAGAGATATTTTATTAGCTTGACTTTTGCAGACATACAATGGTGCTAAATTTAGAGCTCAAATGTGGGGTGTTGAGGAGTACTCACAAAGTGCTTCTGTGGTAGGCATCTGCAGTATATGCCTGAAGCTTGGAATAGCTTATCCAAGAATGTCTCAAATTAAACTAGCATTCCACATAATGGGGAGCAATGTCTTCAAGATTATAATGACCTATAAAAAGGCACAAGTAGGACCGCCTAAGCTGATGTATGGTTGAATTTAGGACTAGGAATATCCTCCAGTTATGTAAGTATACTAACCCATAGCCTGTCTATGCTTTGGCAATAATTATCTAGCCAACCAAAACAGTAACTCATCATGCTTCCACACACACACACATATACACACACACACACACACACACATATATAAATATATATATCTATATCTATATCTATATATATATATATATATATATATATTTTTTTTTTTTTTTTAATTACTGTTATTTTTGTTCTTTACAGCTGCAAAGGAGATACCTGCAAACCATGAGGTATGGAGTAAGTATGAATCAAGTAAAAATTACAGCTATAATATTATTTTCATTCCTTCTAGTACTAGCATCTCAAGTAAGCACACCTCATCATGCTTTTATTATTATCATTAAGCATCCATGCCTTCCCCTATAAGTGTTGCTGCTTAAATTAGGCAATTAGAATGCTAGTTTTACTGTGTGTGGGCTCAGTACATGGCAGGAGAAGACAAGGCTGGTGGAAGATATAATGGAGAGGGGCCTCAGTACACATATTGGTATGTTTGAAAAGGTCCTGCGTTGCATTGAAATGTTGATGTCACATCTGGCACTGACCCAGGGACCTGATGCAGATGACAGTGATAACAGTTCTGAGGATGAGGACTGGATTATCACTGTTCTCATGCTGGAAGTGGGTACACCTCCAAAGTCCACTAACTATCCCGAATTATGGTGTCTCCAACCTTTTGTCTCCATCACCATCCCTGTCTGTCCTGGATGTCCTGTATGTCAGTGCACACTTCTTAACCTACCCTGCCTACTGACCTGACCCTCTCATTCATTAGCACCTTTCCCAATATTCCTCCCCATCAAAAAAACAAACAAACAAACAAAAAAACCCCCCAAAAACAAATGGGCACCTATCCCACAAAAAAAAAAAATGATGCTCTACACGTAGCTTTCCACTTCACCTGTATGTCTTCTTGCCAAAACTGATTAACTTTAATCAGCTATACAACATTATTTTATTGTAGTCATCCACCACTAGTGTGGTGACTCTGCAAAGTCATGAAAATAAAGGTCAGAAAATAATGACATTTGTAGTGTCAGACTTCATACTCTATAGAAACATGCATGCTAATGCAAAACCTGTTACTGAATCACCTTTCAAGGTCTGTAAGGCCAATACTTAAAAAAATGGTCCCTATATTTATGCCTCTGTCACCCAGTTACTTATGGCTTTGTCCAGATGTCTGGCTCTCAGAAGTTGAGAGGTATGGTGCCTAGTAGGACAGCAGGTACCTGAAGGTCAGTGTATTGCCCATGTATAAAAGTTTGCTACCTTTCTGTGTCACCACTGACAACATGTCAGTGGCCAACAGCCATACCTCTGGAATGACAAAGATTGTCACAGTAGGACCACAAGTATGCTTTGTATATCTCTTCTGCTTGTCCTAACATTGCATTTGTCCACCAACTATTTGCAAAACAAGAAAGGGTCATGTCAAAACAGCAATGGCAGACAGTGGTGAAGCAGACATCATATCCATAAGACCAAACAAGAAATTACCAAACCAGTTTCCAGCTGTCTGTGTTTGGTTGACCATTATTAACACCCCATCCCCATGTGTGGGTCTTTGTCTGACTGTCATATTTGGGCCTGTCCATATGTCAGTCTGTGATAGTATGACAGCTAGGCTCACATGTAGCCTCGTAATAACATATAGCAACACAAACCGTCTAAGGACCACAGCAAATGAAGTGGTGCAATGATGAACAACCTGCTAAATAGGTACACTCAGAGGTGTGAAGTCCACAACTCTGTGTGTGATGTACGGCATGTACCCTGTCCACATCAGAATTACAAATACACAACAGCAGCCACTGTAGCCAAAGCCTGTGACTGGACTACAGAAGGACAAAGAGACACACATAAGGGGAACCACTAGCCAGACAAATGCAGAATCTGCACACCAGAACAGATTGTGCAGTAACATAGGTGCCATGCAGTGTAAGGAGTAAGGAGTGTAAGGAGTCAGTAAACATTACCTGCAAATACACAGTACACGCCCATGTAAGTGGAGGTCTGCAAACAAACATAACCCAAGAAATGGACACCTCAGAGGCAAAAAAATCACATGACTTGCCCCAGCCGTATAAACTCTGTGGCAAGTGCAATAACTATGTAACAGTATAGCATAAATAACTAGTTAGGCAGGGGTTATATTCCTAGTTCTGGAAAATTTGTGTATGTTTGTAGGCAAAAGTATTTTGAGGACTCCCCCAAATGACTAGATAAGCAGGGGGTCTATTCCCAGTTGTGGCAACTGTGTGTGTGTGTGTGTGTGTGTGTGTGTGTGTGTGTGTGTGTGTGTGTGTGTGTGTGTGTGTGTGTACAAGTGTGTGTATGATTGTAGGCTGAAGTATTTTGAGGACTTTCCCACCCAGTACACATCCCAGTGCCCTACTTTAGCAGTCCTGCTGATGCCATTGCCCTTAGAAGTACATTTGTACAGCATTCAGCCCTATAAGCTCCATGGTAGATGTAATAACTAAGTAACAGTATAGTACAGATAACTAGGTAGGCAGCAGTTCTACATTCACTTGTGGTAAATGTATGTGTGTGTGTGTGAAGGTGTTTGTAAGTGTGCATGTTTGTAGGTTAATGTGTTTTGATGCCTTTCCCACCCAGCATATTTCCCATTGCCATTGCTCTTGATGTAACTCACCTTAGACATACCTTGCAACACTGTTAAATCCTATAAACTCCGTGGCACATGTGATAACTGAGTAACACTGTAGTACACATGACTAGATGGGTAGGGGTTCTAAACCTTATATTGGCAACTGTAATACTGTCTGTATGTGAGAATCATATCATCTCTGTGTGTATGGGTGAGAATCATATTCGCTGGGATGTGGGTTATACCATTTTGAGGTGTGTACCATCCAGTACATCTCCCATTACCCTACTTTACAAGGCCTACTGATGTCATTCACCTTAGATGTACCTGTATACACTTGTCATCTCTCTAAGCTCTGTGGCATCTGCAATAACAGCGTACTACTATAGTGGAAATAAATCGATAGGTAGTGGTTCTAATTTCAATACTAACAACTCTAGTAGCGTGTATGAAGCATATCCCCTGTGGCTGTTGTGTGTGTAGGTTATCCCATTTTAAGGCCTGCTGACCCCCTACCCATGACATTAATTTAAAGAGCCTGTTAATGGCATCTGTTTCACATGTACCATGTAACAATATACAGCCCATACCAGTCATCTGTACAGATGTACATGGGATGTACACATGTTTGTAACCCATATGTGGTCTGTGTCCCCTAACAATGAGCATTCCTGTGATATCATTGCCAAATATGTCACTGTTATTGTAGTGACACACATGCCAGCATTAGACATCGGACCTGAATGACACATCATACTGATACAAAGTCTGTCACTCTATCAGTTGTGCAGGTTTGTAGGAGCAGTAGATGAGACCAATAGCTATGTCTGGTGGGTTATCACACTATCCATGAAGGCATTCACAAGATTACCTGTTGTAAGAGGTTGCATGTTATGTCCATGGTGTATAATCTATGTGGAGCATGTCATGTGCATGCAGTACTGTAGTACATACTAGTAGATATGTAGGGTTACTAATATGTCTATTGGCAACTGTGTATGTGTTATGCACAGCCCCTGTGGCTGTCTTTAGTGTGTGCATGTGATGCCTGTACCATGTTGTGTTCCTCTTCCATCCTGTGAACTCCCCCATTGCCAACCTAGTGTCAGTGCATATGGATATCATCCACCATACAAGCAAAATTACACAGTTTCTAACACCAAGCCACTGTGGTGCATGCAATGGTCATATCACTGTGAATGGTCCATTAATATATGGGTTCATAGGTTCATAGGTAGGTATTAGCCTATCAGCCTAAGGACCTAAGTAAGCCTAGCCAACAAGGTTCCCTGGCTTACGCCACCAAAGAAAGTTATTTTCCTGTGCCCCTGTCGAGCAGAGCTACAGAAGTGATACCCAGGGTGTATTTCCTATTTTCCATCCAGTCATCAAGATTTTTCTTGAAGAGTGCTAATGACACAAAAAGAAAAATCTAGCAAAGCTAGAATTTCCACTGTGTGATACCTTAAACCTCTTGACTCAGAGGCAACATGGGATATATGTAAATTACCCTTTAAGGATATCAGGTGTTTCAGCTAAATGGCAAATCTGAATGTTCATGACTTTTCTTTTACTTTTAAGTCTTTTTATGGGCACTTTCAGGGCAATAAAGCCAAACCACTCTAGCTGTGGATGTGTGTGTGTGTGTGTGTGTGTGTGTGTGTGTGTGTGTGTGTGTGTGTGTGTGTGTGTGTGTGTGTGTGTGTGTGTGTGTGTGTGTGTGATCATCAGCACAGCATAAGAGGAATGCTTTACTTTTGGAAACACAAGGTAGTCATACCCAACTGATATCCATAAACCTAAGGCTGTCTACAAAATATGCCAACTAACAATCTAAAACAATGTTTAAAAAGGTCACACAGGAAAACCAATTGGTTAAAAACACAAAAAGAAATCTCTGCACTAACAGCTCGAGAGGCCAGACATGCATACTGTATGAGATAGCAGACACACCTGCTGGTGATTGTCAGGTCAGACTAACACAGGCTGGCCTTTCTCAGGAATACATACCCCAAACCTGTCATACACACTACAAAGCATACCCTCATCAACTGCTTGACTGTTGAGTGTATGGGACAGAAATAGCAGGGGCAACAGGTGCTGATAGCTGAATCTGTTCCAGTTAAAGTAATGGCTAAGTGTGTGAGGGACCTAGTGACAGTACTCAAGTAACCTCCTCTGTATGTGTGAGCCTGCAGTCCTACAAAACACCCAGGTGACATGTATGAAGGCTAGGTGGTTGTGTCAAGGGTATATATGCAAGGTCACACTGTCTGCTACAATTGCTCCTTCCACACTGTTACATGTAAACACACCTGGTAAACATGTACATATACAGCTGTACCTTGGTTATGAAATAGTCAATGTGTTTCCATTCTGCCATACTCTACATTGGTAATCTCTGCAGGGCCACAGCCTGTAGAAAGACAAACACCTGGAACACAAACAGAATACAGCATGTCAGACTGCATTCAGTCAGAGGTACTAACGCCAGTAATGCATCATGGCTAATAAGGTACATACACTTTGATGTGTACCCATAAAAAATGCAAGCAGACAGCACCTTACACAGCATTACTTAGCTACACTGTACTATATTCACCCTGTGCATCAGACACATATTAGCATGTCACTGCATTGATGGTATGGATGATAGGGACGTGGCACAGGTATCATCATATGCACAGGGTGTGGTGTGGGTTTGCCAGAGGCCTAGGCTGGGCCATATGGTTGACATCATGTGTGTGTATTTGGAGGTGTGTTCTAGAAATGGGCTGTGCAGAGGTGCTGTGTGTGTCTGGAGATGACGTGCTTATGATAGAGATGTGTATGTGTGTGTGTGTGTGTGTGTGTGTGTGTGTGTGTGTGTGCTTGTATGCACACAATCACACCATGTGGCTGCCCTACACAGAGGTATGTTGGACAGCAGTGGACCACACAAGGCAGGGTGTACAGTTCACCATCTTTAGTCATGGACATGGGAACTGGTCCTGTCAGGGGTATCACTGACACCACCAGGTCCAAAGCCAGATGCAGTTTTATTCCCCAGTGGTGACTGCTGTCTGCTGGGTTCATGTCCCTGATGGGACTGGCCAGGACCACGTGACCATGGCCTGCTCTGATGTGGTATGAACAGCACCCTCTCTTCGGTAGTGCTGGTGGTACTGCCAAGTTGGGAGTGTGAGGGTGCACAACCCTGTAGACTCTCAGTTGATCTTGGTGCTGACCTACAGCCACGTGGCTGAAATCCATCTCCCACCACATGCTCCAGTACAGAGATTCCATGGTCGAGGATCGCCACTGTCTCACCCCACCATCTAGTCATGACCTCAGTATTGTGACCTGTGGCCTCCACAAGGTCATGTAGGTCATTATGAATGCCAGGAATAGTTGCATCCAAGACCCTGAGTATTTGTCTGGTGTTGCATTCAGTATATACCTGTGAGTCCATGATGGTCCGAAACATGTGTCTGGTGACACCTGCTGTGGAACCCCTGTCCATCTGCCAGTGTGGGACATCGCCTGCACTCTGGCTATGTCTAGTGTCTACACTCACACATGCCATAGTCACCACACTAGCCTGTTCCATGCCACCAGCCGCCAACTGTTCATTATCTGTGTCCGCTTGGGATGGGGTATGTATGGGCATTGTGACTGTGTGCAGGGACATTGGAGACAACAGTGGGATCCCAACCGATGGCACAGATTCATCCCCTGGCAACCCCACCTGTGACTCACTATGACTACCATCATCATCAGAGTCTGCAGCGACACTGACATCACGTTATGAGCAGGAGGGACCACGACCCCCATGTCCACGTCTGTGGGGAATACAACATATGTAAATTAATACCTGCACTATATGGTTTGCTGGTATATGTATATATATATACACACACACACACACACACACACACACACACACACACACACACACACACACACACACACACACACACACACACACACACACACACACACACACACACACACACACACACACACACACACATGCATGCACACATGGACACACACACACACAGACACATACAGGTGAGGTGGTACAAAGACATTACACAGACATCACAATATCCAAATGGTGACATGCACAACACACAATCAGACCACAAAATGCACACTCTGGGCAGGCCCTCAACATCATGCAGTGCAGCCATTTCCACTTAATGTTACTACTAATATACACCTCTGGGATATGTGAGTAGTGTTAGTAGGTGATGGGCCTTCACCTAGCACACTCTACACCCATGTACACATTATTGCTGTTCACCTGTATAGCACAGTGCCAATTCCTACAGAACATACCTCTCAACTGTACAGACTTTTGCAGAATGTCTAGATGTCTGGCTCATATTTTTGGTCTGTTCCTCATAAATCCTGTGTTTGACACATTACTGGGATGATCTGAGGATTGATGTCACTAATTAATGACATACATTTGAGTTTCAGACTTCAAAGCCTGCAGTAAATGTATATTAAAAAGAAAGCCGGTTACGCTAACAACTTTCTAAGCTTATAGTGGATGTAACAAGTGTACACACCCCTGTTAACATGCCAGGTTTTTGTGATATATAAAATGAAATCACAATAAATAATTTCAAAACCTTTCCCACCTTTAATGTGACCTATAACCTGTGCAATCCAATTGAAAAACACATACATCTGTCAGAGGTAAAATATAGAAAATGAAGTATGTACAATAGGCTGGTTGTGAAAGTGTGCACACTCTTAAACTAATACTTTGTTGAAGCACCTTTTGACTTAATTACAGCATTCCGTCTTCTTGGGAAGGAGTCTATCAGCATGGCACATCTTGACATGGCAATATTTGCCCACTCTTCCTTGCTAAAGCCCTCCAACTCTGTCAGATTGCGAGGGCATCTCTTGTGCACAGACCTATTCAGGTCACTCTACAGATTTTCTGGCTGGGCCATTTCAAAACTTTGATTGCCTTCTGGTGATGTCATTCATTTGTTGATTTGGATGTATGCTTTGGGTCATTGTCGTGTTCACAGGTGAAAGTCCTCTTCATCCTCGGTTTTCTAACAGATGCCTGATGGTTTTAGGCCAAAAGTGATTGGTATGTGGAGCTGTTCATAATTCCCTCCACTTTGACTAAAGGCCCAGTTCCAGCTTCTGAACAGCAACCCCAAAGCAGGACACTGCCACCACCATGTTTCAATGTGAGGATGGTGTTCTTTTGGTGATGCAAAGTGTTATTTTTGTGCCAAATATACCTTTTGGAATTGTGGCCAGAAAGTTCAACCTTGGTCTCATTAGACCATAACACATTTTCCCACATGCTTTTTGACAGACCTGACATATTGTTTTCACATTTTAGCCAGGCCTGGATGTTGTTCTGTGTGAGAAAAGGCTTCCATCTTCCAACCCTACACCATAGATTTGACATATGGAGACTAAGGGAGATTGTTGTCACATGGGGTGGGAGATTGGCATGATGATTAAGGCATTTGCTTTATAAACCAAAGGTGCAGTGTTTGATTCTTACATGGGGTAATTGGCTAGGCTTAAAATGGTCCACAAAGACAGCTAGCCTAGTAGTAATCTATGAACCTATGTAGCACATGACCAGAACTTGCCAGAGATTCCTGCAGTGTTGCTGTAGGTCCTCTGGCAGCCTCCCTAGCCAGTTTTTGTCTTGTCTTTTCATCAGATTTGGAGGGACGTCCAGTTTTTTGCAACGTCACTGTTGCTCCATATTTTCTCCCCTTTTTGATGACTGTTTTCACTGTGTTCCATGGTATATGCAATACTGTCAAAATGTTTTTGTACCCTTCTCCTGGCTGATACTTTTCAACAATGACATCCCTTTGATGCTTTGTAAGCTCTCTGTGAACCATGGCTTTTACTGCAGTAGGCAACTGAGTAAATGTTAAGGAAATCTACTAGGACAGCTGACCATTATTTGGTGTTAATCAGAATCTCTTTAATTGATGGCAGGGGTGTACCCAAGAAAACTGAATGCTGAGATTAGATCAAAAGGTGCTTCTAAAATTGTCGGTTTAAGGCTTTGCACAGCTATGCATCCAGGTTATTGTACGTTTTTATTTTCCATATTTGTCCCCCTAACAGATTTGTTTGCTTTTCAATTGAACTGTACAGATTATATGTCACATTAAAGGTGGGAAGAGTTTTGAAATGATTTATTGTGGTCTAATTTTTGTATATCACAAAAAACTGCCATTTTAACAGGGCTGGATACATCTTTTCTATCCACTGTATAAGACTAATATTTAAAATATGTCCCTAGTTTTGGGCCTTTGTCCCCCCCATTTTGTCAGTCTTTGTCCAGATTTATTGCACTGACAAGTTGTGAGGTATGCTACAGATATGTTACATCTCCTGCAAATAGGCTCCTGTGATGATCACTGTGATGCAATGCAGTTAACCCCACCACAAGTAAACATGCACATATTGCAATATGGCTAAGAGTGACAGTTGTGTGCATGGTAAAAATGCATGTCCTTGACATGCCTGGGGTATTGATGAGCCACACACACACAACAGGACAATTCCATACTCACTGGCTTCAGGCTGCTATCCCACATTCATACCAGAGAGACCTATGTAGTTGTGGGAGAGATGTATTGTCAGCAGACTCACATGCGGCATTGGTACAAGATGAATGCTGATTTTCTGAACATGTACAGTACAAGCTCCAATACTACACAATTTTCTGTCCTCCACCATAGATGTGCACTTCTGTGCATTAGAAAACCCCACCCACAACTGCATTTTGACCTGACATATGCATCTAGATACTCTATGGATGCCAGTATGGCTGCTACAGTAGTAGATTGATGTCCACTGGGAACTTACCTGCATGGTCTTCATCTGTTGTCTGGGTACCACCCACCTCCACAATGTTGGTGTTTTGACTCTGCTGTTGTTGTGTGGTGGGTGCCCCAAGGTAGGCAAGGAGCTCCTCCATAGGTGTAAGTGGGGCCTGCATAGCAGGACCCCACCTGTGGCTGTGTGGTCCTTGGCCACGGCAGCAGCCTTTTGCCGGGCATGGCGGATGAGGTCAGTCGCACGGTACCTGATCTGTTCATATGTCTGTGCACGCTGACCCACATCGCTTACCCTGTGGGAGATGTCATCCCACAGGGTGGTCCACTCCACAGATGCTGCTGGCTACAGCCAAACATCACCCCATGATGCTAAACTATGGTGTCGATAATTGCTTATGTCTCAGCATTCGTGTATGGCGGCTGTCTGGCACGCTGCATTTCACCTGGAAGACATAAACAGGGAAACACATTACAGGACCTCATACATTGGTCAACATTATTTACAGAACCTGCACATCAACATTGACTAGCACTAGCCACTACTTATGACAACATCATGCCCCTGTCATCTATCAGCACAGTATGAGCTTGCATTGCACTCCTGGTCCTGATCTGTCATGCTCCCCTCAATGAGGGCCAGTAGACTGCATGCTTCTCTAGTCATCATTCACTTTTCTGTAGAGGGATGACAGTGGCCGTCTTCCATGCAGATGGGATGTCGAGGGTACTCAGACTTCGTTTGACTACAGTGTGTAGAGGAGCTGGGAGCACATGCCTGAGTTCATGTAGGATGCAGACAGGGATGTTATCAGGTCCCATGGAGACTTAATTTTGTTGCCTTTGAATAGGCATTATGGACCTGCTCCCTGAGGATGAGGGGAGGGGTGAGAGGTGTGGGTGCTGTGCATATCCACTTATAATGATGGGAGGAAGGGGGGATGTTTTCACTTAGCCTGTCTGCAGTGGGTTGACTATAGCTATGTCATGTGTGTATGTGTTGTGATTGACCACAGTACAGGGTGGGTTAGGTTGTTGCCTCTGTGACTGAAGACATATATGAAGATGGCCTTCTGATTGGCCTTGGTGAATGTGTCCAATTTGTACTCATAGCTAGCCTTACAGTGATTCACCTGTGACCTTATATGATTGTTCAGACAAAGGTGGACTTGCTTCCAAGTTGGTGCCTGCTCCTACTTGGCACTGTACAGCCAAGATAGCAACCTTTCATATGGTTTGTGTTTTGCTGCTGTCCACCAAAGGGGATTACTCCACCTTGGTGGAGGTGGGTTTTACAAGTCAGGTATTGCTGAGTCCATACAGCTAAGTAGGTGCTCATATAGCTGTTTGTAGTAGGCATGGACATGAGTTCATAACACAGTTGGACACGTCTCCAATTTCAACCTGATAATCATGCTTATTCTACTACCCATTTCTGTGTCAGGGAAATGCAACAACCAGTAGCTGTAGACATTTATGTCTGTTGCTTGCACTGAAACTATGATTACATACGTGTGCAACATGTACAGCTTATTTACCTGTATGTTTTTCATCTCATGTCTGTTGTTTGGAGGCTTCCAGCTGCACCTACTCATGCATACATGTGCACAGGTAATACTTGATATACTTTTCTTATCTATGTCAGTATGGCACACTGTATTTATACACTTGCTGCTCAGTCATACTTCCCAACCTGTTAGAGCAGGAGATATGGACTACAGCACACATAAATGGGGGCAATGGCCCAAAATTAGTGACACCTTATTAATATTGCTGTAACACACTTAAGTCAGTTAATAGCACAGTAGGCTTTGCATTCACATTAATACCCTGGAGGATGTCCAACATTCATATATGTGCTATTATGTCCTGATGTCTTCACAGATTTGCCAGTGATTTGTCAGACATAACACAACTCTATCAGGAAATGACTACAAATATGATGCACACACGTGGTCAGTGTGCAGAACACTGGACAGTTGCATGGTATGAGCTCAGTATATCACTTGCAGGTCAACACACACTTCTGCAACAGTAGTTTACTATGCACATACCCTGTATAGGTCTCTTAGATTTGTAAGACAAATGTGAATCATAGTTGTATTCACAAGTAACTCATGGATATTTACGACATCCCAGTAGCTGGCCTAGCAGTGTCATAGTCAGTATTGTTCAACAGACACTCCAGTAGTAGTCAAATGTGAGCCATCCTTTCCTGGGGTGACTTAGGGGCCTGAACTGTGATGTATGTCACTGCAGACAGAGCAAGATGCTATTGTCATAGGTGCTGTTCAGCAATATATATTAGTACAGCAAGTCATGTTGAGACATATTCATTTAACTTACTATTCCCCATTATTGGATACACCCTACTGCATTCCATTACATGCTTACTTGTTTGACATACCTTTGTTTTCTCCAAGTATTCTTGTATTTCATCTCTCTCCTGGCATTGGCAGCAGCTTGCCTTTTGTAGGTAATGCTCATGAGCAGGTGATGGCCTGTGCACCAGTTGGTGTCCCCACTTGCTAATTGCATGCAGAACAGCTGTGTTGTTATTCCAATAGCCAATGGCATGGCAACACATTCCTGTAACTTGCCTTTGAGGGTGTCATCATGGAAGTGTGTGCATCACAGCATCACAGAGGGTAAGTGGAAATACCTCTTACAACAAGACATGTGGAGCCGGCCCAACAAAATGGGGGAGAGGGTTCTAGAATTAGGGACAAAATGTAAGTATTGCTGTTATACAGTTGGAATAATGCTATACAAGCAGGGTTTGTCTGGCCATACATTTTCTGCATGATTTCAAGTCTGACAGTATTATGTGGCTGACATAACTCTCAAATGTAGAGCTATCCATAGAATGGCCAGAGGTTTGAATCTTATGTTTGGTCTGTTCCTCAGACAGTTTTTGTCCTTGGCAAATCAGTAGGATACTGTGGGGATTGCAGTCAGTAAATGCTAACATCCATTTGTGTTTCTGACTTCAAATCCCTCAGATAAGATATGTTACAACAAACCCTGTAACACCAGCAACTGTCACTGTTTATAACAGCAATATTTCAAATATGCTCCTGTTTTTGGGCCTCTGTCCCCCAATTATGTCAGGCTTTGTCCAGATCTCATGCACTAAGAGGTTGATATGTATGGTATATCATTATTTAGTGCCTTCATTCCCAGTGATATAGCAGAATCCCAGACATGTTATAAGGAAGAGGTAATATATATGAGGCCAAAGCTTGGACAATCTGTGTGAATCTGTACAGTTGTGAGGTCTGTGTATGTCTGGCCATTGTTAACAGACTGTCAGGACTGTGTAGCAGTGCAGTGTGTAAATGTTAGTTGGGCTGTGTAGGGAGGGGATAGATGTCAGTTTAAGGGTCCTTTTCTATCTGACTGTGCATGCTGCTCTAGTTTCTGGTGGTCTATCAGCTGTATATGGTTGTAGGGGCAGACTGAGACATGTCCCGCACCACCTCAGGATTCTTACTGCACTGTGACTCGGGGCAGTATATGTGGGGGTAGTGTGTAAGTGGCAAACAGGATATATTTGTTCACACAGTCGTTATACTCTAGTGTTCTGTTGGCTTACCGGTATGTTGCTGTGACTGTGTTGCAATTGGTTATGGGTATGCACTTTCACACCGGTGTCTGGTTTTCACTAGTGTTACATCCCTGTAGTGCCTGATATATTTGCAAATGCATGCGTAATTCCCCATAGTTGATTTGGGGTAGTATTTTGTCAGTCTGACTGTAGTTTGGACGGCGCTTGGTGACATGCTTTGCAGCTCAGTGTAGTTTCCCTAGTGTTATGTTATTTCCAGATGCTCATAGGATGTCCAGTTGTCTGGCTCATATCATTGGCTTAGTCCCCATAACTGCTGTGTATTTCTGACAATTCAGTGGGATGATGTACAGATTGAAGTCACTAACTAATGAGAAGCAATTGAGTCCCGAACGTCTGATATTTCAGGCAATATATATGTTAGAATAGATGGTGTTACTGCAGCAACTTTCTCAGCTTATCTACTCAAGTATTTCAGATATGTCCCTATTTAATGCCTTTGTCCCCCCCCCCCACCCCACTTTGTCAGGCTTGGTTTCTGAGCATACCTCTCACATTTAACAGAATGTCCAGGTTTTGGATCATATTTATGTTCTGTTCCACAAATTATTTGTATTTTTCTGGTAAATCACTGTGATGATCTGAGGATTTATGTCAGTAAATAAAGACATACATTTCAGTCTCAGAACTCATATCCTTCGAAAAATGTATACTACAACCTTGTTACTCTAGCAACTTTCTAAGTTTATAAGAGCAATATTTAAAATATGTCCCTATTTTTGGCCCATTGTCCCCACATTTTGACAGCCTTTGTCCGGATTTCTTGCACCAAGAGGTTTAGAGGTATGGTTCTGAGGTATGACTGCACTACATTTGTTTTATATATATATATATATATATATATATATATATATATATATATATATATATATATATATATATATATATATGTAAAATATATGTCTATATGGATCCCTATCTTATGATAGAAACCTCATATATTTGGCTGAAACCATAAGACTGAAATTTACTGGACCATATTATATATATATATATATATATATATATATATATATATAATATATATATATATATATATATATATATATATATATATATATATATATATATATATAGGTCTACTTCATTTGCCTGAACTTCCATTTGCCTGCCACCCATTTGCCCGAGACCAAATGACCGAATTTTCATTCGACCAACACTTCATTTGACCAACAAGTATTATTGGCAAGAAAATGGGATATGCCCCCTTCCCCATTGTAGTGCGACCCTGGAATTAGGATATATAGTTGGGGGGTGTGGGGGGCACAACCCCCCCCCACAATGGGGGCTGTGGGGGCAAGCCCCCCACTTACTTTTGTTTTACTAAGCAACATTGAAGCAAAACTAAGCAATATAATATGAAATTTAGTGGGGGGCTTTGCCCACCACACCCCCCATTGTGGGGGGATGTGCCCCCCACACACCCCCAAACTATATATTCTAACTCCAGGGTCGCACAACAGTGTGGAAGGGGGCATATCCCATTTTCTTGCCAATAATACTTGTCGGTCAAATGAAGTGTCGGTCAAATGAAATTTCAGTCAAATGTGGTCGGGCAAATGGGTGCCAGGCAATTGGAAGTTCGGGCAAATGAAGTAGACCCATATATATATATATATATATATATATATATATATATATATATATATATATATACATGTGTCCGTGTGTGTGTGTGTGTGTGTGTGTGTGTGTGTGTGTGTGTGTGTGTGTGTGTGTCTTTACAAGACATGACTGATTCCACAGAGTTTTTTCCCTACTGTTGAATGACTCTACTGCATGATATGTTTGAAAAAGCATGACAAAATCCTACAGCTCAAATTGTGTATTGGCATAGGGCTCTGACTATAGTGTACAGGGTCCTTGGTTTGAGACTTAGCAGGGCTGAATATTTTGTTGCTGGGCATAACAAGGGCTGATGGAGACAGAGTGATTAAAGCACTTTTAAGCAGTTGTAAGTGGGTTTGCATGGTTTTTGCATGAAGCTAAGCATTGCTATCAGATGGTTAAGTCCTCTTAGCTTCACTTAGCAGTGCTTACTCCTGCTTATACCCATACTAATTTTAATTAAAGAAAAGAAAAATGGAGATAAGAAATGGGTGAAATGAGGACAAGCAGATGGTAAAACACTGGGAAAAACAGCTAGGGAAGTGCAGGATGGCTGTAGGAAAGGAACGTAGCTCTAAATTTCTTCTGCAGCAACATCTGTGAATAATGTGTAAAATTTGGAATTTACACTCTCACACCCCACAGAGAGGGGTGCTGGTGACAGACATTTGTAGAACAATGTTTGGATAGATTGATTAATTTCACTGTACATGGGGGTGAAATGTAAAGCTATGTATGGGGCAATGATTTTATTTTGAGGGACAGATGCCCTTTTTTTAAGGTGAGAGTGGGATGTTTGGGAAGGGCTGTAGGTATGTTTGGGGAGGTAGGTTGGGTAGGATAGGTTGCATTTGCAGACAGACAAAACACAACAAGACAGCAGACAGGGGCTGTATATGACACATGAGGGGGTAAACACCTTGGACAGGGTAGGTGGTTGGGATTCAAAGGCCTATGAGCCCCCAAATAGATACAGTGGGACTGAGGTCCTCACCCGTGGGCAGTCACCACTGCATCTTCACAGCCCTGAAGGTGGCTGTGCTGGGGGCTGGACAGGAGGGGCAGCCTTCCCATCGAGGTGCAACAGGTGGCCCTCTATCTGGTGCAGCCATCTATCCAAATCCATGCAGATGACGCTGCACACCATAACCCAGAATTTGTGGTGAGTGACAGGCTCCTCTTCATGCCCTGCCTGTCCCCATGAGGCAGTTCCACATGAAGGTGGTGCAGGACTAGCAGATGAGGACATTCCAGATTGGACCCCGAGATGTGCTGGGACCCAGTGCCACGGCCAGATTGGGCAGGTCAGGTGGATCCATGAGGATCTGCCTTCCCAAATGCGCTATGATGTTGAGGTTACACAAGATACATTGGTTAGTCATGAATAAATATTTAAAAATTAGTTATAATAGCATGCATGAGTGTTCCAATTAACCCAACCCAACAGATATGAAACAGTTGCATAGCAAAAAGGAACACAAGCATAAATGGAACAACAGTAAGCATTTTAACAGATGCAAGTTACATTGATGGCAACAGGCTACCAATAATAGTATTTGAACAATGTATATTAATATGCAACCAAGTAAATATATGAACAATAATAGAACACATGTCCCAGCAATAGGTTTTGAGATCAACATACCCGTAGTATATGAATAATAATTACTGATGCAGATAAGGGGTAGGCGGAGAGAAACATTCCATTAACAACTGTATAGGCTTCCATTTTTCACAACAGTACTTCTCAATACTCTACATGTTTGCCCTCAATTTACATCTACTTATGGCCCATATCTTCTGTAGCACATACATACCTGTTAGGCTGTCAACCTGTAATGGTGTGGGCAGACTGGGAGGAAAATGGCTACACTACTGGAGGGGCTTGTACATGTCAGGGTTACATAGCTGACAGAGAAGGGGTACCCTGCACTGATGTTGTGTGAGTCTGCACCTGGCATACTTCCCTGGATTCCTATGTCCAAGGTTATTGTCAGCAGTGACCACTAGCCATGACAGTGTGACACATGAAGGACATGTTTCGGGGAGAGTGCATGGTGTATGTACCGATACTGCTGTCATTTGCAGGCATATGGGTTTGGACAGTGGAACAGTTGTACACAGTGCATTAGTATACCTTTCATACAACTACTACACACATTTCTTTACCTGTAAGACCTGTGGAGAAAATATCTGTTAACACTTTCTGACTGTTTTTACAAATATTCAGGATTTCTTTAGTGTATATATGCACACATCTCAGTACCACTTGTTGGATTCAAACTGTGTCTGGGTGTGCAAAATAAACAAATAAACTATTTCTCATCACACTGATCTACTTGGAAACTGTTGTTTATTGTTTGACTGGTTTCTACCTAATACTCTCTTGGTTAGACAGTATGACCTTGCAATCCTGAGATTCATGCATAACAGATAGTTAGTGTACTGTGTAGTAATCCTTTGAAATTATAGGATCTGGAAAGCAAAAGTTAACACAAGGCACTGCAGCAGGGGACACACTATAATACATTAGACATTAGTATTCTGGGCACAGATTTTAGTGCATAACATATGTCATAGTCCATGTATATCTTGATTTACAGCTCCACAATCTACTGTTTTGCATACTACTTGGCTCTCAAAACAACCTCTGTTAATTCATGCTGTCAAAGCCATATTTTCTATGCAGACTGTGTACACATTCTATTTCTACAACAACATGCCAGCATACACACAACAGTTGTTGGTTTAGGTTTTTATTGTACTTATATGGCACAGTGCTCTACTACTGCATATGCTGTGGATGACTATTAGTCTGGCAAATACTTCTTTAATCATTAGACACAGAACACAGTAAACAATTTACTCCTTCTTATTTATTTTGCTATATACTGCAAGGTAGATCTGTACTCACCAGCCTGTCAGTGCAACCTTGTCAAGTCTGTCTGCATGGACCTCAGCATTGCTAGCCCTCTCTGCTAGAGCTGTAGGGGGCAAAAAAATATGTATACCTGTCTATCACATACTCAGGGTAGAATTTGGTACAGCTATATCTGGGATACTTACAAACTGCTGGTGCATGGTTGTCCCTAGTGACTTGGATCCTTTGAGCCAAGAGCACCCCTTCCTTCACTTTAGGTCAGCATAGTTATACTCTACCTGCTCACCAGTTTGGGGGATGCCAGTGGCAATGGTGAGATTGCATGCCATACAGTTCCAGGGCTCTGCTTTATACTGTAAGCCCTGGTACTGGCCCTGCAGCAGTCTGTCATCACGGTTTGCTACAAGGAGCCCAGCCATGACTCTGGACTCCAAAATGCCCCAGCACTGCGCCCAAAAGACTGAGCCCTCACCAACACCTGACATAGTTCCTCCTCAGAACAAGCTACAAAAGATTCTGTCCGTATTTCCATCTGCACCATTTAAATAAGGCTATATTCCCACCCTTTGCTGTCATTGGACCATTTTAAAAATGCTGAGCTCGGCTAAGTGATGCGCAAACCAGTGAAGCTGATTTGAGCAGTGCTTAAAGGGGTAATTGTTGAGCACTGCTTAACAGTGCGCAAATCCACTTAGCTGAGCTGACTGCTGCTTAGCATTTACGTCCAAGCAATGCTTAAACCAGCTAGGCATTGCTGAGCACTGCTAGCCATTGGCCGCTTTTCATTTTTAGGAAATATAAGAATAATGACTTAATTAATCATTACTGACATATTAGTAAGTGTATATGATTTACTTTACATGATGTCCCTCTATGTGCTTTCATTACATTACCATGTGGTGTGACTATACTGTATGGGAAACTTGTGTATACATGGGTGATTTCACATGTTATATGCAATCACACTTCCATTTTAGACTGGATACCCTACCCTGGTTGACAAATATCAATTACCACATAATTTAAAATAAAAATAATTTTAACATTGCTTTCCCATGTAAAAATAAAGTGCCTGTCTTGATACTCGAACCATGAACGCCTGGTGCAAAGCCAGGACTCTAACCACTACACTTTCTTGGTGTGAGAATTTTAGATGTATATTTTTATTTATCTCCTATGTGATGTTTAAGAAATGCTAAGCAGAGGGCCATAACACACACACATACTCAGCTATGCTTCAACATACCTTAGAATGGAA
This sequence comes from Protopterus annectens, assembly GCF_019279795.1. Taxonomy (NCBI): domain Eukaryota; kingdom Metazoa; phylum Chordata; order Ceratodontiformes; family Protopteridae; genus Protopterus; species Protopterus annectens. The sequence goes on from NC_056731.1 coordinate 1,470,689,446, forward strand.
AAAAATAAATAAGCCCACTTTATTTACATGTATCTGTACTCCTTGTAAGACACAGTAAGGGAAATTGTAATGGGATACATAGGGACAGATTTTAAATATTGCTCTTATAAACTTAAAAAGTGTGACTGTGGTTTTCTAGCAAATCATTGGCAAATCACTTGAGGATTAAGTCAGAACATAATGACAGACATTTGGGTTTCAGACTTCATACCCTTCTGGAAATTTGTGCTAATGCAAAACCTGTTATACTATCAATTTTCCAAGTTTGTAAGAGCAATATTTAAAATGTGTCCCTATTTTTGGGGCTTTGTTCCCCCATTATTTATGGTTTTGTACAGATTTCTTGCTCTAGGAGATTAAGAGGTATGTGAGGCAGACATCTAGGCATTCTGTGGAAACCTGTACAGTTGAGGGGTATGTCCGTACGGCTCTTTTGCAATGCAGGGGGTGTGTGACAGTACCTGTTACACACCCCCTGCATGCCTCCTATTGGGATATCTGCTTTCAGTTTCTCTGGACACTGAAAGCACTTGCAATGTGCCGTAAGGCACTTTGACAATGCATAGGGTGTGTGACAGAACCTGTCACACACTCCCTGCATTACTTTCTTTATCCACTATTTATTTCAGTGTCCACAGACACTATTTTACTATTTTATTTGATTTCAGTGTCCGCAGATACTGAAATGCTTTTAAAAAGTGCCATACAGCACTTTCTGAGTGCAGGGGGCATGTTAGATGTGTGTGCACTACTTAAACACTGCTGAAAAAATGCTGAAAATGTTTGAATACATATGGATGAGAACATGTTTCATAATGTTTTGTCTGACTATTGTGTCTATAAATGTTGCCTAAACCTATACATATCATTATCCTGCTGCTAAAGTAATCTGCCTCCTAATGATTGTGAAGGCTGTCTTGTAAAGAACTTTACAGGAAAGTCAGCACAGAGCAACAATGAGTACTGAATTTTACCAGTGTAAGCTCAACACTTCAAGATATGATTATGCACGTGCTAACACTTTGCCGTTAGCAGAGCAAATCAGTTTTATGGTGCTGTGCTCAAAGAGTACAAAAAAGGCAGCAGATAGCACCCCTGCACTACCAGGCTATAACTCATTCTATACCTTTCAGCCCAAGAACTTGGACTGAAACTCCAAAGGCGGTAGTGTTTCCATATTTATAAAGGATACACACACCTCCAGACTAGAAGCCCAGCATGACGTATCAGAGATACTTCAGGTGCAGCTAACATTGGGTAAGGCAACGTTTCAGGTTGTAGCTTGTATAGGTCCCCAACCATGACCCAAAACTCACACTCCATGTTCCTAAGCACCCTATAGAGAATATTAGGGTCCAACCTAACTGTATCATATTGGGCGACTTCAACTACCCCTCCATTAACTGAGAAAACTACTCATGTACCAATACACTTTCCCAACTTTTCCTGGAATTCATTAATTCCAATGCCCTGGACCAGCTCATTGTTACACCCACTAGAGGTAGCAACATCCTTGACCTGGTTATTACTAACATGGGTGACCGTTGCTCTGTACCAATAGTCAACTCCTCCCTGGTTAGATATGACCACAAACAAATCATCTTGGAAATCCACATCCCTCCCTCCCCCCGAAAAGGCAACCACCATGAAAAACTTCTCCAAAGCTAACTCTGGGCTCCTAAAAATAGAGGTGGCTAACTTCATGACACCCATGCAATTGGAGAACACCTGCATGACTGCTGAATCATGCACTAATGCCCTGTTCGAACATGTACACAAATGCATGGATATCGCCATACCCAATAGAACCAAGATGCTCTCCTCCAAAAAAAGGAAACCAATTTGGTGGTCCCTTGCCACAAACAAACTCTACAACAGAAGGAGGAAACTGATGAGAAATAAGGTGAAGTCCCAAGACTGGAAAAACTCCCTTATCAGCCTCAACAAAAAGTTGAGATTCCTCATCAAATCCTCTAAAGCTAGCTATGAAAAAATAACTGCAGCAGATAGTAAATACAACCACAAGGCCTTCTGTAGTTATGAAAGAATCTCCATGGCAATACCCAGGTTTGCTCGGAGCTGTTGAACAATGGCACCTCCTATACCGAGCCAACAGATATTGCAAATATACTGGCCGACAGATTCAGTGCCAACTTTACCCCTCTCTCCCCCACCAAAGGACCAATCACAATATCAGTAGATTGCCAGGCACCCAGTATTACTGCTGCACAGGTTAAAACAGCACTGTCCAAGGCAAAGAATACAGCTTCTATGGGACCCGATAATATCCCTGGCTGTGTTCTACATCAACTACAGAGTGAACTGGCAACTCACCTGTGTGCCCTGTTCAATCACAGCTTCATCTCAGGCTTTGTCCCTACCAAAGCATGCACTGCTACAGTCATGCCTCTCCAGAAAGGTGGAGTGACTACAGACCCTGGGAACTATCTCACCATTAGCCTGACAAGTCTGATATGCAAAGCTATGGAACGCATCATCATGGACCTAATAAACAAAGATATATGGAACCTCCAAACTCTGGATTCTACACAGTTTAGATTTGTGAAGGGTAGATCATCCCTGCTCAACCTGGTTGACTTCTTTGAGTCAGTCACTAGAGCTGTGGATGAAGGCAAGATAGTCCATTGATCTGGCCAAGGCCTTTAATACCATTCCCCACTCAGGAATCATAGAAAAACTCACTAAGCTAGGCATCAATCCTATATAACTAGGTGGGTTGCAAACTGCTTCACAGATAGAACCTACAGTGTGAAAGTAGCTGACTCCAAATCAGACTGTCGACCAGTCACGAGTGGAGTACCACAAGGTTCTGTCCTGGGTCCTCTCCTGTTTAGTATCTACTTCTCTGAAGTCCAAGCCAGCACAAGGGGACTCTGGCTGACAACGTTTGCAGATGATTCCAAGTTGGGAGCCATAATTAACTCCCCAAGTGATGTTGACATCCTACAGAAAGGCCTCAATGAGACCAATGACTGATGTCAGAACCATGGCCTTAAGCTCAATGTCAAAAAATGTGTCATCATTCTCTTTGGGAAAAACACGGTTCTCATGAATTACCACATCAATGGTAGTCCACTGAACACAGAAGGTGTCATAAGAGATCTGGGAACACAGGTTGACAGCAACATCTCTTTTGACCACCACATTGCCACTGTGGTCAGAAAGTCCTTCTATGTGGCACATCTCATTACTAAGGGTTTTGCATCCAGGAAGAAAGAGGTCATTCTCTCCCTCTACTCTTCCCTCATTAGGCTAGTCATCGAGTACAATGCCCCATTTGGCATATACCTCACTAGACACCTACAACAACTGGAGAGGCCACATAAATACCTCACAAAGAGGATCTTAGGGCTTAAAGACTTGTCCTATATGGACAGACTCAAAAAACTCCAACTATTCTCTGTCTCATATCACCTACTTAGAGGCGATCTCTGCTTGACTTACAAAGCCTTGTCTGACCCAGCTCTGTTAGAAATGCTACATCTAAAGAAATCCCAATCCCTCCACACAAAATGCTCCAGAGACCTCAACTTCATTACCACAATCAACAGAACAAGCTGGAGGGACAGGTTCATAACCCAGAGATGGCCTATGCTATGGAATAGACTTCCTATACATGTCAATCGGAGCACCTCACTAGCCAATTTCAAGAGAAATCTTGCTGAGTGGATGGGAAATAGAAAATTCACTCAGGGGATCACTCCAGTGGCTCTACTTGACAGAGGCACTGGGTAATAAGGTCAGGTGACATGAAGCCAGGGTAATCCTATGGGCTAGGATTGTAAAGGCTCCAGGACCATTAGACATAGGAACAACCGCAAAATCCCAAGGAAAAAGAAGAAACAACAGGTATATCCACCACACAATTTATTGTATCTCTGGCGTCTCGGCCACAGCCTTCAAGGAGTACAAAATACATACAAATGCATCTCTATATATACATTAATCAACAAAACCATTGACTCAATCAACCTATTATTTAAAACAATTAAACAATTAGTTAGTTTAGTATCATCTTCCAATTAAAATCTTCATTCAAACCTTCTGGGCACAAAGTTTTAAACTTAAGAATATATACAGCTTCTTTGTATAGCAGTTGTTGTTTGATATTTGAGTCACCATATTTACCACATTTTATTTGTTCAAGTACACAACCTTTTAAACCTTTAGCATCGCTATTGTGGAAGTTTAAAAAATGCATAGCCACTGGGCTCTCCATTTTTTTATTGTGAATATCCCTCACGTGTTCAAGCAATCTTATTTTAAATAACCTTTTTGTTTCGCCAATATAAAATTTTCCACAAGGACAACTAAGAGCATAAATTACACCTTCTGAATTACAACAAAAGCTCTCCTGAACCTTGAAAGACATATTATTAATGTATGGAAAAGATGCAACTACAAACTGACATGCTTTGCATCTACCACACTGATGTGTTCCAATGCTAACCAATTCTTTAGAAATATTAGGAAGGGGAAAACTAAATTTACTTTTAACTAAAAAATCTTTAATATTCTTTCCCCTTCTATAGGAGAATTGTAAATTAACATTTAACCAAGACTGTACACTGTTAAGGGAACAAAAATATTCCCAAAACTGTGTAAATATCTTCCTAAATTCTGGTGTAAAATATCCATATGTAGTAACTAGATGTAAACTTTCCTTTTCCCTTTCATTTATTTTATTCACTTTGTCATTATTATAAATATTACCAAAAAATGAAGATTTAATTTTTTGCCATTTTTTGTACAGAATCTGTCATAGCATTCAGACAGCAAATTATTACTATAACCTCTGTATATAAAGGAATCATAAAGAGATTTAAGTTCTAAATCAAAAGATTCTATATTGTTGCATAAACGAGAAATCCGCAACATTTCACCGAATGGCAAAGAACTGATGGTATGTGGAGGATGCCCACTAGTGGCATGAACATATTGAGTACCACCTACAAATTTCTTGTTGACCATAGAAATCAAATGACTACCTTCCTTAATGTTTAAGATAATGTCCAGAAAGGGCATAACAGTACCAGTTTTAAGTCCATCAAACTGTAAAGAAAATCTATTATAATTTAGATCTGAAACAAATTGATGGACTAGTGTAGTGCCACCTTCTACCAAAAAAATCAAGTCGTCCACGTACCTAAAGTATTTAACTACATATTTGTGAAAAAATTGATGTCTATATATGTATTCCGTTTCAAACAGGCCCATTGCTAAATTAGCATACATGGGGGCAAAAGCTGCCCCATGGCTGTACCCTGTTTTTGACGATAAAGTGTATTATTAAATTCAAAAAAATTATTATACAAAGAAAATGAAAGGAGCTCCAAAATATATTCAGTAGCTGGTGATTCTCCCAGAAAAAATTTTACTGCTTCCAAGCCAAATATATGACTTATGTTAGTGTACAAACTTTTAGCATCAACTGTAACCCAATACATTTTGTTATTCCAGCTAATGTTGCTTAGTTTATCCAGCAGATCACATGCATCTGTAATATACGATGGTCATTTTTTAACAAAAGGTAATAAATAGTAATGCAAAAAGATACTCAAATTATGTGAAAAATATGTACGACCAGAAACAATTGGTCGTCCTGATAAACTAGATGATTTTTTTATGTATTTTAGGCAGGCAGTAAAAATATGCCATAGAACATTTATCAACTTTAAACCTATTTTTCACATCTTGCGAATTAAAGTAACCTAATCTATTTCCCTTGTGTAAAAGGTTTTTATAAGAAATGATCACTTCATTATAACATTCTAACTGGGCTACTTCATAAATATTTGCATCACTAAGATGCTTTATACACATATCCAAGTAATCAGAAGCATTTAGCACTACTAACTTATTGCCCTTATCAGCTGGCTTAAAGATAATATTATTCTGTTTACTCAAAGACAACAAAGTTTGCCAGTCCTGATATTTCATGTTATAGTTGATATTCCTTTTATCTTTAAAAAAACTTCTCATATGCTACCTCTGTAGCATGATTCGTCAATTTAGCAAAGTTAGTGACATCAGTATTTAGAATACATGGTATAAACTGACTACATGAAGGTACATTTGTTGTATCAAATTTAAAATAAGTATTAACATCATTTTCAGAAATACAAGAATAAAAACTATCAGATGAAGTAGCAACAGAAGAACAGCAACTATCTGTACTGGAATTCATTTGTACATCCTGTTCCCTACTAAAAAAATGCTTTAGATATAATTTCCTGCCAAAACAGAAAATATCTGTCTTCAGTTCATGTAGTCTACTGACTACCGTTGGAACAAATTTGAGCCCTAAGTTAAGAACGAACATTTCAGAGTCACTAAAATTGTAGTTAGATAAATTAACTACATAATTACTAAAATCCCTTGTCTCAAAGTCAGCGTTTACCTCTTTTGAAGCCACCAGACCTCTGTGTGTCAAAAACATAGTTTTGAAAGGGTTCACGTTGGCGTTTTTGTCCCTGGTAGCCTCCATTGGAAAAGGAGGCATCTTGGCGAAAGGTTTGTCTAAATGATTCAGCCTGTTGTGGTGGTGGTAATCCAGGATAATTACTTTCTCCACCATCATCTTCAAAGGACGTATATCCTCCTTCTGAGGCAGACGCCGACGAGGTGTGATTCTCACTAGCTTGCTTATCTTGGTGAAACCTAACACGCTTTTTCATCTTGATTCGATTGGTCCTTGAAAGAAATGCATTGTTGGATTTGTAGTCTCTCAAGTCCCTAATTAATTTGCCCTTTTTTCTGTCCAACAGCGCTAATTCATATTCCTTCAATTTATCATTAGTTTGCCTAAGAAATTCATCCATCGTAGAAGAGGGAACTTGTGAATAAATGTCACTGTACAGCTTTTTTATTTCAGAACACAATTCCTTTTGTTTCAGCTGGTCCCTTTCGATCAAAATACGAAGCCATTCAGTAACACACTGATGAGCAGCAGCAACCCACCGTTTATGGAAGGCAATATCAGTGTCAATTGACAAATTGAAAGGAGTGGTAGGGTCTTTGAATACTCGTAGATCCCTAGGAGTAATGTCAATATCTAAATATTTCTGCAAGCCACATATATTAAAATAGGTTGCTGTTTCCTTCCACATCTTTTTTTCTAGTTCAGAAAACAGTATCTTACTTTCTGCACTTACAGAAATAGGAATCTTTCTTCCAGCAGTAGCAAATGGGTTAGGGAAGCGTTGACGTCGCTCATCTTCCCATTTATCCAAAGATAAAGCATTTTTATCAGTTATATTTCTAGAACCAGATTGTCTCTCACCACGTTCTGTGGAATTGCTACGAAAGTTGTCCAACGACAGCTGGTTACCATCCACATGCTCACGAAAAACTCTTGGAAGGTGGAAGTTAGGATCAGTAGACATAGGAACAACCGCAAAATCCCAAGGAAAAAGAAGAAACAACAGGTATATCCACCACACAATTTATTGTATCTCTGACATCTCGGCCACAGCCTTCAAGGAGTACAAAAAACATACAAATGCATCTCTATATATACATTAATCAATAAAACCATTGACTCAATCAACCTATTATTTAAAACAATTAAACAATTAGTTAGTTTAGTAACATCTTCCAATTAAAATCTTCATTCAAACCTTCTGGGCACAAAGTTTTAAACTTAAGAATATATACAGCTTCTTTGTATAGCAGTTGTTGTTTGATATTTGAGTCACTATATTTACCACATTTTATTTGTTCAAGTACACAACCTTTTAAACCTTTAACATCACTATTGTGGACGTTTAAAAAATTCATAGCCACTGGGCTCTCCCTTTTTTTATTGTGAATATCCCTCACGTGTTCAAGCAATCATATTTTAAATAACCTTTTTGTTTTGCCAATATAAAATTTTCCACAAGGACAACTAAGAGCATAAATTACACCTTCTGAATTACAACAAAAGCTCTCCTGAACCTTGAAAGACATATTATTAATGTATGGAAAAGATGCAACTGCAAACTGACATGCTTTGCATCTACCACACTGATGTGTTCCAATGCTAACCAATTCTTTAGAAATATTAGGAAGGGGAAAACTAAATTTACTTTTAACTAAAAAATCTTTAATATTCTTTCCCCTTCTATAGGAGAATTGTAAATTAACATTTAACCAAGACTGTACACTGTTAAGGGAACATTAAGCTCCAGGACCATTAGCCTAGTACAGAACTATGAATCTAAAAGAATTATAGTTTTTGTTGCATATCAATTGTATATCTGCATTACTGTGACCCAAAGATGATCATGATTTTTGAATGATGTTGACTCAATTTATTCATATTTATTCATATGTCTGATCTATAGTGTTTACACTTTCACTGTATTACAAGCTTGGTTAATCTATTCTCACATAATCCAACACTGTTATTCTGAGGTGCACTGCCCTATGTATGGCTTACATGTTTGTCTTGGCAATACACATTGTGCAAGTATGAGACAATCCAAATATGCAATCATCCAGACATGTTGTCACTGCAATGTTTGATTGATAATCAAGTGGTGTGCAATAGTCAATGTGTATATCATCCCATTATGTGGAACATCTCAATGGCCCCTCACAGTAACACAATGCACAGTAAGGACAGTATCTACATTTCATAATAAAATCATATCATTACATGTGACAATCACAGTGACTGTCCTGTGCACACATATGCATTTGTTGTATGATGTAGGATGCACAGTACCATCACTTTAATGCATTGCTTTTTACAAATATTCCAATGTTCAGTTTCACATAAGTATTGTCCTTCATCTCCTGTGACACTTGCAATTAGTAGATTGGTCTCTAGTGTAACTTAGGTAGGTAGAAGGTTCAATATCCAGCATGGAAGACTTGTGTGTGTATGTTTGTGTGTTTCTGAGAGAATGTTTATTTTTTGGTGATGTATCCATGAGAATACATTTGACTGTTTTCGCAGCTCCCTTATCCCTATTTTTACAGTAACAGCCTCTCTGAAAAACACTGATGAGGTCAGCCTGACAAAAGTGCAGTCTCTGCCCCCTTTGAGTCAAACTTCTCTTGTGAGGCTTGCCATTAGTAGATTGTCTCCTAAACTGTGTAACCTAGATACGTAGGTGGTTCAATACCCAACGTACTACTCTTTCCTCACAGCTCCTTTATCCCATTTTTCTTCAGAAAAATCCACTATGAGACACACTGATGAGGTCATCTTGACAAAAGTGCACTCTCTATCCTTAAGAGTTAGACTTCTCCAGTGGCACTTGTGAGTAATACAGTGATGTCTAGATTGTATAAGGAAATAGATAGGAGGTTTGATGCTCGACGTAGAAGATGTGTGTGGAACACCTGCTGCTGTATCCACTTCCCCTGAGAGGATTATGTTTAACTGTTCCTGCATTTCCCTTATCATCCTCCTATCACCATTATGAAACATCCTCTGTGAAACACACTGATAAGGTCATCCTGACAAAAGTTTACTATCTACCCTTAAGAATCAGACTTCTTTGGAGCTTGCAGTTAATACAGTGCTCTCTTTATTATATAACTAGATAGTTAGGAGATTTGATGTCCAACATGGAAAAGTTGCATGTGTCTGACTTTGTGTAACACTTTTTGCTGCATCCACTTTCTCTGAGAAGATTACATTTAATTCTTCTCATTGCTCCATTACCCCGCTTTTGGATATAACTTCCAGTGTGAAGCACACTGCTGAGGTCATACTGACAAAAGTCCACACTGTACCCCTAAAAGTCAAACTTCTCAGGTAGTGCTTGAGACTAATACAGTTCTCTCTTTATTATGTAACTGGAAAGATAGAAGGTTTAATGCTCAACATGGAAGACTGGTATGTGTGTGTGCGTGTGTGTGTGTGTGTGTGTGTGTGTGTAATGTTTGTTTTTATATCCACTTCCTTGAAAAGGGTGCATTTAAACATGCACGCAGCTCCCTTATCCCATTTTTTCTGGAACCACAATGATGAGTTCATCCTAATTAAAATACATTGCCTCTCCCCTTAACAGTCATACATTGCTGTCCAGATTGTGTAACTAAATATGTAGGAGGTTTGATGTGCAACATAGAAGATGTATGTGTATGTGTGAGGGTGTTTGCAGCTAGGTGACCATGTTCTTAGTCAACTTCTACTCTGTATAAAAATTTTAAACTGGTAGATTACTCCACCATCCTCTAAGTCTACCTTTCACATCCACAACTTCTTTGCAACACAAGTGTGTAGCTATGCATACCCTTGTACTGTAATGCGTACTATTTTGTAGACATTACTTAAAGAAAACATTACTTTTTTTAGGCAGTACTGTCAACAAATGTGTAAATTAATGATTCAAGTAAGGGTATCATAGATTGAAAAAAAATGTCTATTTAATGTCTCTAGAGGGAAAGTGATGTAAAATTTAAGTGCAGTGAAAGGACAACATTTCCATTTTTCAAATGACAGGGAATATTTTTTTTTGTGCCTTCAGTAAGAGCACATGATTGCAAAATGATATTATCTTCCTACATCCCTGCTTCAACACAATGATAAGATCATTCATTTAAAGGTGAACAGTTGCTATGTAAATGTCAGACTTCTCCTGTGGTACTTGCACATCTTTCACTATACTCTATAATGTATAACCACATAGGCAGGATGTTCTTATACAGCAGTGCTTAGCATCTACAGGTGTGAATGCAAATAAATTAAGCAAACGTGCGGCGCTCTAAAAACCAGAAAAAAAAATAAAAGCCAAAAATAGGCATTTTATTCAAAATATTCATCTGCCATGCAGGTGAATGGCAGGCTGAAGACAACATGGCTACTGAGTAGTGGTTGCTAAAGGGGGAAGCTCAGTCTGAGAGATGTAACCAAGCATTAGTAGGCAATCCTATGCAAATGAGTATAAGGCTAGTGAATCCCAATTTTCCCTGCCATGTGAACCATGTTCCTAGAGTGTAAGAGTAGGATTAGGGGAGTAACAGAGTAGAAGATAGGTGACATCATGAGGGGGTATGTATCTAAAAGACTGTAAGCTTATTGGAGCAGATTGGCATGTGTTTGCTGTGAGTTACTCAGGACTGGAAGAGGCATGTCTGCAGTTGACTAAACTGAAACCCAGAAACAGAAGGTGTACGCCATGGCTATCACTAAAGTTTCTTGCGAAGATGCTTACACTGTGTGCGCATGTGTGTGCACCTGTAAACCCATCTAAGCCTGTGTGCGCATGTGTGCACCCGTGTAAGCCTGTGTAAGGCTGTCTAAGCCTGTATGCAAGAATGTGCACCCCGCCTAAGCCTGTGTAAGCTTGTGTAAGGCTGTGTGCGCTTGTGCGCTCGTGTGCGCGTGTTTGTACTTGTTTGCGTGGTGCTGCCCCTGTGGAAACAGAAAGGGGAAAAGGAAGGAAAAGAAGTAGTAGGAAGTTAACCAAGGAGAACTAGCAAAGCTGCCAGGTGAAATCAATCAGAATCAGGCAATTACACAGACATTACACTAGCGCAACCCAGCCCAGCACTTAAATCTCTGCAAACAACATTCCTCCATATTTTTCTCAGAAACACTGTAACACTGCAGTCTACAAAGAGAAGTGAAAACTTAAAAAGCTTAACTGAGACAAAATAATGTTAGGGGCTGCCATTGCTATTATAAGGCAACATGTGCAAGATGCTGAGGGTGGTGCCATTGTGAATGCTGCTGAACAGTGAGGAGATGGAGAAGAGTGTACAGACCCAGGGTAACCTACCAGGGGCTGCATGAGCTGGAGATAGTGGAGCGCTATAGAGTGGACAGAGAGCTCCTGCAGTAAATTGTTGAGCTGTGCAGGCCACGCCTCATACACAGAACCAACAGAGGGGAACCCATCCCAGTGGAAACCAAGGTATGTGTTGGCCTAAGAATACTAGCAACAGGTACCTTCCAGAGACCAACTGGTGATATGATGGGGATTTATCAGGCATCAGCATCCAGAGTACTGCACCAGTTCCTGAATGCCATGTCAGCACATGTCGGTGATCATGTATATTTCCCCAATTCCCGTGAGGTATTGGCCAGCAATATGAGTCTCTTCCATGAAATAGTGGAATACCCTGAGGTAGTGGGTGCAATTGACTGCATGCACATGCACATCAAAGCACCAGCTGGTGAGCGAGGTAGGGCCTACATCAACCGCAAGGGCTTCCACACCATCAACTGCCAGGTCGTGTGCAATGCCCAGGGCATAATACTGAATGTGTGTGCTGGCTGCACTGAAAGCTACCATGATTTCCAAATCTGGCATCTGTCGCAGCTGTACCAGACATTTGTCAGTGGGGATATCCCTGATGGTCAACTAGTGGGAGATGCTGGATATGCACTAGAGCCGTGGCTGATAACACCCATCAGAAATGCACACACACCTGAACAAGAACTCCATAATGAGGCACATGCACAAACACGAAATGTAATTGAGCATGTGTTTGGGATGCTCAAATCATGGTTCCGGTGCCTGGACACATCTGGTGGAGCCTTGCAGTACTCACCAACTACATGTACCCAAATTGTCATGGTATGTGCTGTGCTACACAATATGATCCTGTGAAAACAGCTGCAACAGGAACAGCATGAGGCAAGGCCAAACAGCCCTCCACCATTGCAAAGGCCTGCACAGGCACAGCGTGACTCGGAGGAGGAACAACCTGAGCCTGCCCCAATAGGTAGAAGGAGGCATGCCCAGTTTGCCTTGGCCTTGGCAAAGAGGCAACACATAGCCCATACATTGGTTCAGTAGGAACCCTGGAAATGATACCTCTCTTACTCGCACATAAAATAAAAGGGATGCCTATCTTGACACTACCTGTTTCCAAACATGTGTAGGGAGTGTAGTATGTGCATCCAACATAGACAGCCCTGCGGCACCACCTGAGGCATGATTGCCATGTTTTAAGCAATATAAAGCAGTGCTAAGCATCTTTTACAACATTTAGTATATGTAAACAAAATTGCTTGTGCTAACTAGCGCAGCGTCGGGCAACGTTGAGCAATGTTGGAAAAGGTTGGGCAAAGTTAAGCAAAGTCAGTTAAACATGCTCATATTTGCTTTACTGTTCCTTAAGCAGTCTGGTCTGACCAGCATGAAAATAAAAAGCAGTGACAGGGCTCTAACCCAGGATACTGTGCACTATAGTCACAGTACTGAACCATTAAGCCATGATAGCATTTCAGTGGCACAGACACAGCAGGACAATTGTACACTAATGCAAATACAAATAAATGCTGTATCATGCCCCTAAAGAGGCAAATGGGTAACCTCCCCCACATGCCTATGCAGACAGAGGACATCAGGCCAGGCGGTGTGATGTGGGTTGTGTAGGCTATGAAGTTGCAATCTAATATACGTGACATTGGACGCTAAGATCTGTAGTACAGTAGTATGCCTCAAGCCAGTACGATAGGCAACAGTACAGACTGAAATGGTGTCCCATACATAGCAGTGCAGGCATAGCAAATGTGTATAAGTCTCAGGTGAAACCCTCATCCTATGTACACCCACAGTAACAATCAGGTGTACCCCCGGGTAGAAATGTACAATGAATAGCTGTCCCCCCTGAATGTATAAATGTTGATAAGTCTATGCAAAGTGTCTTGTGGAAGCCCTGCAGGCACAGCATGATCCCTGTTGATCTATGACACAAAGGTGAGCCCTGCTGTAAAAATACAACTTGATTTTCCATACACATATAGTATAAATGTCTATACCGGGAGTGCTCACACACTCCAACAAATGTAGTGGATTTCATTCAGCATCACACTGAAAAGTCATACTGGGCATGCTCACACACTTAAATAAACGAAGCAAATGTCAGGCAGCAACATACTGAAAGGTCATACTGGGCATGCTCACACACTTAGGCTAAATAGGGATGTGATAATAAGGGATCTATGGACAAATGTGGATAGTCATCTCTACTTCCAGAAACACATTCACAAAGTGGTCAGAAAATCATGCTATGTGTTCACACAAACTGCCAAGGTCTGTGCATGTAGGTCAAAGGAGGTTCCCACTACTCAGCAGTCATCAGACCTGTCAGAGAGTACCACAACACACTTGCGATGAATCTGACTAGGCACATTCAGCAGCTAGAAAAGACCAATAAAGTACCTTAAGAAGAGGATTACTGGCCTCAAATAGTTGCCCCATGCAACAAGACTGAATGTAACCCAATCTGTACTCTGTTGCATACTGTCTACTCAGGAGATCTCTGCCCAACAGACAGGTCCATGTCATGGTTACACTCAGATCTGTTCTGAGTTACAGCTCAATGGCACTAAATGTACAGAACCAACTGATATTGCCAACATCCTGGCAGATAGGATCAGTGTTAACTTCACCCCCCTCTCACCCATGAAAGAGCACATCTCTATAATGGAAGACTGCAAAGTTGCTGTCATCATGGCTGCACAGGTAAAAACACTCTCCAAAGCCAGTATCACAGGAGGCATGGGACCAAATAACTTCCCAGGCTGTGTAGCATCTACTTCCCTGAAGTAAACATTAACATGGAAGTCCGTGGCTGCTGAAGTTTCCAGAGGACTGCAAACTAGGAGCCATAATTGTAAACACTAAAGATGTGGACATCCTACAAAAGGGCCTCACAGAGACAGATGGCTGTTGTCAAATCCATGGTCTCTAGCTCAATGCCAAAAGGTGCATTGTCATCCCCTTTGATAAAAACTCTGTAGCCAAAAACTACAACATAGGTGGTAGTGTACTTCACACTGAAAGTGTGACAAGAGACCTTGAGTCACAGGTGGACAGTGGACACAACTGTGATAATCCCATTCCCACAGTAGTCAGAAAACCCTCCTATGTGGCACACCTCATCACAAAATGTGTCCCATGCAGAATAGAAGAGGACATTGTTCCCCTCTACTCATCACTCACTAGAACTATAATAGAGTACAACACCACTTTTGCTATGTACCTCACAAGACAACTACAACAACTGGAAAGTCAGCAGCAATACCTCACAAAGAGCATTAGGAGCCTGAAATACATGCCATACACAGACCATCTCAAAATGCTCCATCCATACTCCCTTGCATATCGCCTACTCAGAGGTGTTCACTGCCTAACATACAAAGCTATGTCAAACACAGAGCTATTGGACATGCTCCACGTAAAACCCTCATAATCCCTCTGACCTTCAGACACAAAACCACAAGTGAAATACAAAAGGAAGGGGTGTACCCATTTACCCTATGGATACCCACACCTTCAGGTTAGTGGCACAGTATGAGGCCTTGGAGACCATGCAAGTGCAACTAACATTGGGCAAAGCTGCTCATCAGACTGTAGCCTGTTACAGATCATGCACCTTGTCTCAGGAACCTCACTCAGTATTCCGGAGAACAGTGGAAAATATAAAGGTCCTATCAAACACCATTATATAAGGAGATTACAACTACCCAAACACTGAGTGGGAGTTACTCATGTACAATGTCCTTTGTCCAATGTTTCCTAGAGTTTAAAAACTCTAACACCCTGGAACAGCTGGTCACCACGCCCACTAGAGGTGACAACATACTGGACATGATCATCACCAACATGGGGTACCAGTGTTCCACAACAGAGATTAACCCCTTGCTGGTAATATCAGATCATTAAGTAATCACACTGGACATCCACATCCTGCCCCCCCCCCCGCAACCAGTCAATGAAACCACTGTGAAAACATTTGCAAAAGCAAACGGCACACTTCCCAAGACCAAAGTGGAACGTTCCAAAGACCTCTTGCTATAGGATAATGGTATACAATCTGCAGAATCATTTACAAGTGCATCCTATGAGCATCTACAGGGATGCATGGAATGAGACATCACAAATAAAACCAAGATGCACTCCTCCAAAAATAGGACAACAATCAGGTGGTTGTTGGCCATAAATAAGCTAGACAACAGAAGGAGGATACGAACACATGATAGAGCCAACTTCACTAAAGGAAAGGCATCACTGATCATTATTAGAAAGAAACAATGATCACTCATAAAATAATCCAAGGACAGTTTCTAAAGACAAATAGCCAAGGAATGTAAGAATAACAACCACAAAGCCTTCGGTAGCTATACCAGACATGTAGGTGTCAACTTCCAAATATGCTGTCAGCTACTGAAAAATGGAAAGAAATACACCGAACCAACTTTCATTGCCCACATCCAGGGGACAAGTTCAGTGTAAACTCCCCCCCATCACCCCCAAAAGGGCCTGTGTCCATCATAGAAGGATGCAGAGCCCCAGACATTATGGACATGCAGGTAAAGACAGCCATCAGCAAAGCTAAGAACACAGCATCAATGGGACTGGATGGTGTCCCAGGCTGCGTCTTACACTAGGCCCAAAAGGAACTACACCCTCACCTACATTCACTGTCCAGACTCAAGTGTACCACAGGCTATGTACCCAAAGAATGGCATACACTAGCAGTCATCCAGCTCCACAAAGGGGGTGCCACAACAGAACCTGGAAACCATTGCCAAGTATGTCTACTCAGCCTGGTCTACAGAGCTATTGAGCAAATTGTCATGGAACCCATAAACTGATACATTGGAGACCTCCAGACACTGGACTCTACACAACTTCACCTTGTTAAAGACAGATCCTGGTTCCTAAACCTAGTTGACTTATTTCAAACAGTTACCAAGGAAATAGATGGAGGTGAAAGTAGTCCACACAGCCCACCTGGACCTCACTAAGGACTTTCAACACCATTCCCCAGTCTGTCATCATGGACAAGCGTACCAGCTTGAACATTAACAGCTATGTCACAGGATGGGTGGCCAAGTGGCTCACAGATCAAACACACATGTTCAGAGTTGCTGGTGCCATGTCCAACTCTAAGCCAGTCACAAATGGCATCCCACAAGTCTTGGTCCTGGGACCCCACCTGTTCAGTAGATACTGCTCAGAGGTACAGGCAAGCATGGGAGGTGTATGGCTGAACAGGTTTGCAGATGACTGGTAACTGTGGTCCATAATCAACTGTACAGCTGACACAGACATCCTCCAGAAGTGTCTTACAGAGACAGATACCTGGTGTCAAAACAATGCCCTCAAGCTGAATGCCAAAGAATGCATAGTCATCCCCTTTGGGTAAAACAAATTGCACACAAATTACCACATAGGTGGTAATCCAGTATGTACGGAGAAAGTCATTATGGCCCTGGGGACACAGGCTGATAGTAAACTCCCCTTTGATGATCATATGGCCAAAGTGTTTATTCAATGTAGCCCACCTAATATCACCTAATGTAACCCACTTTGTATAGTCTGATGATGTCACCATCCTACAAATATACCTGTGGAAAAGGTAACTTCCAGTTATGTGTATAGCACATCATGGAAATGCATACTCCTGTAATATCATAAAGTAATTAGGTAGGGGTTTGAATCCTGCACTTGACAAGTGTTTGTGTGTGGTCTCCTTGGAAAGGAGCAACCATTTTGGAGAGTAGCACAACACCTTAAAAGTGGTAAACTAATTTTTGTCAAGTCTGATGATGTCACCATCCTACAAATATACCTGTGGAAAAGAGAGCTCCCAGTAATGTGTATAGTGAATCATGTTAATGCATACTCTTCTAATATCATCAAGTAATTAAGAAGAGGTTGGAATCCTACTCTTGACAAGTTTGTGTGTGATCTCCTTGGGAAGGAGCAACCTTTTTGGAGAGTAGTAAAACACCTTAAAAGTGGTAAACTAATCTTTGTCAGGTCTGATGATGTCACCATCCTACAAATATACCTGTGGAAAAAAAACTCCCAGTAATGTGTATAGCGTGTTGTGTTAATGCATACTTCTCAAGTATCATGAAGTAATTAGGTAGGGGTTTGAATCCTGCACTTGACAAGTGTGTTTGTGTGTGGCTTCCTTGAGAAAGAGCAGCCCTTTTGGAGATTAAGAAACAAACTGGAACAACAAAAACTAGTAAAAGACAAAAAATGGCTGTTCCCAAGCTTTAGTAGTCACAAAAATCCAAAGGTTGGAAATAACCAGGCAAGTGGGA
Organism: Protopterus annectens; assembly: GCF_019279795.1. Lineage (NCBI taxonomy): Eukaryota > Metazoa > Chordata > Ceratodontiformes > Protopteridae > Protopterus > Protopterus annectens. Next base: position 1,470,707,483 of record NC_056731.1, read on the forward strand.
GAAGAAGTTTATATTTTGTAATAACACTTCTATGGACAAAATTAAATACTACACAAGATACCTAGATGATGTTTGTATTTTATTTAAAGGCAACATGGAATCAGCAACATCTTTGATTGATTCATTCAATACCACTACACCATTTTTAAAGTTTACATTTAACTTCTCGGAAATAGAGATCGATTATTTAGATGTAAAATTATATAAAGATCTAATAAATTCAGAATACTTTTCTACAATACACAGGAAACCAACATACTGCAATTCATTTTTACATTTTAACAGTGCACATCCTTACAAACAAAAAAGAGCTATCATCAAAGGTCAACTAATAAGAGCAGCAAGAATGTGCAGCCGAGAAACAGCTTTTCTGTATGAATGTAATAAGTTGAAGGAAATGTTTATGAACAGAGACTATCCATTGTCTATGTTTACTGAACTTTTGGATGAAATTAACTTTAAGCGCTCAAAAGGCTTGTATCCTCCCCTTTTAATACACAACAACTTGGAAATACAGGGAGTGACTACCAATATTCAAATAGAACAGACTAACGGTGAGTTGAGGAACAGTCCTGGATTAGTTAACAATGAAACAAAGTGTTTTCGGACTAGTTTTATTTCGACTTTTAATACCAACTCGTGGGATATACAACATATCCTAACCAAGAACTGGTATGATATTTTGAATAATGAGGAACTGTTTGAAAAACTTGGGGATAGACCAATATTTGTGTTTAAACGAGGTTGTAATTTAAAAACAATATTAGAAAGGAACAATGCATTGTATGCGTCTATAAGACCAAAGGGATGTTTCCAGTGTGGTTTTTGCAACTATTGTAGAGAAGTGAAAGCTGTGAATTCCTTTCTGATTAGGAATAGGAAATATTGCATTCATCATAGACTTAACTGTGACTCTAACTCTATAGTTTACTTGGCCCAGTGTAACTGCTGTAAGGCATTTTATATAGGCAAAACAGATCGTAGATTCCGAGATAGAATCTACGAACATTTGTACGCAATTAGGAAAAACAAAATAGAAAATGCCCTAGCAAAACACTCTACAAAACATCCAGGCCATAGTTTTCATTGTATAGCTATAGACGAAGTAGCACACACCATAAGAGGGGGACCAGTTCTGTTATTACTTGAAATTTGTGAGTTAGAATGGCAGTTACTGTTAAACTCCTTTAGCTCCCCGGGTTTGAATGACCATTGCAACATTTCTTGTGTGTTAAAAATGAGGAACTATAGAAGATAAAAGTTGCATGTATCGCAGTTATCTGTTAATATTTACTTTCATTAGTTTTAGGCTGTCATTATATATATTTTTTATGAATATGGAGTAAACTAAGTTCATTCTATTTATTTACTTATTTATTTATCTTCATAATATGTCAAGTTGTTTTTATTATGTTGAGATTAAGTAGTTCTTATCTGAAAACCATACTAGATATTGCTGACAAGACTGTTTGAATACAGGCCGACATTGTTTGAATAAGCATATGCAACTACTAGTTTGGCTATTTACAGTTTTTATAAGATTACTGAGTTTAGGTTGTTAGTTGGTAATGATGCATTTTATATACATCATTTATGGTTTAACATGTTTTTAACAATTGCTTAAGTGCTTTTAAAAATTAAAAATAAACATTAAATGTACTTTGTTTATAAACAAAGTAAATAGATCATGCATAAATTTATGATGCACCTTTAAATGTTTTAATTACCCAGTTAACGTAATGTACATAACTATAAATTTGAAACTTGGCGGTACTGTTTTAAATTTTGATTCTGAGGAAGCTTCAGCTGAGTCTGTAGCAAAAACGCTGTTGTTTTTCATTAAAAATTGCGTTCAAGACTTGGAGCTTGCTACCACTTGCCTGGTTATTTCCAACTTTTGGAGATTAGTAAAACACCTTAAAAGTGGTAAACTAATCTTTGTCAGGTCTGATGATGTCACCATCCTACAAATATACCTGTGGAAAAGAGAACTTTTAGTAATGTGTATAGAGTGTTGTGTTAATGCATACTCCTCTAGAATCATGAAGTAGTTTGGTAGGGGTTTGAATCTTGCACTTGACAACTGTGTGTGTGTAATTATCTTGAAAAAGAGCAACCTTTTTGTAAAGTAGTAGAACACCTTACAAGTGGTATGCTTATCATTGTCAGGTCTGATGATGTTAGCATCCTACAAATATACCTGTGGAAAATAGACCTCCCAGTAATGTGTATAGAGCATTGTGTTAATGCATACTCCTCTAGTATCATGAAGTAGTTAGGCAGGGTTTTGAATCCTGCACTTGGTGAGTGTGTGTGACACTGTTGGTCAATGCGTTGTGGATTTTGCTTTTACTACTGTATGACATAACAGTATGTATTGCACATGTGAGCTAGCTGTGTGGCAAATACATATATGTACATGTTACCTCAAATATTGCATGTGTGGGAACCCTGCTTTCTCCAAGAACACAGCTGTCATCTTTGTCAGACTGTGCTGCTGCTTCCCAGACCTTAGGTCACATCTGTATGCTTGTGACAAGGCCAGCCACTGCAGGGATCCCTGGCCTAGGTCATCTGTGTCACACACACTCATTACGGTTTCTACTGAAATATGTGAGTGAGGGTTTATGGCCGAGGTATATGTCAGACCTGTTCAAACGCAGCAAAGTCTGTCAATGATGACTATTCATTATAGGTGTACAACATCCTTTGTGGATATGCATACAGACCCCTTATTGCTTATGTGATCCACCGAGGGATTTCAAAATACCTTTGGAAATGTGATTGTCAAAGGAGAGATGACGTAACACTTGGTTGCATGTACACATCAGTACCTGTTCATCATGTTGGTGGCTACTACCTATGTGGTACTGTGGGGATAATATGTTCCGTAAAGATGGATGACTATGCTTAGTTTGTCTTATAGCTTTACAGCTTGGGTTTGACAACAGGTATCTGTCTGTATGATACCCTTGTGGAGGATATGTGTGTCATCTGGAGAATACATTATAGGCCACAGTATGCATTACCAGACATGGACAGACATATCCTTACTGCGATTGCTCGTACCTAAGAGAGCTATATGCCAAACAGGAGTGGTCTCAGTAATGGGTGCAGGTGAATACCACTGGTTACTGGCATAGTATAGTACCTGAAGGATCCAAATGTTGCTGTGTGTCCTACATCTGTGTGTCAGTTGTCAAGACATCATCTAACGATTGGTTATGGTCAGGCTGTTGAAGTTATGTATACTACCAGAATGCAAAACAATGACAGATAGTAACAGTATCACCCACAGCACAGTGTCAAACTATGTCATACACACATGTGTAGTCAGGTTCCGAAATGTGTGTAGTACAATGCATACTGGCCACCAATAGAAACTATGGAGTGTTAACACTGTGTAATACAGGGCATTTCACCCTGTCCATGTGTCCACTATGCATGTACATGCAGACAGTGCACCTCCACCATGTTCACAAATGTACACCTGCAAATCTGTGCTACACACATCCCACACATACTGTCCACTCTCTAACACATGCTGCCAATACTGCACACATCAGCCAAGTGGCACGTGGGCGGACAATACACTATTGGAACTAACCCTGGTGTAAACAATACTACATTGACAATCATAGCTTTAATGCATCATGCCTGCTCAGCTACACCTTCAAGCATATCATTACACTCTACTGCTGACAACATGCTAACATTGCTATACTGCTATAAAGTCACCCTGTGCATCAGCACCATGGTAGCCTTTTCCTGCATCAATGTTACAGATGACAGGAGGTGGCACAGGTTTCATCATATGCACAGGGTGTTTTGTTGGCTTGCCATAGGCCTACAGTGAGCCATCCAATCAACATGTGTGTGTGTGTGTGTGTGTGTGTGTGTGTGTGTGTGTGTGTGTGTGTGTGTGTGTGTGTGTGTGAGGAGCAAGAGCACTGCTATGGGCCAATGTTGATGTAATGTGTGCAGGTATGTGTTAGCCCTAGGCGTCTGGTTTATGTGTGTGCGTGTGTCTGCATGCACACAGTTCCACTATGTGGCCGCCATATACGGGTATTTGTGGGACAGCCACAGACTGTACCTGCCAGGCTTTACAGATCACCATCTCTGGCAATGAATACAGTACCTGTGCCTGGCAGGGGTGCTACTGACACTATCAGGTAATAAGCCAGGCTGGGTACTATCCCCAGAGGTAGATGGATGTACACTGGACCCAGGTCCCTGCTGGGACTGTTCAGAGCCACGTGCACATGGTCTTCTAGGACGTTCTATGGACAGCCCACCCCCAACATTGCTGGGGATAGTACTGGCACTACGGGAGTGGCTGTGACTTGATGGACGTCCGCGGCGACTGCCAGCTGCTGATGTTGCTGGCATATGTCCATGTCGACGACTCAACCATCCTGCACTGTCCTGACACATGGACATGACATTGCGGACGACATCTAATGTCTCTCCCCAACGTCTATCAGTGACCTCTGTGTAATTACAGATGGCACCTGCTAGGTCACAGATACTGTCAATGACAGGGGTGTTATGTGCTCTCTGTGCCCTTAGTCCCTGTCTTGTGTACTGTACCATACATGCCTGTGCCTCTATGACAGCCTGGAACATGCGTGGGGTTGTAAGACCTGTGGCACATCTGCCAGTGGCATGATGATCAGCAGTGCTCCGACGAGAACCTCTGGACATCTGCCTATGTGGTAGCCTTCCAGACATCTGGGTATGGCTGCTTTGTCAGGATGCATGTGCCATGGATACCACACTTTCCTGGCCAATGCCGACTGTACGCTGTCCCTCAGCTAAGGGCATTGGTGATCGATGTATTGGCAGTATGACTGTGTGCATGGATGGGGTGGACACTTGTGTACTGTTGACTGGTGGCCCAACGACAGACCGTGGCAAACTTGCCTGTGCCTCAACACACCTATCATCAGTATCACTATTTTGCTCAGTGACATCAGTTTCCCGGCTGCAGTGAACCAGCCCAAAGTCAGCACCTGTGAGAGGAAGGCAGGAAACACACTTTACGACCTGTACATGATGTCGGCACACATGTACACATGAACACATGCACACATGCACACATGACCACATGCACACATGAACACATGCACACATGCACACGTGAACACATGCACACGTGGACACATGCACACATGGGCACATGCACACGTGAACACATGCACACATGAACACATGAACGTATGAACACATGCACACGTGAACACATGCACACATGCACACATGACCACATGCACACATGAACACATGCACACATGCACACGTAAACACATGCACATGTGAACACATGCACATGTGGACACATGCACACATGAACACATGCACACATGCACATATGAACACATGCACATGCGAACACCTGCACACATGAACACTTGAACACATGCACACATGCACATATGCACACAAATGCACTCCTCACTAAAACAGAGCCACACACACACACACACACACACACACACACACACACACACACACACACACTCCACCAGCAATCCAGAACATACTCAATAGCGGGTGATGGTGGGGTACAGTATCACAAGGCAAACAGTTATATCACACATGTCAGCATGCAGGACGTGTGTTTCTCAACAGCATGCAGTGCAGGTGTAGACAGCCCTTGCTAATAACAATATACATGGCTTTGATGCATGTGTATTGTTGTTCAGTGATTGGCCTCACCCTGGAATGCACTGTGTACATGGACACAACATTGCTGTGCATGTATTAAAAGCTCTGCAATGTCCTGTGCACCATCACTCACAGGTATACATACCATGGCTGCATGTGTATCTGTGTGTCACATAGATATCCATTTCTGATTAGAGCATCTGTGTCTTTAGCAGATAATTGTGGACACAGGTTTAGCATATGCATGCTATGTATACACGCAGGATGGGTGGTGCATGTATACCTGACTGAATACCATTGCTCAACATAGCCATTGTACAGTGGTTATGGTGAGTGTAGGACATATTGTGGACATGCCAGTGCCAGACATGACATGGCATGCTACAACACAACTGCAACATTAAACATCACACATACACAGTGTGTGTCATGTGACCTATATACTTAATAGCATTACAAGACATATATGTGTCACTTTGTACAAATGGTGATTGCTATGCATATTGTGTAGTGGTGCATATGTTTGCACACACACACAACATTGAGGTGCATAGCAGTTAATGTTATGTGTAGTACTGTGGTCACTGTAACTGGTTGGGGTGTACTACCATGAGCCATCATTATGCAGCATCATGTGGTCACTCAAGGCTACTAATGTGTGCCAGACCAGCACATACCATGCTGCACCGAAACTGCAGTACCATGGCTACATTCACCATTTCACAGCCAGTTGTTACATGGGTTTGTAAGGTGCCAAATAGGGGGCATTGCCTAACATGAATGTGTTATGTGTTGAAGACTGTCGCACAGCCACATGTGTGGCATCTACCCCTCAGGTATATTATGTGTGCTGTGTGGATGACATTTGGGATACTGTAGTATGACCTTACAGTGGGTGTCTGAGTATGCCATATGTAGCATGTTAACGTGTACTGCGTATGACAAAGTTGTGTATGTTGTGTGCATGTGTATCGACTCTGCCTATCCAATGCCCACTACAGTGTTACCACAATCGTGTGGGATGCTCTGTGTATTGTATGTGTTTTAGGCAGCTACCCACATTACTGGGATGTGCATACTCTCACAGCAAACATGCACAGCATGCATTATGCGTAGGTGTGTTACGTCTACATGGCCTACACCTCACCTGTGACATGCACATATAATTAGCAATATTAAATGTAGAACACACTCACCAGCATGAGTCTGCTGCCTTGCTGTCACACCAGAGGGACCTACTAGGATATGAGACACTTTGTTAGTGGCAACAACTGTGGCATTGCTACTGTGTGTTTGCAATCTTACAGTAGTACAATGGCTGACAGCCACAAGCCTACAGATTATATTCCTAATTATTAGTATTGCACAACACTAGGCACCACATTGTCTAACTACACAGTGCACATCTCACATAAGCATGCTCTACCAATAGAGGTAACAGTAGTCTACAGCTATGCCATGTTACCTGCACGCTCCGTGTCACCTTGTTGGGTGTCTCCGGCCTCCATGATGATACATGTTACTTGTTGTTGTTGCTGTTGGCCAGGAGCCATCTGGCTCAGGAGCAACTCCTCCACTCTGGTGAGGGGGGGGTGAATGGCTACCCCCCTGCCTGTGGCAAGCTGTTGTCTGTGGATATCAGACGCATGCTGCTGGACATGTCTAATTAAATCACTGCAGTGATGGCGTACCTGCTCATATGTTTGGTTATGTATGCCTATGTCATTTACCCTACAGACAAGATCTTGCCACGGCGCAGTCTGCTCATGCTGGTCCTGGCTGTTTCTGGAGAACAGCAGGGCATAGTGCTGCACCAAGCTTGCTGTGATCTGTTCCTCCTCTGCCGTGCTATAGGCGGGATTAAGATGGTGGGACATGACCCTGGAAGACAATGAAACAATATGTGTGAGCAAGTCATGTGGCACACGTAACATTCTAAAGTACAGATAGCAGTTAACTGCCAAATATAGCAACCTATTGGCTGTCAGAAGATACACACTTTCAATACCACATATCAGTTCTCAATCCACAACTGCCTGACAGTGCCTGGCACACTCTATATATCAGACCATGTTTTGCACAGCAACAAAGTTAAACCAGTATGTAAGCCTCTACAACAGTACATGGCACACTGTATGCGACACAATGCACCACCTAGCCACAAGAAGTATATATCAAGCTAATGCATCAAGAAATATGTAATCCATTGCAATGATTGTAAAGTCCAGTTACAGTATTACCAGTATACCATACTAGTCATTGATGGCAGACCCCTCCCTAACATATGTGCACATTCGTTAATATAGGCGGCATACTGCTGTACTAGACTATACATGTTGCTAGATATGCACTTATATCCTGTAACACACATATGACCGAGGCCATGGTACAGGCATACCCACACACACACATCAGACATACATACCAGACACAAAGGTATGGCAACCCAGGTGAGCTTTACCTGTGTACCTTATAGTACTGTGTGTCAGTAGTTACAAGACCTTATGCCTGAGGTATGTAATCTGTGAGGACTACAGGGAACACACAAAACAGTGGTTCCAAGAAATGTGGACATACACCATACTGTGCTGTTTAAGCATACAGCTTCAGATAGTACTACAGTTCATACAGGAGTTGGATTCACCAGCAGTAACACTCAATAAGCATGCATGTACTGCTTTAGCCTACAATGGGACACCCCAGTCGACAACAAGGGACTAAGTCAGATTGTATGGCAAACTGCTTTTTCTGCCTAGCAATTGCATACACATCTTTTGCTGGGATCACAGCTGGGACACATAATACCATGACAGAAAGTTTCCCACTAAGCTATCACACATATACAGAACTTTGACACATTCACCAACACAGTCACTATCACACTCAGTCAACCTCACATAGCAATTATTGCAACAAGTACATGTGGGTGTGTATCGCTTCATAGGTATGTAATAGGCTATTGGCCGTAGGGCCTATAGAAGTCTAGCCATACTCTACCCTAGCCTTTGACACACAGTAATTACATTTCACGTGGCCCTGTCAAGCAGAGCCACAGAGGTGATTGCCTGGGTGTATTCACTATCTCAAATACAATCTTCAGGATTATTTATGATGACTGCTACGTAGGAGCTTTGTTTGCTATGGATAAGTGTTTTGTTCCAGAGTATGGGATGTCTCTGAGATAGGAGTCTATCCCTCCAGCATGTGCTGTTTATTGTGGTCAAAAGGTTTAGGTCCCTAGAGCATGTAGCTCATAGGGATTGTGATCTGTTTACGTGGAGCATGACCAACAGCTCTGGGTTTGACATAGCTTAGTGTGTTAGGCAGAGGTCACCTCTGGGTAGGCAGTATGCGACACAGTTTAGTTGTGGGTTTGTGAGACGGTCTGCATAGGGCATCTGTTTGAGGCTGGTATCACTCTTTGTGAGGTATGTCTGTGTCATTTCCAGTTGCTGTAGATGTCTTGTGAGGTACATACCACATGGGGCATTGTACTCTATAATGGGCTTTATGTATGATGAGTAGAGGGGAACACTGACCTATAATTCCCTGGATGACACACCTTTTCTGATGACGTGTGCCACGTAGACAGATGACATGACTACCGTGGCACTGTGATCATCAGAGGGAAGACTACTGTCCACCTGTGTCCCATGGTCTCTTATCACACCTTCAGTGTTAAGTAGACTACCACCTATGTGGCAATTAATGGGTACAGAGTATTTGCAAGAATGGATGCCAATGCAGTGTCAACACTGAGCTTGAGTCCATGGCTTTGTCACCAGGCATCTGTTGCAGTAAATATGACCCTGTCTCTCTCTCTCTCTATATATATATATATATATATATATATATATATATATATATATATATATATAAATATATATATATATATATATATATACATATATATATATATATATATATATATATATATATATATATATATATATATAGATATATATATATATATATATATATATATATACACACACACACATACATATAAACATCCATTGGTGTACATATCGAGATACATATAGGCACGTGTACAGTCCACCTTTCATGGTGGGGATATCAGTTATGCAAAGGTTGTGAGGTATACAGTTATGTCATAATATTGCACAGTGTTGTGCAGAATGCATTGAAGGTGATCTCAGCCCATGTAGCTTTAGCAGGCCTCACTGGCTGCAACACTGCAGACCTGACGAATCATACCCACAACGTTTAACCACCACATGTCATATACCAGCACTGTATGCTGTCTTGTTTGCCACACACTACAACCTACATAGAAATATGCACATAACAACCTTCAACAACATATATATGTCCACCCTTCACAAACAGTTGTAGTATGTCCCTTGCTCTATGCACATGTACAGATGCTAATATATCTGACACAGACAGATCTCTCTGTATGCGTGTGCCATACACACACAAGGGTCACACTGTTGTAGGTTTGTGTACCTCACGGCTGACCTGTTGGCCCTTGCCGCAACATGAACAGGTGTCACATGTGAGCACACAGTAATATTAGAGTGTGCATAAATAGCTGCAAATGCTAGGTTAGCATACTAGCCTGGTACAGCTGTTGCCAGTGCTAAGCTACACGTTAATATGGCTATCATGCATTTTCTACTCTGTCACATCCATGTTTATATAACTGTATGGGCTACTCCCCACAAACAGACATTGTACACACTACTGTACAGAACACAGATAACATGGATCAGATGTTTGACATTTAATGCTGAATTACATATGTCACAGTCACTTCCCACTGCACACAGTTACACACTCATTTCTCCATGCCAGCAGTTATACAGGGCATCTGTGCATTGATACGTACTGCTGCCACATATGGATGATTCAAACTATGTAGAGTACTCTTCATAAACATCTACTACATGCCAGTAAATACATAGCTGTTACATACCTTTCCTTTGTATGTGTTCGTATTTGTTGCATATCTTGAATTTATTTTTCAAGGTATATTTGTTTATCAATATACTTTTTTTTTCAATATATTATTTAATTTTCAATATTTTTTTTTCAATATATTTTTTATTTCAATATATTTTTTTCAATATATATTTTTTCAATATATTTTTTCAATATAATTTTTTTATTTTCAATATATTATTTTGTTTTCAATATATTTTTTGTTTTCAATATATTACTTTTTCTTTCAATATATTTTCTTTGGATCTTTTTTCTTTATTTCTGCTGCAGCTGTTGTCTGCCTCTGCGTGTCTCTCTCTCTCCCTCCCTCCGTACCTGCAATGAAATTATTGCATGTGTGGACAGCAAGTACAGACTGCTTTTATAGGTATCTACATATATGCATGTGATGGCCTCTATACCAATTGGTGGCCACCATTTGGCAATTGCATGCAGCCTGCTGTGTGTTTCTTGCAGTACTCACTGTCATAGCAACACAGTGCTATAAATTGTTAAGTCAGGTAGGCGTAGCCCTTTCAGATTTCCAAAGTGGGGAGCATGCTTGTTTGCTGTGGACACCGTTGTGTAAGTCAGAAGGTTGGTATACTTCTTCTAACTGATGCTAGGGGTGTAGCCAGTGATTTGAATGTTGTACTCAGACCTGAATGTTGCCACTTCCAGTACACAGTTGACAGTGTAGAATTGTACTCACCCCTACAAATGCTAACACAAGATACATAGGAGTATGTAGTTTCTTTTCTACTTATACAATTAGCTGCCATACATACGTAATTATTGAGATGTTTTCATTTGGCACATGAACTGTTTGGGAACTGCTGTACTGTGGATATTAATGTATTCACTTCTGCACAGTTTGTGCTTTTTACTTTGTTGACATTATCACAGGATGCTCATGAAAACTGGACAATTCCAGTACTGAGTATGCCTACCTACATCCTTGCTGGACCCTGAACACACAGGTATTTTGTACGTTTGGTTGGGGATTGTCCTGCTATGATACTGTATGGGGGTTGTAAAGTGCTGCTGTAACATTATTTACTGCTAGAATGGCTGGTTCTGTTATCACAGTCATGTAATGCAATTCCACAATAATTGCTGGTAAAGTTCCACAGAACAGGTTTTGTGTTATGGCATTCCTATCTTTCCTTCACATTCACTCATTCTGATGCATGATATATATATTTCAGCAACAACCTGCTATATATCTACTGTGGCTTAGTGGTACTTCATGCAGTTTAGTGTGCCCAAGGTCTGGGCTTCAAGATTGACAGTGGTGTTTTATTTTGCTGCTGAGCAGAACAAGGGCCCTCACATGCAGGTTGACTAAGGCACTTTTAAGCAGTTATAAGCGGCTTGCGTGGGTTTGCACGACGCTTAGCAATACTTAGCTAAGCGCACACATGCACACACTCGCACAAACCCGCTAACTACTGCTTAAAAGTGCTTACTCCTGCTAACCCCCGTGCTAATTTCTTTGAAAGAAAAGAAAATGGGGAGATAGGAAAGTGGTGAAAAAGGGGCACAAAGAGGGTAAGACAGTAGGTAGAACTAGGGATGTGCAGGATGGGTGTAGGGAAGGTCCATAGCTGCCCATTTCTTTAACAGCAACAGCTGTGCATATACTAGGAATCTGGAGGGAATTTTGAAACCTTCAACCCCTGAGAGAGGGGTGAGGACAACAAAGTATGTTGTACTGCCAATTAAATTTCAGTTTATGTGTCCAGCAGACGTGTGCAAAATGGGCAGCTATGTATGGGGCATACTTTTTTTGTGGGAGCAGATTGCCCATTTTATTTTCAGGTGAGAGTGGAATGTGGGGTAGGGGAAGTAGGTATATTTGGGGAGGTAGGTTTGGGAGGTACACAGACAAGACAAAAAAGATGCATACAGGGGCAGAATATGACACATGGTGTGGGTGAACACCACTGACGGGGAAGGATTTTGGAAATCGCAAGCCCATGAGCCCACAGATGGCAACAGTGGAACTGAGATCACTACCCATGGGCAGTCACCACTGCACCTTCACAGCCCAGAGGGTGGCTGTGCTGGGGGTTATGTAGGAGGGGCAGGCTCACCTGTGAGTCGCGCCACTCTCACCTTGAGCTGGCATAGAGGATCAGCGACTGAACGCTGGATCTCCCTACGCACCACAGCCCGGACCGTTTGGAGGGTGATAGGTGGCCCTCCTCCGGCCACGCTTGCTGGGGGGGGATGAGCCCCATCCCCTGCAGTGCTTCCACCCGAAGGTGGCACAGAGCCAACAGAGGAGGAGGTCCCGGGCTGGGCACCGGACCTGCTGGTGCCAGGTGCCATCACCAGCTGAGGTGGGAAAGCTGGGTCCGCTGGGACCGGCCTTCCCATACGTTCTATGTTTAGTAGGATTTAATGACAATATGGGTTGGTAACAGCCAACAGCATTCCAAATTAGTTGTAACAGCATGCAGTAATATTCCCATTAACCCAACACACCAGAGTTCCAACAGTTGAACAGCAAGCATAACACATGCATATATAGAACAACAGTGGACATTCCAACAGCATGCAGGATTGATTGGTGGCAATAGGCCATGCATCAAAGTAAATGTAGATATTTATAAAACAATAGGACATATGTCCCAACAAATGTTTTGAGATTAGACATACCCATTGAAGTGTGGAATTGCATTGTTTATGCACATACAATAGGGTGTAAAAAGATACCTCCATTCCTACTGACTGCAGGTGTATATACCCTACATGTATTATTACACTAGGCAATGTGCATTAAGTTGTGAAATGGGTTTGGCTAGTTCCTTGTATATCCAACCTTTATCTGACATACAAACTGGCCAGGATGCAGAAATTACTGCTATGTATTTATATATTTTATTTATATTTATATATCTACTTATCTGGATGTGTTCAGGTGACATTATCAGTTATATTTCTACAGCCCCCTACATTTCTAGTAGCACACTAACATTGCTGGGGAACACATTAACAAGCTACCCATGTGCCAGATTTACCTATGCATGCCAGCCATTAACCAACAGTTGAGGACTGTATATATGCTTCACAGCTACTGGCACTCCCTTCATCCACTTTATATGGGCCTGGCCAAGTGTGGGTTGACAGCGCTTAATACAACAGTACTATTTATATAATGCAAGAGTACAACAACATTTCAAAGTAAATGACACAGACACACTCCAGGAATTATACCTTTATTAATTACATTACACACTTTTCTAGAGGCTCTCTCATTTATTTGATATTACAGTGCATGCAGAAGACTTATTCAAGATGTATTATGCCGTTATTAATGGGTTACAACACTTTTTTTCAGGCTCTCTCACTTATTTTATATAACAATACATGCAGAATAACTACTAACCTGCCTGGTGGTGCAGCCTTAGCAGCCTATCTGCATAAGCTTGTTGATTTGCAGTATGGACACCTACAGCTGTGAAGTAAATGAAGGGATATTGAGACATACCTGTCCATTATATAGACAACAATAGCAATTCTTACATACTCCATTCCATGGCTACCTACTCAGTAGTGGGGCATTGTCATTCCCACATGCCTCCTCTATCCATTGGTTCAGTTGGTCATGCTTCCATCTCTTCAGGTCTGCGTAGTGGTGTCTGACCTGCTCACCAGTCTGAGGGACCCCTGTGGCACTGATGAGATCATGTGCTAGACGTTCGCAAGCTTCCTCTTTGTACTCAGTGTCTTGGAACTGGCCCTGCATGAGTCTTGCATCATGATGATGGACAAGGAGCCAAACCATCACTTTTGACTCCTCAATGCCCCACCATTGCGCTCGAAAATGAGAGCCCTCTCCAGCACCGGTCATTCTGATTGCAGATGGGAGCTACAACCAGTTATGGCAATTATTCCAGCCTATGGAGCTAAAATATGCCTCATTTCCCACACTTATTTGTGATTGGCTGGTTTTGAAATATCTCAGCTTAGTGCACACATGCTTAGCACTGAGTAAACTTTGATTAATATATATATGTATGTTGACAGTGCATGAACAACAAAACCTGTCATGGCTTAGTGGTTCAGTACTGTGATTATGGTGCACAGTATCCCGGGTTCGAGGCCTGTCATTGCTTTTTATTTTACTACTGGCCTGACCAGCTAGGAGGTGTGGCTGTGTTTAGCTGACTTTGCTCAACTTTGCCCAACGATGCTCTACGTTGCCCGACGTTGCTCAACATTGCGCTAGTTGGTGCGGTGTGCAGCTCCGCGCAAATATGTTTTGTTTGTGCTAGTTGGCATGATGCGCAGCTCCACGCAAAGCCATTGCGCTAGTTAAAGCAGTGCTTAGCTATGGGCAATTATTCTTAAATATGCTTAATACTGGTAAACATTGATTAGCAGTCCTTCACATTGCTTAAGATAGGTTACTTATGCATTCATTAGTATGCATGACCGTTTCACCTTCTTATATATATTTAAAATATCGTTCACTACTACATAGGCCATTTCAATGCATTTTATTAAAATGTAAAAGGTAAATGTCAGGAATTATTTTTTATGCACAGATTTCCTAGAGTAAATGGAAAGGGGAGTGGTGGGACTCGAACCGGGAATGCTTCATCTTCGTGCGAAGGCTCTACCACTACCCTATGGCTATTTGGCTTAATTTGCATATAAGTGGTTTATTATCCTCTTCTATGTCTTAACTGCTTACTGTAGCTAAGCAATGGGCACTCCCGCACACACACGCGCAAATACGGGCAGCTATATCAGGAATAATAAAAAAAAAATTGTTTTACATTTTATTTTATTTGTACAGGGGTTTTGAATGTGGGAGAGTGTAGTGTTGGGGATATACACATTTGAGCGGACTCACTCATCTCTGGTGACATTTGCAGATTTAGGCACTTGCAGGGGTGTGGATATTTGGACTCCTCAGCAGTCTGACACACCCCCTGCACTTGTACATGCTCCGTGTTAGCCTTGGAGTTGAATCAGCATGCCCTCATGAATATGCATGGCGCACTGATATCATACTCTTAGGCTGCCGTTTCCGAGTAAGACGTCATTAGTTTTACACGGAGGATTACTGAACCCCCCCCCCACTATGAATCTCTTTAATGTTTTACAAGTCAGTTCCAGTGTGTCTGGATGAAGGTTTCATGTCCATTGTTTTAAGGCTAAAGTTTATGACCAGAATTTAGATGTGGAAGGTGCTTTATTGCTCTAGTTTCTGCTAGAATGTATATGTGGAATGCCTTGTATTGTTGTAAGTTTCTGAGTAGGTGTTAGATTGCTAAATAATGCAGTTTGTGGGCTGAGAACTCAGACCAGGTGTTAAGATGATGCAATATGAATACTGGGAAAACCAAAGTGTCAAAAATGATGTAATTTGGGAAGGGCCTTAGAGAGACATATTTGTTAGTAATATTTAAATACTATTTCTCACAAGAGACTAGAGAGCATTTTGATCTGGATATCCAACTTATCAGCACTTTGCCTTGGGCTCACATGTAAGTTTTAGCACTGTGATTTCTTGTAGGAATAGTTAAAGCCAGTAAAGATTAATTAGGTATTTTTCTTTGATATCAGACCTGTCCTACTGTATTATTTTAAGTTTCTGTGTGATCTCTGAACTCTTAGATATCTCTGTGGTGTAGTAGTTTTGTCTTGTGTTTTAATTATTTATTATTAAATATTTTAAAACCTTCTTCTTGTGGCTGATTTGTGTAGAGATAAGCTCTAGAGTACATTGCATATTTATAGAGGTTATTGTAACAGACCACTCTAAAGTAATCCTTGACTCTTAGTCATACTACCATTGGATAATAATATTGCACAGTAATAATTGGACACCCTTTTAAGGGCCTTTTAGTAGCTGATATTATTAACTGGGTGGTGACAGTAATTACTACCATATAGTCTGGGTAAAGGGGCACAGTTGGAGAATCTGTGTCAGCCTTTCCCAGGAGTGTCTGTGAAGTTGTATAAATACTTATCTCAAAGTGTGTGTGTGTGTTGTGTCAGCTACTTGGCAGGGACACAAAGCACTGGTTGGACAGAGAGGGTACTAGAGGTTTAGCTTGCCCAGTTAGGCTGAGACCTGGATCCTATAGCTGTCTTATTGGGGACCTGGTAAGCAAGGGAGCAACCAGCCCCAGACTGACTGTGATCTCTGTGTGCACTTAAGGGAAATTGTACTTTACTGTGTGTATTAGTCATCCTTTTTTCTCTTCTAGGAGACAACCTCTCTGGTGTTAGTGGTGAGGATTAAGGCTCCTTGATTCCTACGCCATGGCACGGTCATCACAGGGGCAACAGTATATGAATGTACTGATGTTACATAAACAACATCGTATCGAGTTATTCATATCCATTTTATGTCAGACAATGGTATAACATCACAGGTTGTAATTGCATGGCAGTGAAATGTTTATTCGGAGGACATTATGCTGTGAGTGTTCCTGTGACAAATGCATTGAGTACTGGTTTGTATAGCATATCTACACAGACAGACTGTGTTTAATTTCTGGCACAGCGTGTCTTACATGATGGAAATAGCTTCCCTGATAAAAAGTCATATTGTAATGCTCATTGTTGTAACATGTGTAGCTTCTTTCCAGCATTATGTATAAATCCATTTCTTCATATTATATTCATAACTCCTTAGTGCACACATTCAGTTCAGTTATTTGTGACAGCCTTGACTGCTATCTGATGTGGCACATGTAGTCAATACAGAGGTCTGAAGAGACTCTTGTATAATAGACAGAGGTTTGAACCTGGCATCTGTCTGTCAAACAACAATGGCTTCCCCACAGGCAATATTAATGGCACACTCAGAGGGCCATCGTTCTCAGACCTTTTTTCATCCATACATCTTTTATGAGAGGAAAGGGCTGTAAGTCCTTCAAGGGTGTTCTTCATGACATGACTAATATGCATGTTTTTCTGGTGACCATGATTGTTATGCATCTCTCTGATATCTGTTTTGGCATCTGTTCAAAAATGACATGATACAAATTTTTTTTATGTTATTCATTGCTCATATACATTACTTATTCAGAAGATAATTATGCTCTGCCTTGCATGTCTTCATCCAGACATGTCTTTAATACTGCAGTTGTTTTCATCACACCATACAAGTTAAAGGCAGTTGAGTGATTCCATAAATGTTTCTTACTGAATGGCAGGCTGCCAGAACATCAGAAACTGTGATTGGTCCTCTGTTACAACACTTTCTATTGTGCTGCTGCTGTTAATTTGCTGTTAAGATACTATTGCCTGTAATTCCACATGAGTATGCCTAATATTAAACAATATTACAACGTCGGAGATGTTTGCAAATCAGCAATGGCAAAACTGGACTCATGACATTTCATTCACTCTGTGTTGTCATTTATCTCTTAGGTATATTGCTTGTTATTAGATTACAATTTAGCATTTATATAACTATGCAACACTTGCTTGTCTATTATATGCTCATAGGTGATGCACCCCTTTCCTAATGGTGCCGCTGTCATTTCTTTGCAAAAACATGTCAATTGCTGATATACCTCATGTTATAGCTGTAAGACCCTTTTGTTTCTGTGAATGCTGAGGTGGAGAATATAACAGCATTGTCAGCTTGCATACATGAATTCCCTGTATGTATATCTCATAAGCCATACTGCATTATGTGCATTCATCTCATAAAGTACCTTATGTCCATGCTAACTGCTGTCTCAAGTCAGCGTTTAATTAACATGTATATCACATTGGATCTACTTCAGAATGTTGACCGTTGAGAATGCCAACTTTCATATGGCCGACACTATATGATTGACATTCCGAAAGACCAACATCCTGAAATAGCACCATTTACCTACCTGTAAACACAGTAAAACTATGTTATGCAGGGGGGCAAGCCCCCCTGCACCCTCCACATGGGGGGCTGCACCCCCCACACCCCCTGCTACTTAAATATTCTCACTCCAAGATCACACTACAATGCAGGAAAGTGGAATCTCCCAGTCCCGCACTGTAGCGGGATCTCCCCTATCATTTGTCAGCCTTTCAAATGTTCGCTCATATGGCATCAGCCATATGTGTTTCGAACATTTGAATGTTTGAACAAATGTAGGGCTCCCATCACATTTACACTCTCCTTTTTTACACTTCAGGTTCATGTCTCTTCTCCATATCATAGCCTTTATTAGCATGCCTGTTTTTGTTTATGTGCATAACTGAGGAGCATTCTTGACATTAATTATCAGGATATCAGTATTGCCAGATTTATGTCTGAAATGCTTCTTACAGACTTTCATCACATTTGCCTGTGGGATATGAGTACACTTTAAACATTTCCCCTTCAACATTATTATTCAGTATAATACAATTTAGTGTACAAATTCCCCCATTTCACTTCCATTGTTGTGTATTCCTTCCCTGTAGTTGTACTTAATATGTCCGGGCTACAGCATGTGCTTGTATGTGAGCACTGCCTATAAGCGAGCCATTGTGTTTACATTCTGTACTCATGCTTGCAAGCTCCTTTCCATGACTGAATACTATTGCTGTTCATGAAAAGGTGCTTGCAAATGTGTAGGCATGTTGAGCAGCATGCATATTCAATTAGCACTGCTGCTCATCAGTCTAACACACGTAAATCTTTTAGGTGTAGTACGTCTATATGATTGTTAATGAATCCCAGGGACAGTATCCACAAACTGAGCGTTTTCTAACAGAGACTGCACAAAACTAATTTCTGCCGTGTGACCATTATTTTTAAAATGATCTGGGATACCTCTTCTTAAGTGCTTCATTTGCTAGCTGCAGAAGAGTGACATCCCATCACTGAAAATGATAGATTCACGACTTTTTTGTCTGTTTGTTGAGTTCCCTGTACCTTTTCTCTATTTCCTTCATTTGGTCTGCATTCATTTTATTTCTTTGTATTTCAACATTTGCAGCTTTTTTCTATAAATGTTTATAATAATAGGCTGAATGAGAGACAGAATAAGACTGTTTTTATTTGATGACTGTTGAATACACATGTTCATTTAATATATTTATTTATTTGTTATCCTTTGTATAACAGGCTAGTCACAATAGTTTAATAGCTGCTTTTTTTCAGTGAGACTTGATGTGGTATTCATATTTAAGTAGGGGAAATTTTGCAAGACCACTGGGGGAATTCTACATGTTTTCAATAAGTGCTGTGGGATCTTTTACATCCACCCGGAGGGATCACAGCTTAACATCTCATCCAAAGGCTGGAATATCAGTTGCAAAGCACCCTCCTAATACTACATTGCATTGTCAAGAATGGAAAATGTAATCCTCTCACTTGAGGTGGGAAAAGAGCCATCAGCCTTCAGATACTCTAGCATTAAAGCAAGTGTGCTACCTGTTTAGCCACTGACTCAGTGGTGTACTGTAAAACTGAATGTCTAGGATTTTCCTATATCCTGATTCTTGCAACTTAATAATTCCAATAACGTGACATCAGAAAGAGGTTGAGATTTTGTTATAGAATAAATCAATGTGTTGACTTATGGCTACAATGCAAAGGATTGAGCAAGTCAGAATGCTGTATGCTACTATAAATGAGTTGGATAAGATGTCTGGGATTCCTGAAAGAATAAGATGGGATTAACAGGTACATAGTTTAGTAAACAGAGAATTTATTACACACACTTTTGATAATTATCTTACCTTTTACAGAATGTTTTGGAGAAGAATATGTGTATTAAACAAATAGCACTTGTATAATGCACTGCACAGTACACAGCAAAGCAATGAAATATGCATGGAATGTGCACTGATCATGGAAATCTGTTGACACATTTAACTCTTAAGAAGAAATCACAATTCTGATTAAGATCATACCTCTCAATTGTCCAGATTTTTGCCTCATATTTTTCGTTTTCTGGCAAATGATCGGCAAATCCTTGAGGATGAAAACCAGAAAATAATGACAGGCATTTGAGTTTTAGACTTCATACCCTTCAGAAAATCCATGATAATAGAAATCCCATTATTCTATCAACTCTCTAAGTTTTTAAGAACAATATTTAAAAACTGTCCCTATTTCTGGGACTTTTTCTCCCTGTTATTTATGGTTTTGTTCAGATTTTTTTTGTTCTATGAGGTTGAGAGGTATGTAAGACTTAGTGGGTATCAGAAAAGGAATAAATGAATACATGCTGTGAAGAAACTACTACTAACAAATGAATAAATGCTGTGAAGAAGCTGCTAGTGACAAATGAATAAATGCTATGAAGATACTGCTAAGGAGCTATTAAAAAAGAAAAGAAAAAAAAAAAAGAAATCCTCTTCATTGTGATGTGATTGGATACTACCCCAGAAAGATGAAACATAACTTACGTAACGTTATTTAGGCTTGTGCAGATAAATAAATTGTTTTTTTTTTTGTGGAAAGCAGTATGATAACCATCTACTAGCTATGTCTGCATTATATTGCAAGTAATATAACTGTAGTTATATTTTACTTGGTTTTTCGTCTGAGGAAAAATAGGAAAATGTTAGTCTCCAGAGATTACTTTGATGTGTTATTTGAACACAGTGATTTATATTAATTTTCTTTCTTTATAATCAAAATGATGTAACACAGAGCATTGATTTGTTTATTTAATCCATTTTTCTTGAATTATGTCAGCAGTGTCAGGAAAACAGATATGTTTGAAACATCAGTACAGACTGGCTTTATAAATCATTTCAGTTTCATAGGGAGTGAATAATATAGAGTGCTTGTCAGTTTGCAACCAGGAACGTACTTATTTGTAAGCAAGGAATAATCGGTTTAGTGCCTTTGATGTACAATTTACTGCTGGTGACATACAGCCAACTTTTGCACATAATGCAAGATGCTAAAACTAAAAATGAAATTTTTAATGTCAGTTATAAATAACAAGACTGACTATCTTTGATTCCGTTTCTGCTGACAACTCCAACTTCCTACATGAATGATTAATACTATTAATATGGTCATAGAGTTGCATAGTGTTTCTTAAGCACAATATATTTTTTTCTTGAAAATTGCCTAAAGGTTACTGTTACCTTAATCAGTTCAAAGATGTATGATGCCCACTGTATCAGTAAAATTGTAGTCAGAGAAACAGAGACCAGATATTATACTGAACATATCAGGTAAGTGGGGTAGAATGTCACAAAATGAGAGTCATTTTGACGTCAAGATTAGAATACAATGTGTTGCTGTACATTAAGAAGCTTATATCATGATATATAAAGACAGCAGCTTTAATGACATGTAACACTCTTCTAGCTTACCCAGTCAGCAGACTTAATTTATCTACAATGCATTTTTGTTCCCTTTACAGTAGTCAGTGCATTTTGAGACTCAATTTATCATACATTATCCAAAGCAATAAGTTGATGTATTTGCCGTTGTTTTCAGAAAGAAAAAAAATGTAGTATTTATCTCAATTCTCAATGTCCATGGTACATGAATTTTTCCATGAAAACTTTTTTAGCCACAACCTGAGCCATCTGAGCAAGGGAAAAGGTTAAATGCAAAATATATAGACATATATAAGTATAGCAAATTTAGTGCAAGCGACACAATTTAAGAAAATTGTGAGAAAGCGAGAGTATGCAGACAATTCATGCAGCACTGTGAGACTATACAAACTCCACACAGTCAGTGACGTAATGTCGGAAATAAACCTGTAACCTCATTTATTATAATTGCTTTCTTTTTGAATAGGCACCATGAACTTGTCCCTGTGCAGGGTGGTGCCCATCTCTCTAAGGTGGGAGGACCATTCCCTTGGTAATCACACTATGGATATATCCATGATTAGGGAGTGAAGATGAAATACATCTTCCAGCATACTATGGCCAACTGGGATTGTGGTTAGCCCATGCATCCAAAATGTGAGGCATAAAACTGTAAACTAGACATGCAGTATAGCTGAATCCAGCTACTCTCATGTGTTGGTTGCACCACTGTGGAGTGCCATCTCCTCAGTACCTCAGATCCATTAAAGTTTAGGTGACTTACTGGGAACTCAGACTTTCTGGGACCCCCTTCATCAGGTATGTCTCAAGAGGTAGAAGGGCCAGACTCTTCTTCAGCTAAAGTTAATGGGGGGGCTGTTTCCTTTCTTCTTTGGGGAAGCGAGCTCATCCCAATGCTCCAATGAATCCCCATAATTCTCTTTTAACTAGAGTCTTTTGTTTTATCAAAATTATTCTTGTTCATAATCTTCTCTGCTTTTACCTTCTACCTGGGTTCCTAGTGTACTTTATTTTCTTGAGGATCCTCTTGTGCTTTTTCTTAATACTGGGTTCCTGGAGTCTTATCACCTTGCCTTACCATTACTGAATGAAGGTTTCTAGTCTCATTCATTGAAGTGATTTGCAATATTTCCCCACTTCCCTTATCAAAAAAAAAAAGATAAACACATGGACTCTTTGCTTATTTCTAGACTTGTTGCACAATTTAGCAGATGTGTCTTTAAATGTATTTTCAGAACATAACACTCTCTCTACTATGTCACAGAAACATCTGGATATGAGGGCCAGCCTGAAATACCCATCATTCAATACTATATCTATCACTAAGGTCTCATACATGGTTTCTTTACTTTTGAGCTCCTCAAGGTCTAACCAAATTTTGTTATGCATTTTAATTTGAATAAATGAGCTCTTACTATTTTGGCTTTAGAAAATTATCATCCAAGGAAGTGAAGGGACTGGGTCTACACAATGGCCCCGGCCATTGCCAACAAGCTTTAGCTGACTTTTTCAAAGTTGTCTAATTATGCAATGGAAGTATTCAAATGAGCATGAAGATGTTCACTCATGGGATGCACTGTTAAAATAAATGTCCAAATGTTGTGGTCCCATACTTCCTGACTGGCAGTTCTTTAAAGGTTATGTTATATGCCTTGAGGTAATTATCCCAAATGATATGCTTCAAGGTCTGTGCATACATTTGCTGGGCAACATATTTAGATACTTCTACTATCCCTTTTGCAGTAGTAGCCATAGGTTTAAACAGTTGCTCCATGCTACTGATCTCCTGGTTCTGTGATCTCTTGTGCAGGACAAACAATAAACAGATTTACTGATTCACTTGTAAATTAACAAACACTCACTTTTGTTTTTACCAGGTGGAACTGGTAATTACTAATTATTGTTTCAGCTGTCCACTTCTTCCACAAGTTGTAGCAAGTAGAGGGGGCAACAAGTGGCACAGTATTCTATTAAAACATTTATTACAGTGGACAGAAAGACAGATAAATCATGGACAAATAAAGAAAAAGTAGGGGGTCTTCAACTACTTGGTGGTTTCCATCAGCTTCTGTTAAACTACTATTTCTCATAATATACTAGTCAACCAATAGAAAACTGCAATATACTTTCCTCCTAGCTAAGCACCTCCTGCAATTTTGTCTGAAATATCTTATACTCCAACAGGAGTCATCACTGTTTCAATACAAACAACTATATTTACCCTAACTGCAACTTGCTTTTCATTAACTTCCAACAACTTTAACACAATCAACAAGACAAAATGTCCCTAAAACAGACTGTACTGCTCTGTCTCCTTGACATTCTATCCTCACTCACCAATTATTACATCTCTTCTATAAACATAAATAGATCTCCAGCTAACTCCTACACAAGCCATCAACACCTACCCTGCCTTTATGTTCCCATAACTTCCATGCCTCTACAAACAAACCTTTTCTGACCTCTTTAACTATAAATATCATAAAACCAAAGTATCTAAATTTTACAAATTCTGAACAAATCAAAACTAAAAAAGAACTGTCTACACTCAAATAATCTGCAGGGACAGTCACCCTAACCCAAGTCCCATCAATCAGCAAAAGACTTAATCTGACAATATGACAAATAACCACTCACGTCTTACTTCAGAACTCAGTACTGATTCAAAACTTACGCTACTAAACATGAACTTAAAAAGCATGTGCAATAAGATCTAGGATATCCATACTTATCTTGTCACTTACTCTCCTGATATAGTAATAGCCACTGCAAATTGGTTAAAAAAGATATATCTGGTGATGAAATCATATCCCTTTTATTTATCATACGCAAGCATGATAAACAAAATAAGTGTGCAGATGGAGTTTTAATTATTTATAAAAACTCCTCACACATAACATTATTACCACAGGAAATATCCAAATTCATCAATGCCAAGATCTTAACATCACTCCCTAAAACAAATAATAGGAAACTGGTATGTATAACACCATTTATATAGCTCCATGCAACAACATAGATATTGCACAAAATGTTCTTTTATGAATATCCCATTGCATAAACTACAAAACTATATTTGGAGAGCTGAACATAGACTAGAAACTCATACATTCTGATACTCCTGCCGAAGCCATGAATCCATATGGTTTCACATGGCTAATAACCTCTACCACTAGAATTAACAAGTGCTCAGCCAGACACTCAACACTAGCCTAGATCCTTACTAACGAACCAAATAAATTAGCCAAAGTTGAATGCCTACCAGATGACATGAGTAACGAAATGCCAGCATGTACTATCCAGAGCTATCAAAACCTAGACAAATAAGTCATATGCAACCAAACAAGGAATACAACCAGACACTTTTGTTAAAACACTCATGCAATATAACTGTAATGTACTTAGAGTAATGCTCGTAGATAATGGTGTTGTACATGTCATTCATATTTTCCTAAATATCCTAAACAACTCCCAAAACATGCATCAGCACATAATATAAACTAACCTTGCACCATGGCTTACTAAGGAACTAAAAAACTAATGCAAAAAAAAAAAAAAAAAGGATAACACCTGGAAAGAATGGCATAAAGCCAGACCTCAATATACTTTTCAGTCTTTTAGACATGTTAGAAACCTTAAAAAAAATACCACATCAAGCAGGACCAAAAAATGTACTATATCAACCTACAATATAAGTACCAATTTAACTCAAACCTTTTCTGGTCAATCCTAAATAGACTTCTTCATCCTGATATAGCAAATACCCTCTTTATAAAAACTGACAATATTACTGACTTTTCGATACTTATGTGTTATCGCAACCAGATGTTCATGTTAACACTGATTGCTTCCCATTGTGTAAACTACTACCAGAAAGTATTGAGAAGCATAGACACCATGTTTTCTATAAGATTTTTTGTGTTTAGGCAGGTATGTGACTTAGTGCCACCATTTCATGTCACCATTTACAGTAATACTTAATGGAACATTGTAAAAGTTTGCTTCTTGAATTTTGTGGCTGTTAGCAGCTTTTTTAAATTTTCACTTGAAGATGTCTTTACAAATTGCCCCCCCCCCCCCCAAAAAAAAAGAAAGTGACCAAAACCATCATTTCAGGGTCTGTCTTTGCCTTCTCTGAAGGCTTCCTTCCACATACTCAAAAGAATCCATTTGTCAGAACAACAGCAGGCATGACAATTCAAGTGTGCATGTGTAAAACAGGAAGCCGGTTTCCTCAAATGTTTGTCTTCCCCTTCACAGACTCTGTAATGCAAAGGTAGTCCACTCCACAACAAAAAACAGACTCTGAATACTACCTTACAGTGGTTCATGGACTCGTTTCTTTGGAAATATTGTAAATTCTTAACCGCGAAAATCTGGTTGCAATAACATGTAAGTACTGACTATTTCCTCACAATTTAATACTTATAGGACCCGCTGCTGCCATGCCTTAAGGGAATTAACTTATTTTAAACTACACAAAGCTTACAAACTATTTTATTATGCAGACAAATATCCTATGCTAAAAGCATACTGCTTCCCCACCCCCCTATAAGGGACCATCACTCCAGCAAAAAATATTAGCTAAACA
Organism: Protopterus annectens; assembly: GCF_019279795.1. Lineage (NCBI taxonomy): Eukaryota > Metazoa > Chordata > Ceratodontiformes > Protopteridae > Protopterus > Protopterus annectens. The sequence goes on from NC_056731.1 coordinate 1,470,733,941, forward strand.
CTAATAAGTCAAACACTACAACTACAGACTCATGTTACTCTCACCATGTCTCCAAGCTATGGAATGGTGGCCCTTTGCAAATAAAACTCACCAACAGACGCTCTGGTTTTAATTCACTTCTCAGACAATATCTAAGCCAGAATTGGCCCTGTTCATGCTCATCACCAGGTTGAGACCTAAAAGTACACAATCCAACTTATTTTACTACTTTTCTCCCCTCTGTCCTTTTACTTCAATCTCTTCTTAATACACATTGTGAGTTTCTTATATTGATGACAACTCACTAGTTATCTACACTAATTTTAATCTTATATCTGCAACTTCTCTCGCCTCTTACTTAGCAAATAGCATAAGCCCCTGCAATAAGCCATAGCATTCAATAATCAAGTAACTTTAGTATAACTCATTGTCACTAATCAAGTTTTCATTCATCTTGCATCCCAAGAAGTCATGCTCTCCCACAATCCATTTACTATCTAGCATTCTCATAAATCACTATCCATCTTTTTTACTAACTGCTAATACAACTCTTTCATATGCTATTCCTATAAGTCTTTCTTTTAGCTCTCACGCTCTTCCCAAAAATTTATTTCTTGAATTATCTAATTCATCTTCTCACCAGATCAAATAACTGAAGGCAAACACCAATGACAAATGTCAGTTCTTAATCCGGATATAAAATTTACAATTGATAACTGATGAAACAACTGCTGTTTGCAATCTCTAATAAATATGAAGCGATATGCAGCTAGATTCCTTAAAGCTTGCATAATTTGGTGTAGTCTACTGGTATCAGTGCTAAACTTGTGGATAACATTGTGATGTGTATACATACCACAAGAAACTCAAAATAACTCAAAGCACAATGGAGTATCACAGTGGCAATGGTGCACTAACCAGATCTGCAAGTAATGAAAAATGTCTGTCAAAGCTCAACAAGCCATGATGCTTCACTAGGGACAGCTTGCACCTGTCACCCCTGGGCATTCGGATATTGGCAAAGGGCAGGTAAGTTATACAGATGGCATACTGCACAACACAATCAATCAAAAGGTGTCAAACAGGGTGGGGATCCATGCCAGCTATAGTGAAATGCATAAATCTACCTATGCCCTATCACATTGCAGCATATTGAAAACTATGTGTCAGTCAAACTTGGATCTGCATGACCAAGAGTAGCTGTACTTTGGAGGGTAATAAATTAGAATCATGGTACAAATTGGATAAACAAACACATATCCAAGTAGTCTGTTAGCAGTGCAGGTGTAAGCCAAGCAACATCATACTTGAACAATAGGTTAATAGGTTCAAATCCAGGTCTAATTATGCTAGATAACTCCAGCACAGGACAGGACCAAACCTATGACTATGCATGTGAAAGGGAAGCAACCAAGCAAAGTGCCAAACCAAAATACTGCAGAAAAGCAAGAAATGGTTGCTATATACACATGTAGTGAACACAACTAAAACAAACATATAATGGAATATTTGTATGTTACAGACATATTTCATGTCAAAGGCGACACACACAGGTGACAATGTGTATGAATGACTGTCAGTGGCATAAACAGAATGTACATGAAAGCAAGGTCAGTACACATACACACATCAATGAGAATGTAAGAATATTTACAAATATACAGTGCTACAGCTTAATAAATACTATCTCTCCCATATAGCTCGACCATGTCATACTATCTTATATGATCTCTCTTACAGCTTTCTGTCTCCTCCCTCTAATTACTAGCATGAATTGACACCAGACTTCCTGCCTACCCCCTCTTCTCAAATATCTTGTTCTTTACCACTGTTGACTGTAAGCACTGATCGTTTTATTCCTTACATTTAATAATCCTTGGTGTAACTCATTCTAAGCCTTTTGGTTTAAACACTTGGGCTTCGGACCAGTTAGTTGTTTTGCACTGAGAGGGTTTGTGGTCTGCACTGTTGTGGCAGAACAGGTAGCTTACATCCTTCTAGGTTGAGAACTGCTGATTGAGGGCTCAGTGTCTGTTATTCTAAAAGTGTATTAATTCTGGTTTAAGCACTTGGGCTTTCAAGCCAGTTATTTTACATTAAGAGGGTTCGTGGTCTGCACTCTTGTGGGAGGAGAGGCTGGACTCTGCCCTTCTGAGCTGGGAATTTCTGGTTAAAGGCTTATAGTGCATGCATATCTGAACTGTTTCTTACTGAAGTTGGTGCCTTGTTTGCTGTGGCATAGACTGGATTCGGGCCTGCTGGATCTAGCTTTGTTTGTGTAACTTGAGCACTAATCCAGACATTCTCTAAAGTATTCAATGGTATTTATTACTGCTTGGTTGTAACTTGATTAAAGTGTAGCTATCATTCAAGTCTTTTGGATTAAGCACTTGGGCTTCAGACCAGTTGTTTTACATTAGGAAGGTTTGTGGCAAGCACTGTGGTGGCAGGACAGGTAGCTTTCATCCTTCTAAGTTGGGAACTGCTGATTGAGAGCCCAGTGTCCAAGTGTATTAGTTCTGGTTTAGGCACTTGGGCTTCAGGCCAGTTATTTTACATTAAGAAGGTTCGTGGTCTGCACTCTTGTGGGAGAAGAGGCTGGACTCTGCCCCTTTGAGCTGGGAATTTTCTGGTTAAAGGTTTATAGTGCCTGAATATTTGAACTGTATCTTACTGAAATTGGTTCACCTTGTTTGCTCTAGCATAGACTAGATCCAGGCCTACTGAATCTAGCTTTGTTTATATGCTTGTTGTTTGTTTGCTTGTTATTTCCTGGAAGCTAATTCCACCTAATACGCAACTTCTCAGCGCTTCTGTGGATCACTAGTGATATCTGCATTGCTTACTGTACTTATTTCCTTGTTTCACTTGAAAGAAAGTTACTGTTTGTCGTTTTGCATTTAGCTACTTGTAACACATTGCACTCAAGTTACCTGGCACTTGCTCACTAAAGCAATTATATAAGTCAGCACTAAAATTAAAAGCACTACACCCTCACTCCCCACTGGCACTTGTTTTCAATTAAGGATTTAATATTGTTCTAGCATGTCCAAAGGTCAGTTGTCAATCTCCTCTCCAGTCCAGCTGGTGAATCTGGGAATCTTGAGGCAATGTTATAACTGCCTCATGTACACAGACAACCCTCTCCTCCTCCCACATAACACAAATACTTCAGAGATGCAGCTATTTAGCCAAACTGGAGGCTGAGCTCTCTCAACTCAGGACTGGCAAGACCAGACAGGAGGAGAAGGCAACTACACACACCACAAAACCAGCCTCACATAATGCTACCACTCCACTGAATCAAACACATAAACACACAAAGACATACAGGCTCTGAGTAAAATTTACCTAAACAGCAGAGGCCTCCAAAGCAGACACCCAAACAACTGCTACCTCAAGACACCCCACAAGCAACACATAAACCACAAAAGCAGTGTGCAAAGCAGTCACAGCCCTTAAGGCCAAATACAACACCAAACATACTTGTCATATGTGACTCCATAGTCAGACACACTGACGTCCCACTCACCAGGCTGAACAAGGAGAGGGTCACAGTAAGCTGCCTATCGGGCGCTAGAATCCGCCACATAACACAAGCACTGGTCACTCCACGGCAAGTACAAATATGACACAGTCATTGTCCATGCTGGTGTGAACGACCTAACCTCTCCTGGACTACATGAAGAGAGACATAGAGGAGCTCTCTGATTATGTAGCCCAGGCAGGTATGACCCTAACCCTGAGCAGTATCCTTCCTTCACCAAGAATGATGCCACAATATAGAGACAAGATGATCAGCTTTAACAATTGGCTTAATGTCTGGTGTCATTCAAAGGGGATCCAGTGTCTGTCTGCCTGGGATGACATGCTTGACAAGCCACGCTGCTTCAAGGGACGGCTTGCACCTGTCACCCTGGGATTCGGATATTGGCTAAGGCTCTTGCCACCCCCATAGTGCCTTTTTTAGGCAAGGCTCAAATTCTAAACCTACCACCCTAGAAAACAAAAATGGGAAGAAACTGAGGGTAATGCTGCTCAATGCCAGAAGTCTAAATCTCAAAATGCACGACTCGAGGCCCTTCTCAGTATGGAGAACATCGATGTCTGTGCTGTAACTGAAACCTGGTTCAAGGCTCCTGAGAGCACCCCGGCACTATTAGGTTTTACCTCATATCATGTGTTCCTGCCCCAAAACCCGGACCACACCACAAAAGGAGGGGGTGTATCCATATTCATAAAGGATACTCACACCTCCAGGTTGGTGGCAACGCACGAAGCTCGGAAACCATCCAGGTGCAACTAACCATAGGCAAAACTGCTCTACAAATTGTAGCATGCTACAGGCCACCCTCTCAAACTCAGGAACCCCACACAGCCTTCCTGAAGACACTGGAGGGTATAAATGTATCTCCAAACACCATCATATTGGGTGACTTCAACTACCCGAATATAGACTGGGAACATTACTCAAGCCCTAACTTTCTAGCCCAACGGTTCCTGGAGTTCATAAATTCAAATGCCATGGAACAGCTAGTCACTGTTCCCACAAGAGGAGAAAATATACTAGATCTCATTGTCACAAACATGGGGACAAAATGCTCCACACCGGAAGTATATCCCTCATTGGTGAGGTCTGATCATAAACTAATCTCACTGGAAATCCACATCGCGCCGCCACCCCAACCAAAAGACCATAGTGAAGAACTTCTCTAAAGCAAACTTCACACTACTCAAGACTGGTGTGGTATCCTTCAAGGCCCCTGAGCCAGAGGAAACCACAACCCAAGCTGGAAGCCCTTACAAATGCCTTCTATGAACACCTCCAGGACTGCATGGATCAAGCAATCCCAAATAAAACCAAGACTCTTTCCACAAAGGGCAAACGTCCAGTCTGGTGGACCCCAGCCATTAACAAACTTTACAATAAGAGGAGAAAGCTATTACATGATAGAACAAAATCCATAAAAGGGAAGTCACCCCTGATCATTATTAGTAAAATACGAGCACTCATAAAATCAACTAAGGCCAATTTTGAGAGAAAAATTGCCATGGATTCAAAGGACAATCATAAGGCTTTTTTCAGCTATGTTAGGAACCTGGGTGGAAACTCCCAGATATGCTCAGAATTAGTCCAAAATGATACAAAAATCACTGAACCCACAGACATTGCCAACATACTGGCAGACAGGTTCAGTGCAAACTTCACCCTCCTCTCCCTACCTAAAGGAGAGATAACTATACCAGCCGAGTGTAGCCTCCCGGACATCTCAAATGCGCAGGTGAAAGCTGCTGACTCTAAAGGTAAAAACACAGCATCAATGGGACCGGATGGTGTCCCGGCTGTGTGCTACACGAGCTAAATGAGGAATTAAACCCACATAAGGCAGCTGTTTAATCTCAGCCTTACCACAGGATGGCAACTGTGGTCCCACTCCAACAAGTCTAGTCTGCAAAGCTATGGAGAGGATCATAATGGAGCTCATAAACAAAGATATAGGGGACTTGCAGACACTGGACCCGACCCAGTTTGGCTTTGTCAAGGAAACAGTCACCAAGGCCATTGATGAGGGAAAGGCAGTCCATACAGCCTACCTTGACCTTGCAACAATACCCCACTGGTATTGTAGAAAAACTTACCAGCTTAAATGTAAACCCATATGTCACAAGATGGGTTGCAAACTGGCTTAAGGACAGAACCCACAGGGTTAGAGTTGCTGGCGCTGTGTCAGACTGTCACAAGTGGTGTCCCACAGGGCTCTATTGTTTGGCATCTACTTCTCAGAAGTACAGGCCAACATGGGAGGACTTTGACAAAGTTTGCAGACGACTGCAAACTGGGCCATAGTGGAAAGTGCATCGACACGGATATCCTTCAGAAGGGACTCACGGAAACAGATAGCTGGTGCCAGAGCCATGGCCTGAAGTTAAACGCCAAAAAATGTATAGTCATACCCTTCAGGAAAATCAAGGTAACCCCAAGCTACCATATAGGTGGCAATCCACTAAGCACAGAAGAGGTTATCAGGGACCTGGGGACCCAGGTTGACAGTGGCCTTTCTTTTGACACTCACATTGCTAAAGTGGTTAGAAAGACCTTCTACATTGCCCACCTGATCATGAAGGGATTCACATCCAGATCTAGTGAGGTCATTGTTGCCCTGTACTCTTCACTTATCAGACCAATGATCGAGTACAATGCCCCATTCGGGATGTATCTCACCCGACATCTGCAGCAATTGGAGAGACCCCAAAAGTTCCTCACCAAAAGGATAAAGGGACTCCAAAATCTGTCATATGCTGCCAGATTGAAGAAACTCCAGCTCTATTCAGTCGCATACCGTGTGCTCAGAGGTGACATGTGCCTGACATACAAGGCCATGTCCAACCCGGAATTAATGGACATGCTCCACCTCAAAAAATCCAAATCCACCAAAACCACTAGAGCAAGCGACTTAAACCTTAGCACGGATATAAATAGGATGTGCTGGAGGGATAGATTTATCCCTATGCTGTGGAATAAAATCCCGGTCCATGTGAGGCAGAGCACCTCGCTGACTCTGTTCAAGAGAAATCTAGACCTGTGGATGGGAGAATGTAGGTTTACCCCGGGAATCATCTCTGTGTCACTGCTGGACAGAGGCACAACAAACTAATGGGCACAGTATTTTTTCATATAAGGGGTGGCGTAAGCCACAAAAATTTGGGCTAGGCTTATAAATGCCTTAGGGCAGATAGCCTAGTATAAACCTATGAACCTATGAACCTATGACACTGAGGAAACTCGGAGCTATAATATATAACATTAAGTATCCTGTTTTTTGTTAATTTTGTTCTTTATTTTTTTGTTATTTATAGCACTTGGTGTGCTGTGTATTTTTCTAGCTAGTTTCACTGTGTGTGAGGTATTAACTGGAAATTGTCCACTTTTATTAAGCATCTGTTGGGTTGTTTGTTTCTGATAACTTGTTGCAGTTAAACTCTTTTTTTCTAGAGGCTCCTTTAGCTGTTTAAAACTTTCAGCTGCTGCTTTTCAGCTGTGAGAAACATTTCTGCAGTTTGTTTCCCACCCTCCCTTTATAGTTGGTGGCTTTGCAGTTGCCCGCCCCTAATGTAAATTTGATCTGGGACCCTCCTGCCAGTCTAGTGTCATTACCTCATTCTACCCAGTACAGGGAGAACATTTGAGAAGGCCAATCAGCTTAGTTTCTGCTACTCCTTTCTCTCTTTCCTTTCTCTCTTTCCATTTAGAAAAAATATATATATCTGCTTTTACTGTATTTGTGTTTCTTCCTACTTTATTTTGCTTTTGTGTCATCTTAAAAGTACTCAATTGTATTTATTACTGCTTGGTGTAACTCATTCTAAGCCTTTTAGTTTAAGCACTTGGGCTTCAGACCAGTTGTTTTACATTAAGAAAGTTTGTGGTCTGCACTGTAGTGGCAGAATAGGTAGCTTACATCCTTCTAAGTTGGAAACTGCTGATTGAGGGCTCAGTGTCTGTTATTCTAAAAGTGTATTAATTCTGGTTTAAGCACTTGGGCTTCAGGCCAGTTATTTTACATTAAGAGGGTTCGTGGTCTGCACTCTTGTGGGAGGAGAGGCTGGACTCTGCCCTTCTGAGCTGGGAATTTCTGGTTAAAGGCTTATAGTGCCTGCATATTTGAACTGCTTCTTACTGAAATTGGTACACCTTGTTTGCTGTAGCATAGACTAGATCCAGGCCTGCTGAATCTAGCTTTATTTGTATAACTTGAGCACTAATCCAGGCATTCTTTAAAGTATTCAATTGTATTTATTACTGCTTGGTAGTAACTTGATTAAAGTGTAGCTGTCATTCTAAGTCTTTTGGATTAAGTACTTGGGCTTCAGGCCAGTTGTTTTACATTAGGAAGGTTTGTGGCCTGCACTGTGGTGGCAGGACAGGTAGCTTACATCCTTCTAAGTTGGGAACTGCTGATTGAGGGCTCAGTGTCTGTTATTCTAAAAGTGTATTAGTTCTGGTTTAAGCACATGGGCTTCAGGCCAGTTATTTTACACTAAGAAGGTTCATTGTCTGCACTCTTGTGGGAGGAGAGGCTGGACTCTGCCCTTCTGAGCTGGGAATTTCTGGTTAAAGGCTTATAGTGCCTGCATATTTGAACTGTTTCTTACTGAAATTGGTGCACCTTGTTTGCTGTAGCATAGACTGGATCCAGGCCTGCTGAATCTAACTTTGTTTGTATGCTTGTTGTTTGTTTGCTTGTTATTTCCCTGAAATGCTAATTCCACCTAAAACCTGGCTTTTCAGCGCTTCTGTGGATCCCTAGTGATATCTGCATTGCTAACTGTACTTATTTCCTTGTATCACTTGAAAGAAAGTTACTGTTTGTCATTTTTGCATTTAAGTTACCTGTAACACATTGCATTTAAGTTACCTGGCACTTGCTCACTAAGTCAGCACTAAAAAATTAAAAGCACTACACCCTCACAAACTCCCCTTGAGTACCTTGTTCCCCATTGGCCCTTTTTTTAATTATAAAGGAATTCCCAATACTATTCTAGCATGTCCAAAGGTCAGTTGTCAATCTCCTCTCCGGTCCAGCTGGTGAATCTGGGAATCTTGAGGCAATGTTGCAACTGCCTCATGTACACAGACAACCCTCTCCTCCTCCCAACAAATTCCAACACATGTGAGAGATGCAACCATATAGCCAAACTGGAGGCTAAGCTCTCTCAACTCAGTAATGGTGTAACCAGTCAGGAGGAGAAGGAAACCACACTCACTACAATTCCAGTCTCACATAGACCTACCACGACATCAAACCAAACATATAAACACACAAAAACATACTCGGAGGCTCTAAATAAAAATTTGCCTAAGCAGCAGAGACCTCCAAAGCAGAAACCCAAGCAACCGCTACCCCAAAACAAAACACGTGCAACACATAGCTCACAAAACCAGTGTGCCAAACAGTTACAGCCCTTAAGGCTAAGCAACACACCTGATACACTTGTAATAGGTGACTCTATCGTCAGGCACACTGACGTCCTGCTCACCAGGCTGAACAAGGAGAAGGTCATGGTGAGCTGCCTGTCGGGCGCTAGGATCCGCCACATAACACAAACACTCAGGTCACTCCAAGGCAAGTACAAATATGACTCAGTCATTGTCCATGCTGGTGTGAATGACCTGAGATGTACCTCCCTGGACTACATGAAAAGAGACATAGAGGAGCTCTCTGAGCATGTAGCCTAGGCCAGTATGACCCTGACCTTGAGTAGCATCTTACCCTCACCAAGAATGATGCCACAATATGAAGACAAGATGATCAATTTCAACAATTGGCTTAAGTATTGGTGTCATTCAAAGGGGATCCAATGCCTGTAAGCCTGGGATGACATGCTCAACAAGCCATGATGCTTCGCTAGGGACAGCTTGCACCTGTCACCCCTGGGCATTCGGATATTGGCAAAGGCTCTTGCTACCCCCATAGTGCCTATTTTAGGCAAAGCTCAAAAGACAAACCCACCTCCATAGGTATCACAAGGGATAAGAAACTAAGAGTAATGCTACTCAACGCCAGAAGTCTAAACCTCAAGATGCACGCACTCAAAACTCTCCTTAGAATGGAGAACATCAATATCTGTGCAGTAACAGAAACCTGGTTCAAGGCTTCCGAGAGCACCCCAGCACTACCAGGTTATACCTCATACCATGCTTTTTGGCCCCAATACTTGGACCGAACCACAAAAGGAGGGGGAGTATCAATATTCATCAAAGATACCCACACCTCCAGGTTGGTGGCACAGCACGAAGCATCAGAGACTATCCATGTGCAACTAACAGTGGGTAAAACTGCCTTCCAGTTTATAGCCTGCTACAGACCACCCTCCCAAACCCAGGAACCCCACTCGGCCTTCCTGAGAACACTGGAAAATATGAAGGTCTCTCCAAACACCATTATATTGGGTGACTTCAACTACCCAAACATAGACTGGGAGCATTACTCTAGCTCCAACACCCTAGCCCAAAGGTTCCTAGAATTTATAAACTCAAATGCTATGGAACAACTTGTTACCACTCCCACAAGAGGAGAAAACATACTGGACCTGATCATCACCAACATGGGGACTCTATGCTCCAGACCAGAAGTGTATCCCTCACTGGTAAGATCAGACCATAAACTAATCTCACTGGATATTCACATCCCGACCCCACCCCCTGCCCAGAAAACCACAGTGAAAAACTTCTCTAAAGCAAATTTCACATTCCTCAAAACCGAGGTGGAATCCTTCAAAGCCCCTGGGCCTGTGAAAAATATGGCCTAGACCGCAGAATCCTTTATAAACGCATTCTATGAACACCTTCAGGAATGCATGGATCATGCAATCACAAATAAAACCAAGACCCAATCCTCCAAAGGCAGACGTCCTGTCTGGTGGACCCCAGCCATAAACAAACTATACAATAGAAGGAGGAAGCGACTACATGAGAGAGCAAAATCCCAAAAAGGGAAGGCATTTCTGATCAGTATTAGCAAAAATCTACGGGCACTCATAAAATCATCTAAGGCCAGCTTTGAGAGAAAAATTGCACAGGACACTAAGGATAATCACAATTCTTTCTTTAGTTATGTTAAAAACCTGGGTGGGAATTCCCAGATATGCTCAGAATTTGTCCAAAATGACAAAAAATACACCAAACCCACAGACATTGCCAACATCCTAGCTGACAGGTTCAGCGTAAAGGCCCCCCCCCCTGCCAAAAGGGCAAATATCTATCCCAGCAGAGTGCTGCCCCCCTGACATCTCAGATGCTCACTTAAGAGCCACCCTCTCCAAAGCAAAAAACACAGCATCAATGGGACGAAACGGTGTCCCAGGCTGTGTCCTACATGAACTCCAAGAAGAGCTAATCCCAAACATAAAACTACTGTTCAATCTCAGCCTTACTACAGGATATGTACCCAAAGAGTGGCGTACAGTAACAGTATTCCCTCTCCACAAAGGTGGTGCCTCAACGGATCCTGGAAACTATCGCCCCATAAGCCTGACTAGCTTGGTCTGCAAAGCTATGGAAAGGATCATCATGGACCTCATAAATAAAGATATTGTGGACCTACAGACACTGGATCCTACCCAGTTCAGCTTTGTTAAGGGCAGATCCTACCTCTTAAACCTGGTCAATTTCTTTGAAACAGTCACCAAGGCCATTGACGAGGGGAAGGTGGTCCACACAGCCTACCTGGACCTCACAAAAGCCTTCGATACAATACCCACTCGGGCATTATAGATAAGCTCACCAACTTAAATATAAACCCCTATGTCAATAGATGGGTAACTGGCTCTAGGACAGAACCCACATGGTTAGAATTGCTGGAGCCATGTCAGACTCCAAACCAGTTACAAGTGGCGTCCCACAAGGCTCAGTCCTGGGACCTCTCTTGTTCGGTATATATTTCTCTGAGGTACAGGCAAACACGGAAGGACTGTGGCTGACCAAGTTTGCAGATGACTGCAAACTGGGCACCATAATCGACTCTCCAGCCGACACAAGCATCCTCCAAAAGGGCCTCATAGAAATAGACAACTGGTGCCAGACCCATGGTCTCAAGCTAAACGCCAAAAAGTGTATAGTCATCCCCTTTGGCAAAAACAAAGTGCCCACAAATTACCACATAGGTGGTAATCCATTAAGTACAGAAGAAGTAATTAGGGACCTGGGGACCCAAGTTGATTGCAATCTCTCATTTGACAACCACGTGGCCAAAGTGGTTAGAAAAACATTTTATATAGCCCACCTAATCATGAAGGGAGTCACATCTAGATCAGGGGAGGTCATCGTGCCTCTTTACTCATCCCTCATCAGGCCCATAATTGAGTACAATGCCCCTTTTGGGATGTACCTTACCAGACACCTGCAGCAACTGGAAAGACCCCAAAAGTACCTCACCAAGAGGATCAAAGGGCTCAAACAGATGCCATATCTTGCCTGGTTAAAGAAACTCCAGCTCTACTCAGTGGCATACCACCTGCTCAGAGGCGATCTGTGCCTGACGTATAAAGCCATGTCCAACCCAGAATTAATGGACATGCTGCACCTCAGAAAATCCAAATCCCATCGAGTTACACGCTCGGGAGACTTGAACCTCAGCACTGAAATAAATAGGACATGCTGAAGGGACAGATTCATAACCCAGAGGCTCCATTCACTCTGGAATAAAATCCCAGTCCAGGTTAGGAAGAGTCCCTCATTAACTCTCTTCAAGAGGAATCTTGATGAGTAGATGGAAGATCATAGGTTTTCCCCGGGTATCACTACTGTGTCACTGTTAGACAGAGGCACAGTATACTAACCTCGAAAAAGGGCATAGCAAAATTAATTTAAAATGTGTGGTGAAAGCCAAACACACTCTGGCTAGGCTTATAAATGCCCTAGGGCAGATAGCCTAGTATGAACCTATGAACCTATGAACCTATATGAATATGCAAACTCCCTATGTGAAATCACTGTGTGTATTAGATAAGTGACTACTGCTCTGTGGTCTAAATAATGCCACTGTCTTACATAGACTAGAAACCTATATGGTGTTACTTTTTCCTCTGCTTATGTTAACATACTGTAGTTACTTGGAATGTTACTGTTTTAAATATGGTTATATTACTGTTATATATGGTTATTTGTAAGTTTCTTTTTGGAGCTTTTCTTCATTGGCCTCTGCTGAAAATGGGTCCTTGGCCCAGATGGAACTTCACTGTAAATAAATGTAAAATAAAATAAATATAGCAGGTTTTGCACATGGATGTCAACAAACTACACTGGTTGGTTAACATGAGTATTATGAGAACAAGGATGTATTACAAACAGTAGCCACCAGCTTGTGTGCAGATGTCCTGTATTGTCAAATTGTCATACTTTTGGCACACTTTAACTGTGTTTAACTAATACATGACAATTGTCAATAATTGCAACAAAGGCAAACATATCTGCAAAATATAACAGGGAAATATTTAGGTGGAATGGAGGTGGACAGCCTGGGCCCACATCAGGGAAAAGCAGGACAAGGTAAGTTGACACACTGGAAATGCATGTGTACACCACAAAGGGTGCTGTGGAAGCCAAAACAAAATACATTTAACCAAAGGAAAACTGTATGTCACATGGGAAGAATGATTGATTCTGATTAAGATCATACCTCTCAATTGTTCAGATTTTTGCCTCATATTTTTCGTTTTCTGGCAAATGATCGGCAAATCCTTGAGGATGAAAACCAGAAAATAATGACAGGCATTTGAGTTTTAGACTTCATACCCTTCAGAAAATCCATGATAATAGAAATCCCATTATTCTATCAACTCTCTAAGTTTTTAAGAACAATATTTAAAAACTGTCCCTATTTCTGGGACTTTTCTCCCTGTTATTTATGGTTTTGTTCAGATTATTTTTTGCTAAGCAAAGTGCCAAACCAAAATACTGCAGAAAAGCAAGAAATGGTTGCTATATACACATGTAGTGAACACAACCCAAACAAACATATAATGGAATGCTCATACACATTAATGTGAAATCATGTAAAATCGATATGTATATGGAAGCAAGCTAAGAATTTTGAGCACATACACGCACATACTGTCATGCAAATATTGAATAAACAAATGCAGGTGTATGTCACCCACCCTGCTCATTACAGAGCAGAGGACACTCCTGTGAGCATCATTACAGCACATCAGCAGTAAGTCAGTGAATGATCACATGTCAGAGGTACTATTGTGTTTCTTTTTTTAATTTCTCCAAGTCTTTTGGGTTTCTAATAGCATGACAGGAATGGACCCCATTCCTAAATCAGAGTATGATTAAAGTTCATAAAATTAGTATTGTTTCACTGTTTGATGTCAGTCAGTAGTGCTCTTTGCAGCACCCGCAATGTGCCCAGTAATGACTCCTTCTGTAATTCGTACGGGGTTACATAGATTGGTAACATATCTAAATACGATTGTAAATTCTTTTTTTTTTGTTATTGTGTCAGTATGGATCTGGCTATGTACACAAATGTGTACAAACAGTTAATGTGTACAACTATTTGGAGAAGGTGTGAAATTAATATGAAAAAGTGATTGATGTAGGAATTTAAGATACAGCAGACATGACTTAATGTACTCTTAAAGACTAAATTATCTGTAACAATGTGTATAGATTACTGCTACATTGCTCTTTGATGCAGTCAGAAAATGAGGACTGCACACAGACATTATATACCTGTACTTAATCCCACATGTCATTAGTATTACCAGTGGGACATCATGACAACTGTCATCCAAAACATATGGGGAATGACATGTCCTTCTGTTGCACATACATGATATGGCAGTACACAATTCCAAGCCATATCACAGTCGTAGTGATGGATTATGGACAACAAATGTTGTCTGTCATATGACCCAGCAAAACACATGCTTACAGGCTATGTCTTACAGCACTAGCTGAGGTTAACTACCACAGTGCATGGGAAGCTGAATGTGGGATGAATGTTAATGTGTGTCATGAACATATTGAAACAGAAGTAAGTGTCACACAGCAATAACACATAAGCATGACAACTACATGGTATACATGGACAAGGGTGTGTATACAGTCCAATCAATTATATTACAATCAGCATATTGGCAGCCTAACACAAGTGTTGAACACAGACAATACTTACGGATCGGAGAGACCTGGCTGATGGGGCTGAGACTCCTGAATGACCTCACAAGCTATCTCCCTGAACAAATCATGCATAGCCTGTGCCATATCCTAAAAGAATGTCTACATCATCTGTGTTCAAAACACAGTGGTCATAACTTCCTGGATCTCTAACCGATAATTATCTTGATTCTGGTCATCTCCTTCCGGCTGCAGGTATGATGTCTTGGGCAGGGGCAGGTTCAGCTTCCTTATCATCATTGTCGTCCTCATCACTTTCATCATCAGAAGATTCTGACAGTGGCTTGGCTAGCACTTGTTGCCATTGTCTGAAAAGAGAACATTCACAATTCTCATGCTCTGTCAAGATTAATTGCAAAATACAACATAAAAGAAAAGCATATGTCTATCACACAAAACATTCCCATGAATAACTTAGCTGAACTTAATACAAAAATGATGAAAATTTACATAGGGTCTGACATACGTCTATTATGGACAGAGGTACCTTATAAATGCCTAGCCCAGAATGTCCTAGTCATAAACAGGATGTCAGAATTCTTTTGTGAAAACCTGTGTAGGGTTAGAGACACACGTGAGTTATTAACATTGTAAAAATGTATGAATGTTCAGATCTAGAGAATGTACAGTCTGCATGCAATGATTATTTAAACAGCCACAAAGTGTCATTGTTAAAATGAGAATGTGATATGACAATATTGTTGACAGTAGACAAGTCATATGGCAAACATCTGAGACAGGCATCATGATAATTGGCTGAACACACATAAATATAATTAATATAAAAATAACAAAATTGTTATATGTTCAATCAACACCCCATGTGACATATGACAATGCAATATATGTTGCATTAACATTATATGTGTACAGCTGTATGCATTATCTACCTAAAATTAGTACCAATCAGCAGCCTGTAAAATGCAAACATCCTGATGATGCTTACTGATTATGAACTGCTACAAATAAATGTCTGTCTGCACAAGTGCCAGTAAACCAGGACTATAACTTCAGAAGTATGCATACTTAAAATGTGATCTGAGTTTATCTTTGTTCTTACTATTTGTTTACTTAAAACATTTTTTGGAGCTTTTCTCCTCAGGTCTCTGCTGAAAAAGGGCTTCTAAGAACCCAGACAGACTAACCCGGTTAACAAATGTAAAAATAAATAAATAAATAAATAAATAAATAAATAAATAAATAACTAGATTTAAACTAAAGCAGCCAGGTGTTTTGGCAGATGCAATGCCAATATTGAACTGAAGGGCATGCAACATAATCTGCAAACAGTGTAAACACTGACGCAGCAGATACCCATTTAGTCTGTGAAAAGGCAGGCTGTGAACACAGATCAGTCACTGGAAAACACAGGCACACATACAAATCTACCAAACCATGCATTATAAACAGCATTCAAAGCACTAAGACTTGTATGCAAAATATATGTGTGACAGAGACACCAACCCAATTGTTATTTAGGTTATGTAGTACCGTTCAAAAACTGTGTACAATGACTTAATCCTACATGATGGGTCAACATTTTTGGATTTAAACCACAGTTGTAAGCACAGCTATCGTGTCATAATTTCACTTGCCTTACTGATGCATGATGGATGTTTCTACATTCTAATCAATACACATGTTATTGTGAAAAATACAGACCTGTAAACAGAATCTGATGCATTTCTTTTGAAGAAAAGAAAAAATAATAAACATACCTGTCTCCCTTTGCTGTTCCTCAAGCCTTTGTACCTGCTTGATGTACAGAGCTCAGCTCCTGGTTCAATCTTTATCACTTGAAAACAGAAAAGAGAAATTATGAATGCTATATTCCACAAATAACAGTGATATGCATTGCTCACAACAGTTTTTAGACAAATTATTTATGAAAAATGTTACAAACTTTTCAGTGTTATTTGAACAAAGATTGAAGGACAGCAGTTTCAAACTGGCAAATACATTGCCCAGCCAAATTCTAACCTTGTGAGCTACCTGCCTTCCTAGCTAATTCATCGTAACTGAAGACACATCTTCTGACTACAGTGAAAAGACTTGCCCCGGGATCCATGAAGCTTGGCGCAAGGATGGCGTTAGCCTTGCGCCAACCATGCGGTGTAGAGATGGCACAGCAGCACCACATGCATATTAATGAAGGAGCACTGCAGCAATGTCCACGTACATAGGAAACGTGCGTGAGTGCAAGGGGCGTGTTTAAGCACTGCACGAAGGCGTGAACATGTCGGCTGCAGACGCACAACCTAAAATGCTGACTAGTACAGCCCGCCTCTAATAATAATCACTCCTGTCAGTGTCCGTGAATACGGAAATGTATGCAAAGCATACAAGACAGTTTTGCAAACACCAAAATAAAAAGTAAACACAAAGGCACATAGCTGAATATTAAGTCCCTGTCCCTCGAACAAATGACATTTAAAACCCTGTGCCCGTATTCCATTGTAGTGTTGATTGTTATACCAAGTGGAAGCGAAACGCAGGGTGTTAACATGCTGCTGCCATTTGCTAAGCCTAGCCCAATGGTCAGGGTCACCACCTGTCCCACATTGTAAGGAACAGTCCCCCTCTGGGCAGTTGTGTCCATACCAAAACCATTATAAATGTTAAATGTCCTGCAATTGTAGGACATAATTATGTCCCATATTTTATGTAATAGTTCCATACAATACATATTTCTGTATGTAAAATACCAAAATGTTACAAGAAACAGAATAAGCAACTAACCAAAACAGAATAAGCAACTAAACTGCTACAACAATAAGGTTTCATTTAGGCATAAAACTAAATTACTAACTTTTGTACTTACCGTGGGTATGTGTTGGCCTGTAAAATCTGATGTGTGTCCCGAAAATGTCCCATTTTGGTCATATGAAAAGGTAGCAACCCTACCAATTGTCAGAGCATTCACTCAATATCTGCCCATTTGTGGCCCAAGTTGTCTTTGTCTGGATGGCCCAAAGATGAACAGGTATTACCCGGGTCTACCTACCATGTCATGAAAGATAAGTATTTTTGTGTACCTGTGTGCGTGAAGTACAGCATGTGGAAGATCAAAAATGCTAGGGTCGTCCTCACAACCATATTGGTACAAGAGATATGTAGTGTACGATCTCTGTTCTGTTGACTGTGCCATGGGCCATCAACCAGAGAAGGGATGGATGGTGTGTGTGCAATATGGGTGTGGGGAGTGACGGGTAATGTAATAATTGGGCAAGGGGAGACTGGGTCGGATGCACAATAGGTGAGCTGGAGGTGTACGAGGGAGCAGTGGGTGACTCAGAATGAAAACCAAAGAACAAACATTCACATCTGCAGTTCAACCTGACAGGCCATACTGTAGAACAAAATCCTACAAACATATGAACATTAAAATGTGCGATACACATGCACAGAAACATTACCGGCTCACACCCACATAATGGTTTGGCCTGAACTGAGGCATTCAACACAAACACAGCTGGATACATAACTGAATGCCCATCATCCCCTCCACAGCACACCACCCCTCCACTTCCTGAATGTCCACCAAAACCACCCATACTTGGGCTGCTAGCTTGGCGCAGCTATATCTGCACATAGTTACCCCTACTCATATCTAGTAGGCAGTCTCACCCTAGGCAGTCTCAGGATTGCAAACTATTTATCCCTTGCATGTATAACCCTACCTCATTTTCGTAAAGCCAAAAGAATCGAGGTCATTGGTCCCCACAATATTTGGATATCCCTCATGGGATAAGTATCTCTTCTAAACATTAGACTTGGTGTCACGACACGATGTCCAGTCCTGTAGACATCTGGGCACAAGTTGTATGAGCAGTAGTTGTCCACAACTCTGCTCAGCCTCCAGCTAGTCCTGCAGAATCTATGACCTGGGATTAAAACCCTTACCATGATGCACGTCTCCCCACGTGCATTATCGGGAATATATACCTTTCACATTTGCATAGTGGCAGTCGGATATAGGGTGATTAAGACGCTTTAAAGCAGACATAAGTAAGGTTACCACCTGTCCCACTTTGCGAGGGACAGTTCCTTTTTGGGAAGTTGTGTCCTGACCAAAAATAATAAAATGGCAAATGTCCTGAGATTGTAGGCAATAATTATGTCCCATATGTCATGTAACAGTTGCATAAAATAGTTATTTCTGTATGTAAAATACCTAAATGTTACAAGAAACAGAATAAGCAACTAAACTGCTACAAGAATAAGCTTTCATTTAGGCAAAAAAGTAAAGTTCTAACTTTTGTACTGACCGTGAGTATGTGTCGGCCTGTAAAAATCTGATGTGTGTCCTGAAAATTCCCCACTTTGGCCATTTGAAAAGGTGGCAACCCTAGACGTAAGCGGGTATGCAAGCGTGTATGCGCGACAGTAAGTGGCAGCGATTCAATGGTATGGGAAATGTAAATAAGCATGTAGGTGTATATGCATGTGTATGTACAGACCGATATATATATATATATGTATATATATATATGTATATATATATATATATATATATATATATATATATATATATTTATGTATATATATATATATATATATATATATATATATATATATATATATATATGAAAAATGAACATGGTCACAATATAGCAGTCATAATGATTGTGAAGGGAAGCAGCAGCGGAACCCCCCATAATATTTAGTGCTGTTATATCAGGTTGGCAGAGGTGAGCACACCTCTGCATCCCCAAACACAGGTAGGATGCTAAAAGTGGAACTAACTATGGCCACGTGCTAAGTCTGACTTTCAACTAGGTACAGGGCAGTCCCGGTCCCCAGTCGGACAAGCTTAAACATGGATGACCACATGAACACCCTTACAATCAAATACATGTATGTGCCAGGACTATAGGCTTTGGAGGTCTGAATATACTTTGAGTGAGTCAACATGCGGCATGGGTCCAGAGCAGTAGGGAATGGCGCATGTGTAGAAGTGTGGTTTTCCCAACAGGATAATGGATGCCTGCTGTGTTAGTAAAGTGTTGAGGCATGTGTTCGGGTAACTATGAACCATGGGTATATATATATATATATATAAATGAAGCAGAACACCAATAGTGTAGTGGCTAGAGCATCCGACTATCGAGCAGACGTTGCCAGTTCAACTGCAGCACACACCATTTATGACGCATAATCTGTATACAAACATATCTTGCTAATTTTATGCTGTATAACAATATAATACCAATGAAAGGTGAACTAGGGTGACGTAGCACAGTAAGAATATGGAAGAATTTTGCGTGACGTGAATCGGCGGATAAACAGAAAACCACAGCTGAAAAGTGTTGTACTCACCCTTTGTCCAACGGCCCTTGTTTTGCCCAGCAACAAAATATACCGCTTCGGCTGGGCCCATCGCCAGGATCCTACACATCACAATCAATGTGATTTACCACTAAGCCACGGCAGTTATACCTAACGTCGATGTTATCACAAACATAGCAGACACCACAGTCATTCAACAGTATGATCAAATTAATTAAATCATATAGATGTGTATGCATGCGTACGTACACACACACACACACACACACACACACACACACACACACACACACACACACACACACACACACACACACACACACACACACACACACACACACACACACACACACATATATATATATATATATATATATATATATATATATATATATATATACACACACACAAATATAGGGTAACCACCTGCCCCACTTTGCGAGAGGCAGTCCCTCTTTGGGAAGTTGTGTCCTGTACACTTCATGTCAAATGGCAGATGTCCTGAGATTTAATGACAAAAATATGTCCTATATTTATGTAATAGTTGCATAAAACAGTTATTCTGTATCTGAAACACCTAAATGTCATAAGAAACTGAATAAGCAACTAAAATGCTACAAGAATAAGTTGTCAATTAGGCATAAAAGTGAGGTTCTGTCCTTTGTACTGGCTGTGGGTATGTGTCGGCCTGCAAAATCTTGACGTTTGTACCAAATATGCCCCACTTTGGCCATTTGAAAGGGTGGCAACTCCCCCCCATCCCCACCAAATGGGTGAATATCTATCCCAGCAGAGTGCTGCTCCCCTGACATCTCAGATGCTCAGGTAAGAGCCGCCCTCTCAAAAGCAAAAAACACAGCATCAATGGGACCAGACGGTGTCCTGGGCTGCATCCTACATGAACTCCAAGAAGATCTAAACCCAAACATAAAACAACTGTTCAATCTCAGCCTTACTACAGGATATGTACCCAATGAGTGGCGTACAGCAACAGTGGTCCCTCGCCCCATAAGCCTGACTAGCTTGGTCTGCAAAGCTATGGAAAGGATAATCATGGACCTCATAAATAAAGATATTGGGGACCTACAGACACTGAATCCTACCCAGTTTGGCTTTATTAAGGGCACATCCTGCCTCTTAAACCTGGTCGATTTCTTTGAAACAGTCACCGAGGCCATTGACGAGGGGAAGGTGGTCCACACAGCCTACCTGGACCTCGCAAAAGCCTTCGATACAATACCCCACTCAGGCATTATAGATAAGCTCACCAGCTTAAATATAAACCCCTATGTCACTAGATGGGTTGCAAACTGGCTCAAGGACAGAACCCACATGGTTAGAATTGCTGGAGCCATGTCAGACTCCAAACCAGTTACAAGTGGCATTCCACAAGGCTCAGTCCTGGGACCTCTCTTGTTTGGTATATATTTCTCGGAGGTACAGGCAAACACAGAAGGACTGTGGCTGACCAAGTTCGCTGATGACTGCAAACTGGGCACCATAATCGACTCTCCAGCTGACACAAGCATCCTCCAAAAGGGCCTCATAGAAACAGACAACTGGTGCCAGAGCCATGGCCTCAAGCTAAACGTCAAAAAGTGTATAGTTATCCCCTTTGGCAAAAACAAAGTGCTCACAAATTACCACATACGTGGTAATCCATTAAGTACAGAAGAAGTAATTAGGGACCTGGGGACCCAAGTTGATAGCAATCTCTCATTTGACAACCACGTGGCCAAAGTGGTTAGAAAAACATTTTATATAGCCCACCTAATCATGAAGGGATTCACATCTAGATCAGGGGAGGTCATCGTGCCTCTTTACTCATCCCTCATCAGGCCCATAATTGAGTACAATGCCCCTTTTGGGATGTACCAGACATCTGCAGCAACTGGACCCCAAAAGTACCTCACCAAGAGGATCAAAGGGCTCAGACAGATGCCATATGCTGCCCGGTTAAAGAAACTCTAGCTCTACTCAGTGGCATATAGCCTGCTCAGAGGTGATCTGTGCCTGATGTATAAAGCCATGTCCAACCCGGAATTAATGGACATGCTGCACCTCAGAAAAGCCAAATCCCATCGAGCTACACGACTGAGAGACTTGAACCTCAGCACTGAAATAAATAGGACATGCTGGAGGGACAGATTCATAACCCAGAGGCTCCCTTCACTCTGGAATAAAATCCCAGTCCAGGTTAGGCAGAGTCCCTCATTGACTCTCTTCAAGAGGAATCTTGATGTGTGGATGGGAGATCGTAGGCTTACCCCGGGTATCACTTCTGTGTCACTGTTAGACAGAGGCACAGTATACTAACCTCGAAAAAAGGCATAGCAAAATTTATTTAAAATGGGTGGCAAAAGCCAAACACACTCTGGCTAGCCTTATAAATGCCCTAGGGCAGAAAGCCTAGTATGAACCTATGAACCTATTCTTCCCCATTCGTATGAGAGGTCAGCTAGTGAGAGAAAGCGCATGTTCCGCCGACTACCTTAGAAAGATGATAGAATAATAGGGTTGGGGTTACCACCTGTCC
Organism: Protopterus annectens; assembly: GCF_019279795.1. Classification (NCBI taxonomy): domain Eukaryota; kingdom Metazoa; phylum Chordata; order Ceratodontiformes; family Protopteridae; genus Protopterus; species Protopterus annectens. The sequence continues at coordinate 1,470,756,431 of NC_056731.1, forward strand.
ACCTTTGTGAGGGACAATCCCCTTTGGGCAGTTGCTCCCTGCAAAATAATTGTAATTATGGCAAATGTCCTGTGATTTAGGACAAAGATTTCCTATATTGTCTGTAGTAGTTGCATAAAACAATTATTTTGTATCTGAAACACCTAAATGTTATAAGAAAGAGTATAAGCAACTATAATGCTACAAGAATAACCTTTTATTTAGGCAAAACAGTGAAGGACTCTCCTTTGTACTGGCTGTGGGTATGTTTTACACTGCAAAATCTGACGTCTCCATATAAAGGTCCAAAGGGTTGCCACCTTTTCAAATGCCCAAAGTGGGACATGTTCTGTAGAAATGTCAGACTTTCCAGGACAAAACATACCTACAGCTGTGCATAGTACAGAATGTTACTTATTTGCACAAATAAAAGTTTTTTCTAGTAACATTTGAATTGCTTATGCTACTTCACATAACATATAGATGTTTCATATATAAAATAACTGTTTTATGCAACTATTAAAGAAACTTAGGATATAATAGTGTCCTGTAATCTCAGGACATTTGCTATGTCTTGATTATTTTTGCAGGACACAACTGCCTAAAGAGGGACTGTTCCTCGCAAAGTGGGGCAGGTGTTAACCCTAAAGTCCCACCTTGGCCAATTGAAAAGGTGGCAAAACTATAATAGGTATGCAGTATCATGACTCGACCAATGGATGTGGCTCCCAAAACCCAATTACTTGTCTATATTGAAGAGGCTCAGTTCCCATGTATCAGCCAGGTGGGAGCAGATTCTATGAGGAACACACAAATAATATGATTAATTCACTTGACAGGCCACCGATTCCGTATAGTAGAACGCCATGCTGTTGCATAATGGGCAGCCATTCCCAATACTGTAGCCATGTAGTCCAATGTAATAGGCATCACAACGTAATATTGTGGTCCTCGCTCCCACCTAGAGGTGTGAGTGACAGATGCAAGCACCAATGTCGGTGCATTTGCAAGTGCGGGAGTGAGCGGGTGTAAGCGTGTTTGGCTACCAGTATGCGAGTATTGCACTGGTAAAGCAATGTAGAGGCTAACCTAGTGTAAGAATCTCTAACCAGAGGTCAGCAGTGCTTAACACCATGCAAACCCACACAAACCCACTCCCAACTGCTTTAATGTGCCTTACTCCCTCCATATCCAATGGCCTTGTTCTGCCCTGCAACCAAATAAATGAGATCCATGATGATGTGCTCCATAGCCTTGCACACACAGCTAATGTGAATTACCAATATGCCATGGCAGATATGCAGACAACGGACAGTACCACAAACATATCATACAGCACAGTCATTCAACAGTATAGGAATGTATCCCATCATGTAGATGTATATGTGAGTGTTTATGTGCAGCATATAGGTACATACATATATAGAGATATATCAGGAACATACCATGTGGCAACAAAGCATTGCAAATGAATGAAATGGGAAACACCAGTGATGTCTGTATTATGTAGTGGTGTTGTTCTATGTGATTTCAAGACTCCCTCAGACAGACATGTGTCATTCATGCACACAAATAGTTTTACATTGGCCGTATACATCACTCTGTGCATGTAATGTACATTAACACAACAGTACCTGTCCAGTCATTATGTGTGAATAGTACTCTTGCAAGGTGCTGTGTGCAACATCATCATTATGATAAAGGTAAATGGGGTAACCATAGCGAGACCGGTAGTGGTGTGTGTACATTGGGGTCATTCTCATCATGTGTACCTGGACCATTTAGGAGTGATGTGCATACCAGGATCGTGCACCTGAGGGACAGGGGTGAGGATAATAGGAGTATGTTGTGATGCATATTACAAGGGTTACATGTGTCCAGTGGGCACGTGTGTGAAATGGACAGCTATGTATAGGGCAGATGTTATCCTAGGAGCCGATTGGCCTTATGTTTCCATAGGTGAGGGTCGGATGTAGGGGAAGGAGTGTAGGTATGGCCGTGGAGGATAGGTAGGGTAGGATCACAGAAAAGACAGCATACAGGGTTGGTATATGACACATGTGGGGGGATACACCATGGACAGGGATGGGTTTTCAGCATTCACAAGCCCATGGGAACAGTGGGACAGGCCCTAGCCATGAGCAACCGCCACTGCACCTAAACAGCTGCAAAGCAGGCAGTGCTGGGGGCTGTCCAGGAAGGACAGCATCACCCTGTAAATGTGATACTCTGCCCTTGAGCTTGCATATCCCCATAGTAAGCCCCCAATGCAACACATCTGGGACCGCACGACAGCAGACATGTACCTGTCTGGTCCTGCTACCAGGGGGACATGCTCCATCCTCAGTGGTGGTACCACCAGAAGGTGATGCAGAGCTAACAGAGGTTGATGTCCAAGGCTGGGCCCCAGATGTGCTAGTGCCCGGTGCCATGGCCAGCTGAAGTGGGACAGGAGGTTCTGCCGGGACCTCCCAACCCATTCAGCCTATGGTTTTGCAGTTTAAACCCACATATGGCTTAGTGATAGACAACAGCATACAGGATTACCTACAACAGTATGCACAGATATCACCATCAACCCAACACAACAGATGGTATACATTTGCAGAGGGAGCACAACACATGCATATATACTGCATGCCATCTGTACAATGTATAACAAACGTGTGACCGCAGCTATGAACAGTTGCCCATTATTGTCTTGTCAGTGGGAACCCCCAGACAGTGTCTGTCATACCACTGTTTCATGTGACACATGTCCAGTCAGGGATGCGATGGCAATAACACATCCCTATCATCATGTACTGTCTGCAATCCTCACACTATGCTTCTGCTGTGCACAGATGTGTGTTCAGTGTGTAACACAGGAAACAAATGGTTGCACACACTGACCAGTTCACAGATAGCCCTACAGAGGGTGGTCCCTCATGAACAGAGTACTGTCATGTCTGTATTAAAACATGTAGAATAGCCATTACAACACACGTTAAAAAGGCAGTAGTCTCAATGCAGCATAGCTACACTTACATGCTGTAGTCATGTGTGACACATCACCCTCCTGTCTTTACACTATTTCCCACTGTGTATAATGTTTGAGGTACATCCAGATATAATATGTGATGCCATGTCAGAACACCACATCTAGATACCACTCACAGCAACTGTCATGGCCAAATACCAACATGTTTTCCCTAGATAGTGTACTGTGTTTATCATGTGAATGGCTATGGGAACACCATCACAGCTGTTCCATATGCAATCAGCTAGAGGAGGACTGCAATAAGTGCAGACGCCATCACCTGACCATGTCCATCACTTACAATACACATGCTGCTGCTGAGCAGTTGTACTCCTTCACATCCACCAGAGAGTGTGTGGGTGGGACAGGCAAAGTACACCAGGGAAGGGCTTGGAAACTTAACCCTAACCATCCTCTACCACACGCCTAACAGTACAGAGGTCAAACCCGGACTACCTACTCATTACTATTACATGTGCATGGCGTTACTACATGTGCCACAAAGGCGACATGTTGCTGTGCTGTAAGAACATATGTGTGTGTAGGTGAGTGACATCTGCAACAGAGATATAGTAGACATACATTAGGTGTGGCACACATGGCTGTCCATGTGATCGGATGCCATTGTCACCACAACCACCCTCTCTAATGGACACGCATTGACACTCTTTACCAGGGCCACAAATACACAACAGTAATGCACAGGACTACATGCACCACAGGGGATATCTGGAGGTTCTATGGGCTAGGGCATGTGAAAGTGTTTGACATCTGTTGGTATGCCAATGAGGATTACACTGGCAGTGACTGTGATTGGGAGCATCATAACCCACATGCAGACACAATGTGCCAGTACTGGCATGCATGTATGCATTGCTTCATGGGTGTGTTGTGGTTGGCTGTGCAAGATGGCTGCACAAGGCTGGGTGAGGGGTAATCCTTGGCATCGCCTCACCCGACAATGGTGTGCAGTGTAGGGGTGTAGTGCCTGCAGTGTCCCACACAGATGGGTACTGCATGTTCTGCCCTGACATCCTGGTTACCAATGTGTATGGCCATAGCTTTGTAATGCATGCCATATCTGTGTTTGATAGCCCTTCACATGGACATTGCCTGGGATGTGCATGTCCCACAATACTGTACAGTGACATGTACAGGTGTACCTGGTTTGGCAGGCACATGTGTACACAGCCTGTTATCCCTCGATATGCCAGTACTGGCCTGGTGTGGTGAAACCTGCTTATAATGAGCAGGTCGACCCTCCACCTGCATTGATAGTATGATACAGGCATTCCATGGTCTCAGTGGCATAGGTCCATAAAGGACACATGTGTACAGCATTGTATGGCCTCTGTGGATCACATTTGATGGCACCACATATGTTGCAGTCATCCAGTGTGGAACATAGTGAAGGCACATATATGTGCCTATTGTACCACTGTACAGGGTGCCATGTCCTCTGCAGGCCACTGTGTTCACACCATGCCAACTATCTGTCATCAATGTGCATGGTACTAGCAACATAGTGGGATATCCTAGGCAAGTTTGTTTGTGCATGGCACATGGGTGCAGGACATATACCGGGTACTAGTTGGGTTGTATACTTTGTTCACCAGGCCTTTTGCCAGATGTAGGGTTATGGCTTGCCAACACAATCCCGTGGCTGACTGACAGCTGTACTACTCGTGAGGTGGCCAATGTGTCATAAGACGGACACCATTAGGAAAACTACAAAATCTGCTCCCCAACATGTCCAATGGTAAGACACTCACAGCCACCTCTACACAGGCACTGACAGACAAACACACACTTGCCATGTCCTGTATACAAACCTCTATCTACAAGGTCACACTGCAGCAATACGCTATTAGGGCATGCGCTATGGTGAATACTGGGTTCCAGCATGGCTGCAGGTGTATACCTAGGTGGGTGACAACAGCAGGATAGACAAAGGTGGTCATGTGATTTGTACAGAGAGTGCATACTCTACAAAGCACTGTAGTTGTCTCACGCAGGCAGACACACACACACTTGGCATGTCTGGAATTAGAACACCGACCTCAGTACTTCAGCACACTACAGCATTACGCAGTTACAGAATGCACTTCCCAGATTACTGGATTACAGTACTCCCAGAGGTGTATTTGTAGGTGGGTGACATCATCAGCTCTGCCAAAGGTGGGTATTGGAATGGCATCGAGTGTGAGCAGTCTAAAAGCAATATTCAGTCCTCAGGTAGACAGGGACAAACACACACACTCTTGGCAAGTCTGGGATTAGAACACCGACCTAACTTCTTTATCACACTACAGCATTATACAGTTACAGAACGTGCTACTGAGATTACTGGGACACAGCACTCCCAGAGATGTATTTGTAGGTGGGTGACATCATCAGCCTTGCCAAAGGTGGGTATAGGAATTGTATGGAGTGTGAGCAGTCTAAAAGCATTATTCACTCCTCAGGCAGATGGGACAACACACACACACACACACACACACACACACACACACACACACACACACACTTGGCAAGTCAGAGATTAGAGCACCGATCTAACTACTTTATTACACTACAGCATTTCGCAGTTACAGAACATGCTACCAAGATTACTGTGACACAGCACTCCCAGAGGTGTATTTGTAGGTGGGTGACATCATCAGCCTTGTCAAAGGTGGGTATAAGAATTGTATGGAATGTGAGCAGTCTAAAAGCATTATTCAGTCCTCAGGAAGACAGAGACAAACACAAACAGACTTGGTAAGTCTGGGATTATAACACCAACCTAACTACTTTATTACACTACAGAATTAAGCAGTTACAGAACACGCTACCAAGATTACTGGGACCCAGCACTCCCAGAGGTGTATCTGTAGGTGGGTGACATCATCAGCCTTGCCAAAGGTGGGTAAAAGAATTGTATAGAGTGTGATCAGTCTAAAAGCATTCTTCAGTCCTCAGGCAGATGGGGACAAACACGGACACACACACACACACATACACACTTGGCAAGTCTGGGATTAGAACACTGACCTAACTACTTTATTACACTACAGCATTACGCAATTACAGAATGTGCTACTGAGATTACTGGGACACAGCACTCCTGGAGATGTATTTGTAGGTGGGTGACATCATCAGCCTTGCCAAAGGTGGGTATAAGAATTGTATGGAGAGTGAGCAGTCTAAAAGCATTATTCAGTCTTCAGGCAGATGGAGACATACACACACGCCAGTGGTGGGAACTGAACACCTGCCTATCTCAGATCACTATTATAATACTACAAGTTACGAGTTGCGCCACAGAGACTACACATTTCAAGGCTGTTGTTATGACCTTCTAGGAATGCAGACATTAACAGGGATGCTGGCAGTTAAAATGTACATACCTGTGAACCTGTGTGTTTAAAGTAGGAGTCCATCCTGACCTGGAGTATGCCCATCTATGGAATGGACGACTACTATCACTATAAAGGGTTACTATGGCCATTCCCATACACAGTGGCACATAACCTACACAAGGTGTCACTGGGCATGCTCACACACTTAGTAGCACAGGGTTGCTCGGAATGCACTATGTGTACATCTACACAAGGTTATACTGGGCATGCTCATACACTTAAGTAGCATAGGGCTGTCTGGGATGCACTCTGATTCTAAACACGGAAGGCCACAGTGGCCATGCTATTACAGTTAGACGTAAAGAACACATTGTAATGGGCTCTGGTGTTAGCAGTTGTCATTGTTAGCAGGAACACTGCTCTACATATATCTGACATCGGTCTTTTACACAATGTCTGCTGCTCTCCGTCACCTTAGATGTACCATTCTATACCAAGCACAATACCACCACTCACAGTGATGTCTTGCTAGGAGTGGAAACTGCTTGACCAACACAATGAGCCTTGCTAGGTGTGCAACTGCTTGACCAACACAATGAGCCAATGTCCTGCTGTAAGTACGAGGTTGTCCAGTGTTTGTCATTCTGGGATGACATGACTGACTTTAGACAGGCCTTTGACACATATCACATGCATCCATGATTCAAGGGAGTGGGAATAATACCTAAGTAGCATTCGCCCATATAGTGTCATTCCAAGGCAAATGTCCTAAACACAGGATAACACCCTGACACCTAAAGGACAACTGCATTGTATGCTTATGCTAACCAGTGCTAGATGTGTAGCAGCCATAATCACAGCTGCTCACTGTAGCTCCAACAATGGGGAGTACTGACATCTGTGCAGTGAGGAACACCTGGCTGAAGGCTCTGTAGTGCACAATAGCACTACCACCATATACCTCAGAACCAGACATGTGGGCCATAACACAGGTATGGACCGCTCCAGGTGGTGATGTCCCCACATACATAGAGGCCACTCATATGTACTGACCGGTACCCCCACGAAAGGCATCAGAGATGAGTCAGGTGCAGGACACAGTGTCAATTGCTGCATTCTAGGATGTAAACTTCAAACACCACCATGCCCTCGGACCACCAACACACATTCATACATGTTGTAGGACATATAAGAGCACACTAACATGTGACCCTTGACCAGTGGACTGTACCAAGCTCTACATCAACTGTAGAGAGTATCCGTGTACTGACACAGTTGAATCATGTGTTATGCAATGCAATGATACCGCTGTCTGTATCTAGGTCAGCTGTACACATACCAGGGGCCCTCAGTTATTTACAGCATTAGCAGATGACTGTTACTGTACACCAGTACACACCCTCATGTTTGGATATGACATACATGTACCTGTCCTGGATATGTACATGCCACAAATGCACAACATACATGTAAATAGCATAGCTGTTGGTGTCCTTTGTGCAGACAGGTGGCTACAGCCATTACACCCATGCACATGGAATGTAGGTCCATGGCTGCTGAATGCTAACAGTACATAAGGTTTGATATCAATGTTGACAGAGGTAACATTCCCTCTGTACCGGTCGCCCATCACACCTATCATATCATACAACAGTACATGTGTCATGTATGTCATTACACATGTCCACCAATTGCAATGCCTACAAACATGCCCAAGTGACAGGATTGTAGGACCTACACACATGTACATGTAGTGGTGTGCATTCAGATACCATGCATGTGCAGTTGCTGATGTATGCAGGTGACGTGTATCTTAGTACATCATGCAGTTGCAATGCAGCCTCAACATTTCCAACTGTATATGGTGATATGCTGAATGTATGGAAAGATGTACCTCAGGTATGGGCAGATGTGTGAAAATAACTAAGTGGTGGGGCATCTTTGCAGATGGATGTTTGCTGAGGACAACTCACAGGTGTGTCACAAGCAGTCCTACAATAACCTGTGTAATCGGTAAGCAATGGTTTTGTTAACTGAAGGACATAACACACAACACAGACAGCGGTCAGTGTGACACCGAAGGTAAATCACTTGACACCTGTAACAGTTAAGACCTCTCGTGTGCATATATCAGCACTGTTGCCAAAGGAAGCATCAGTACACTTTGTAACACGTGCAATACTGCTGTAAGTCTGTCATACATATCATGAGCTAGGCAGGTGTTTGATTCACAGTACTGGCATGTGTGGTTGCGTGTGTGTCCATATATGTCACGTATGGTGGGGAATACATCTCAGTTGTTACTCACTCTCCTGTACACTAGTGTAGACATCTATATAGACTGCAATGTAGAAAGCAGGACATAGGCAGGGGCATGTATCTCACACATGTGAGGTATCTGTATATGTGTGACATAGGTGTATTCAATAGTGAATGTCACAGTGTGTGTATTTGTATGTGTGTGTGTGTGTGTGTGTGTGTGTGTGTGTGTGTGTGTGTGTGTGTGTGTGTGTATATGTATGGCTGTCTGGTCCCTGGAGTGAGAATGTATGTTACCATACTGAACTGATAAGATGCCCCACCCCATCCAGGCGATGCAATCTACTATCCATGTTGATGTCCCCGATCTTAGGCCATACTGACTACCTGTACATGTGTATTCCCTGTGGCACGTCATATAGGTGCACAGTACTGTAATGATGATTTGCACATAGGCAGGGGTCCTCACCTCAACAGTAGCAACTGTGTGTGAGTGTGTGTGTTACTGTGTCGGTGAATCCGTGAGTGTGTGGGTGTGTTACTGTGTCACTGAATACATGTGTGTCAATGCCTGAGTGTGTAGGTGCAGTTGTGTGTTGGCATCCTGTCATGGGAACGTGTATTGCTGCTTCCCAATGAGGCATCACACTTCACACTGGCCTCTACCCTTGTAATCAGCTGGACCGCTCCCTTACCTCACCACTCCATGTAACTGTACCTGTGATGTCACCCAGTATGGATGTCACGTCTGTAGCCACAGTAGCTTAATACACAGCTATCATGCTCTTGGAATAGTAGACGTGTTTGGAACATGTGACATAGGTGCAGTTCGTTTGGAACATGGGACAGTCTCACTATGTGGCAGCTACACGGTGCATGCTGGTATATTCATACATACCTGTGAGTAGTCCACATTGACATAAGGGACACTAACTGCAAACACTGACATCCACTGGCACGTGCAATTAGACCTGAAGGAGGAAAGCAGAACATCATGACCAACATGCAGTTACTAATGTTACACAAGACACATACTGTTAACAGCACGAAATGCATTGTACACCTGTAGTACATGGTATGTCTGCTGCCTGTCAACAGTACTCAACAATTGTAAACTACACTTATCTTACTAGTCTGTTCACCCTGTGCATCATACCATATGAGCATGTCCCTGCAACGATGGTGTGGATGTCAGGGATGTGGCACAGGCATAATAATATGCACAGGGTGATAATGTGTGCCAGATGCCTAGGCTGCACCATTGGATGACATCATGTGTGTGGGTTAGGGCCTTTGATCTAATTGGGCATGTGTGGATGTTATGCATGCGTGTGTTGCTGTGCCCTGCATATGTTTCCGGTGTGTGCGTGTATGTATGCTCTCAGTTCTGGCATGTGTCGGGCCTACACAAGGGTATTATTGACAGCTGTGGACTGTACAGGCCAGGTTTTACAGTTCATGGTGTCCGGCCACGGACATGTGACCTGTGCCTGCCAGGGGTTGCATGGGCACTACCAGGCAGAGGTGCAGATTGGGTACTGTCTGATGACACTTGTCCACTGGGACTGTGTCCCTGTTGGGACCATCCAGGGCCATGTGCACATGGCCTGCTGTGTTGTGGTGTGGACAGCACAGCACCAGCTGCACTGCTGCTGCTACCACCACTATGGGAGCAGACATGTGAGGTAGCTCATTCACGTAGACCTGAATCAGGTGATGTAGCAGGCCTACATCCACATGCCCAATGCCTCACTCCTACCACATATTCCAACACAGACAGCTCATGCTCGCAGATTGTCATGCCACATTCAAGGACTCCAACCATGTCACCCAACCTTCTATTCAAAGCTTTAGCAATCTGCTGTTGAGCATTTACCATTGCCTGGATGTTGTTGTTTAAAGAATGGACAGCAGCCCTCTGAAGCCTTTGATCTTATCTGTTGTGCCATTCAGCACGTGCCTGTGCCTCCATTACAGCCTGAAACATGCGTCTAGTGACACCAGCTGCTGCACTCTGTCTTGCAGGGGCATGTTGGCCATAGGTCCTCCTACGAGCAGCACTGGCCATGTGCCTGTGTGGGGCACCACCACTCATTTGGCTGACACCATGGTATGCAGGCACACCTTCCATAGCCCCCACACTTTCCTGTTCCAAGCTACCACACACCAACTGTCCTTCCTCTATGGCCACTGGTGATGGGGTATGTGTAGACATGGGATCTGTGTGCGGGGATGAGGGGGATATAGGTGGAATGGCAACCAATGGCACAGATTCACCCCCTGATAACCCTGCCTGTGCTTCAATCATATGCTCATCATCACTGCTAGAGTCTGTGGGGACACTAACATCAGATGGACCGCAGGAGGGCAACGCACCTACATCACCTGTGAGGGGCAGACAAGAACTGTACATTACAATCTATACAATAGACACAGACACACACACAGACACAAACACAGACACACACGCAATGGGACCCAACATGCATGTGATATGACAGAAGGTATGCAACATGCATGTGATACGGCAGATGGCATGCAGCGCAGACAATAATAGTGGTAGTTATCATACATCCCTGTGTTGCACACAACAGCATGCATGTGTCATAGCAGAAGACATGCAAGTTACACAATCATAGTAGTTGTTAGCATACATCCCTGTGTTACACCATGTAGACCAGCACAGGTTAACAGTACACCTGCCTGATGTATGGCATATGACCTCGACAATCATGTGTAGTATGTCATGTGATCTGCTGACGTGTGCAATGATATGCATACATGTTTAACACAATGGTGTCCTGTCATATATACAGTGGGGTAATGGTGTCCCAATGCAGTGTTGTCTGTCTGCCCTACAGATATACTGCACATTTAGCTGATGTGCATGGCCATTGCAGATAAACATGAGGCATCTCTGTTGCTATACAGTGTGAGTTACAGACACAGTTCATAGCCATGACTGTGTTCGGATACAATACATATATACTGCGGAATGTAACCCACGTCACTGAGGTGTATACACACTAAACCATGATGTGGAATGTGTGACACAGGTCACTGAAGGGTATACGGATGACACCCCTGCACATCTGCAACCATATTGCTGCTGCCTAGCAACTATGGCCAGACATGGTGAACATTCTGGTACACCATGTCCCACATGACATATGTGTACCACACACACACACACACACACACACACACACACACACACACACACACACACACACACACACAAGGAGCAAGTATGACATTGATGTACAACACCAGCAAGGGGAATGTATTTTATCTGTGGGCTGCTATGGATACTGTACAGGTGACTGCTGTCATGTTGTGACACACTCAAGATGTTCAACACATCTTATGTGGTGGATTGATGTCATACCTACACAAGATGTGCACAGGCCTGTAGGATGTCTAGTGTTCCAAATCTGCAATATAACCATTACACAAAGGCCATAGTTGGACCATGTGTAGCCTTTGTACAACAGGGTGTACACACAAGCACATCACGTCTCCTGTGTGTGTTGCCTCATGTCTCTGGCCATTCTCCATGGCCATGTGTGTACATGTGTTGGCTAAATTATTGTGACAGGCATCTATGTCACATGTCTGTGTTGTCCCATATGACATACACCCATAGATGTCATATGCTCCACTGACAACATGGTTATGCAGACAAAGGGTGGTATGCCTGGTATGTGGGATATGTTTTTCAGGATAGTTAAGCAGTGTTGCAGCCAGGCCACTAGATGTCATGGACATGTCAAGATAGCACATCACATTGTGTGACATTCATAGCAGGGCTATTATCATACAAGTTAATCCTGTGGGCTGGCCATACTCCAGCTCACTGTGTAGTACTGTTTGTATTTCCCACATGTGTAGTTCTCATCTGTAGTACATGTCCCTACAGTGAACAGCACCTCCATCATTGTATGCACAGCTGTCCACACACGCGGCATACCTGGAAGACATAATGACGGAGACAGGTCACAGTAACTCACAGAGACATACAGAGTTAGAGCAGAACATACATGTGTATCACATTTATTATGATTAAATAGTTGTCTTTGCAAATCTACATGACACTGACCCCACTGACATGTTTGTGTCACTCAATGGTGAGTGGATATTTTCACCATATATGTGTGTGTGTCACCTGATTACATTGCTCATACTCCAATTGGATGCTGTCTTGATGTGGGCATGTCTGTTTGCCTGTACTGGTGTTCCTACCTTTCAGCACATGGCTGGATGTGTCCACATTAATGCAGTTGACCTTGATGCTGTGTATATGTCACATATAAAGACTTACACTGCCTTAACGGACATGACCTGTGACCCTGTAGACTTGCACATGGAAGGTTTTACATGTATGTGTTCTGCCATATATATCTACACAGCACTGTACAGCAATTCAACATCCAGCCATGTATCACCTGTGTTGCACATGTGATACACATGGGACACTGGCTAACCAGCTAGTATTTGCAGGGATGGATATCAACTATAGCATGTACAGTCAATGTCAACTAGTAGACTATATGCCCTGAGCCATGTATGAATCTAGGATGAAAGGTTACCTGGCTGTAGCTGACAGGTGGGTCTCAGGGGCCAGGTAGAGCAGTACCAGATAACTGATCCACAGGGTTAATGATACATTTACCATGAGGTCATCACACCATGTCTATGAGGGAGGGTGATGTGCAGCTTTGCCGGACAGGAATGCATAGTATTGCAGGACTATGTAAAGTGTATGGGACAAGGATCTGTCCAGCATGTGGTGATCCTAGTACTAGGAAGGTGGATGTCCATGAAGTATGTGTTTGAGATCAGGATGTGTATGTGTAGCATGTCCAACATCACTGGGTTGGACATGGATTTATTCAGGATATGCATCATGCTACATAGTGGAGATGGGGAATGGGAAGGCTGGTGTAGGCCATCTGAACATGGCCAATACCCCTTAAAGGAAATATGTGATCTGATATGGGTCACTTGAGTGTTGTGTATGGCTGACAATGATCTCTATATTCATGGATGGCACCCTGTCATGATTAGGGTTGCCACATATGACTACCTGACAGGTGTGGTGATGTAGCTATCACAGGAAAGACAACTGCCTAGTTGCATCACTTACACACAGTGTCCATTATGTTGACCGCTGCCTAGGTGGTAGTTCATGGGTACAGGGTTATTAACATAGGGGTGACAATGTAATATGTAGCTGTCAGATTGTGGCCATATGTCACACACACCTCACTCACAAAGCCCCTTCTGTATGTTGTCCACAACACTCTGAGTCAGCTATTGCTCCTGGGTCATAGTCATTCACATACTTCAATAGGCAGATGCCTTCTTTAGTCTGTGTGGTATGGACTACAATGAGGGGGGGGGGATACAATTAATTAACCCTGTCTTACTGTAGCTGGCCCTGGTGTGATGTGCATGTATTGTTCAGACACCTTCTGTAGTGTTGTTTCTGCCAGCAGTCCCATTGCAAAACGCTCCTGTGACATAGGAATGTAAATCTAGTATACCGAGTGTAGGTGGAACATAGTATGGGTGATGATGTCCAATGACCTGGCAAGGTTATGATATGCAGTGTGAAATCAACCTTACTGTCATCTACATCTGTACTGCTGACATTAAATAATTTGATCAAGGTTCATAGCCTTTCAGACCAGACTCAGCAGGGTAGTAGTGCAGTACTTCCCATTATCAGTGGTGTCACCCCCTTTGTGGGTTGTGATACCTGTTGGTGTGCACCATTCACTGTGTACACAGCCTGACATGAAGCTATGTTTTACATGATGTGTATGTGGAGAGCAACTTGTTTTGCCATATGTGTATGATACAACCTGGGATGTGGCAGGTTCCATGTAGCCTGAGTGCAGCTTGTATCTGCATAATTGTGAGTACAGGGGCTCTGTGGTGTACATGGATATATGATTGTGTACCTGTTGGGGGGGTAGTGTGTTTATGTTATCCAAGACCCTATCTGGATTACTTATTCATGCTCAGCACTTGTTCAGAACTTGTAAGCACTACGTAAGCTACTAATTAGTATAGCACTCAGTCTTCCTCATTACCTAGAGGTAAACAGGTTCTGTATATACTTTTCTCACTTGCTTAGAGTAAAATAGCTCTTGTACTCACTTTCTACACTTATCTAAGTGAAATTAGTTTTATATTCAGGCATGTCCAAGGGTCAGCTGCCAGTGTTCTCTCCTGTCTATCTGATTAATCTGGACATCTTGAGGCAATGTAGACATTGCCTCATGTACACAGACAACCCTCTCTGCCTACCACCCAACACTACAACCTGTGAGAGATACACTTATCTAGCCAAACTGGAGGTAAAGCTCTCTCCAACCAAGAATGACCCTCACAGTCATGTGGAGAAGGTAAACATTCACACCACACTCATCACATAGTCTCACTGAATCTACCCCACCATTAACTGGGAAAACTACTTGTGTACCAACTCATTAGCTCAACGCTTTCTGTAATTCATAAACACCAATGCCCTGGATCAACTTATCCACACACCCACCAGGGGCAACAATATCCTAGACCTAGGCATTATCAACATGAGGTTCCACACCTGAAGTCAACTCCTCATTGGTCCGATCCGACCATAAGCTGAACACCCTTGATATCCACATCCCACCCCACCCCCATTAAGGGAATCACAGTATAATATGTATACAAAGCCAACTTCATGCTTTGTAAGATAGACGTGGTGAACTTCATGACACTCATGCAGATGGACAATACTGTTACAACCGCTGAATCCTACAGAAATGCACTATATAAGCACTTACACAAGTGCATGGATCATGCTATCCAAAACATAACCAAGATGCTATACTCCTAATTAAGGAAGCCAATATGGTGGTCCCCTGCCATAGACAAACTGTACAACAGAAGGAAGACACTGTTGCAAAAGAGAGTACAATCCCATGTGTGGAGGACCTCCCTGGTCAGCCTCAGTAAGAAGGTAAGATCCCTTATAAGATCCTCCAAAGCTAGCTACGGAAACAAAACCACCACTATTTCCAATGACAACCACAAAGCATTCTATAGCTATGTCAAATATCTCGATGTCAACACCCAGATCTGCTCTGAGTTACAGCAGAAAGGCACGAACATTACAGAACCAACTGATATTGCCAACATCCTGGCAGGTAAGTTCAGTGCTACCTTTCCCCCCTCTCACCTCCTAAAGGGCCCATATCTATACAGGAAGAGTGCAGAGTTTTTGTAATCACAACTATGCAGGTAAATGCTGAACACTCTAAAGCCAATATTACAGCATCCCTGGGACAGGACAACATCCCAGGCTGCATTTTACACGAACTTCAAAACGTGCTGACTCCACATCTGCGCACCATGTTCAATAATAGCCTCACATCAGGCTTTGTGCCCCCTGAATGGTGCACAGCAACAGTTATCCCACTCCAGAAAAGGTGGTGCCACAATGGACCACGGGTCCTATTGCCCTATATGCCTGACTAGCCTGGTCTGCAAGGCTATGGAGCACATCATCATGGATCTCAGTCACAGAGACATTGGGTACCTCCAAACCTTTGACCACTACCAGTTTGGCTTTGTTAAGGGAAGACCATGCCTCCTAAACCTGGTGGACTTCTTAGAGACAGTTACCAAGGCATTAGATGAGAGTAAGGAGGTCCACACAGCCTACCTTGATCTCTCAAAGGCTTTCAACACCCTTCCCCATTCTGGTATTATTGACATATCCATCCACCTGAACATTAACCCCTATGTCATGTGATGGTTTGCAAAGTGGCTCATGGACAGAACCCACACAGTGGGAGTTGCATACCCTAGGTCCGACTGTATACCAGTTACAAGTGGCATCCCCCATGGCTCAGTCCTAGGACCCCTCATGTTTGGTATATAATTCTGTGACGTACAGGCAAGCACAAGGAGGGCTTTGGCCGAAAAGGTTTGCAGATGACTGCAAACTAGGGGCCATAATTGTTTCCCCAGCTGATACAGACACCCTCCAGAAGGGTCACACTGAGATGGATACCTGGTGTCAATATCATTGCCTCAAGCAGAATGACAAAAAGTGCATAGTCATCCCCTTTGGAAATAACTAATTACCAGTGGACTACCACAAAGGTGCTATTCCCCTACATACAGAAAAGGTAATAAGGGATCTGGTAACCCCAGTAGATAGCAATCTCTCCTTCGATACCCATAATGACAAGGTGATTCAAATATCCTTCCATGTGGCCCCCCTAATCTCTAATGAGTTCGTATCCAGAACAAAGGAAGCCATTGTGCCTCTCTACTCATGACTTATTAGACCCATTAAAGGATACAACATGCCATTTGGGATGTACCTTACAAGACAACTGCAATGGCTTGGAAGACCACAACAGTACCACATCAAGAGGATTACTGACCTCAAACAGATGACCTAAGCAGCCCAACCTAAGAAACTCCAGCTGTACTCGGTTGCATACCGCATACTCACAGGTGATCTCTGTTTGACATACAAGGCCCATGTCCAACCCAGTATTTCTGGATATGTTCCACCTAAACAGAAGCCCCCGAGATCCACATGCTCTAGGGATATACACCTAACCACAAAGATGACTAGGACGTGCTGGACGGATAGATTCCTGAAGCGAAGACTCCCCATGCTTTGGAACATGATTCCAATGTACATCAGGCAGGGCCCCTCACTAGCACTCTTCAAGGGAAACCTTGACGGGTGGATGGGAGACAGACATGTACCCCGGGGATCACTGCAGTGGCTCTGCTGGGCAGAAGCACAGGGAACTAATGGCTCTGCTGTTCAGAGGCACAGGGAACTAACCTAAGGTGGTGGTGAAAGCCAACACACTCTAGCTAGGCTCATAAATACCCTTGGGCAGACAGCCTAGTACATACCTTTGCACTTATTACATGTCTTATGTGCATGGATAGTTAACTAGCTCTTCCATTTTACTTTGCTATCATGCTGATAAACTGTGGGGTGACTACAAGTCATATGTATCCTGTTATTGTGTATTGTAAATGCCAATAGACATAACTAATGTTTGCCTAACATAACAGTAATGCTATGTAACTTGTAATGCATAGCTGCCTATAATACTATACATTACACAGTTATTGGCACAATATCCCACAATGCAAATCATAATTGCACAGTGGGCCAACCTTTGACATGTTATTCTCAGTAATACACCCATACATATGCCTACTGTTACAATATATCAACATATACTATCCCCTGTTATAGCACATACTTGTTGGACCAACCCTGCCACTGACAGAAGCTGGTGAGGAATATTTGGGTTCAAAGCCCTTATATAGCATCCTTTATGGTGTATGTGGTGTTTGCCTTGTGACCTACAGCAGTACACACATAAATACTACAAGCGTTACTATGCTCAACAATACATCACTACAAGATAACTGTTTCCACTATATGGATTGCATGCACTTTAAATATTACAGAACAGGTACTACATACACAGACATACTGAGTGTTCTACATACCTTATTAGTAACCCGAGGTGTTGTTGACTGTTAATTCAATCCTTTTCAGTTTGTGTTTCAATCTTCTTTGTAACATTCTGCTGGTATACACAGATGGTTTGAATGTTTGATAAGCCATCCTTTTCTAGTTAAATATTGTTAACATGCTATCCTGACCACCAATTGGTGTTCCAAAGTAGTTAATTAGATGCACATCAGCTGTGCAGCTACTCCATTAGCCAATACCATGACAACAGTGGTGTATAATTGAGTACTCCACTTGGGCATTGTCTGTTTGCCTTACTTTTGAGGAAGACGGCCTGGATGTGTTGTTTGTGATGTATTTCAACAGCTATATGGAGACAGAGATATATTAGCTTCATGACTCCCGTGGATTGTGTGTGATGGCTAGAAGATGTTGTTCTACATGTGAGTACAGCTGTTATATTTCAGAACATTGCTACTTATGCAGGGTTTGTTTATACCTGATACTTCTGCAGATGTTTCAGTCTGGCAAGGATGTTTGGGCAGCTCAAGGCTGTATGGCTATGCATGAACTGTTAGATGGTTTATAGTGTGCTCACCAGACATCCTTGGTTTGGTGTACGTGTGTATCATACTGTGCTGTTAATCAGTAATTGGTAACACTTCCCAGTGTACACACAGCCATCTGAAACGGGATTAGTGCAAACAAACCCTGTAACATCAGCAGCTGTTACATTGTATAACAGCAACTATTTCACATAGGGCCATGTTAGTATGTCTCTGATAAGGTATGTTAAGGCTTCTGCAGATGTCGTACAGTGAGTGAATGATTTGTGATGTTATTACCATTTGTATTGTAATTTGTTTGGGTGTGGGGGTGATTTTGGTGGGTGTACATAGCAGATGCAGGTGTGTAGGAACTGCTTTTATACATAATCAATATGTGCGTGAGGGTTCCTTCCCTATTTGAACATCTATCCTTTAGTGGACTAATACTATGGTAATTGCAGGCTGATTCATTAAGGCACTGTTAATTGGTTTCTGTATAGCATGCAGGTGATGTTAATCCTTGAATCCTTTCAGCAATACATCGGAATGTAATAAAGTGTTGCTACATGAAAGCTGTGTATTGCTATCATAGGCATTTGCAGTCATTGGAGTTGTGTTGGTGACTGACCCTCTTTGGCTAGAGTTTCCACCTTTTCAAATGGCCATAGTGGGACATTTTCGGGACACACATCAGATTTTACAGGCTGACACAAACCCACGGTCAGTACAAGGGATAGAACTTTCCTATTTTGCCTAAATATAAGCTTATTCTTGTAGCAGTTTAGTTGCTTACCCTGTTTTTTTGTAACATGTAGGTATTTTAGATACAGAAAGAACTATTGAATGCAACTATTACATTACATATGGGACATAATTATGTCCTACAATCTCAGGACATTTGCCACATTTAATATATTTGGTCAGGACACAACCGCCCAAAGAGGGACTTCCCCTCACAATGTGGGACAGGTGGTAACCCTATCATTGGCTCATGTCCATAGCACATATTTGTAATAGTGTATAAGCATATACTCTCCATATCCTTTGTTCATAAAGTTTGGTCATGGCTGAATGTATGATTGCTATGGTCCATGTTATACTCATATATGAACACTTCAACTGTTGTATACAGGATACATATGGAATCCTGAAACCACACAATTCTGACGCCCACAGTACTGGGCCAAGACTCCCATTCCCACATTATCGACAGTGGCAGTACCTCGCGAAAGTAACACAAACATGGAACGCACACACAGACACACTGCTACGCACCACATCCAAACAAACCATCCTACACTACATATGAGCAGGTGGGCAAGCCCACCTACACCCCTCATGTGGGTATCTGCACCCCCCACACCCGCCCTACTTTAATATTCTACCTCCTAGATTGCACAAACAGACGCACAAAGCAAACCCACTCCCACACATTACAGCCCCCCAGGAACACACACCACACTCATAACACACACTACAGCCCTCAGAAACACACTTACGCACAATAACCTACCTAAACTGCAACACCAGAAGCACTGACTAAATGTCCCTTAACATCAAGATTTTAACCCTCGCACTCCTGGTGTTTCAGTACTGTGGTCTTTCGGACTTTAAGCCTCGTGATTACGTGCGTCGTTATGTCAAGCAGTCGGCATGTGGTAGGTATTTCATTTATATGTACCTCCAAGTATATGTAGATGTAGTTAACATATCTATATATCTACATATATATGTATATGCCCATATATCGACATATATCTCTCTCTCTCCCTCTCTCTCTATATATATATATATATATATATATATATATATATATATATATATACATATATATATATATATATGCATATATATGTTGATTTTTATATATATATATATATATATATATATATATATATATATATATATATATATATATATCTATACATATATATATATATATATATATATATATATATATATATATATATATATATATATATATATATATATATATATATATCTATACATATATATATAGAGCATACTCCTTTCATTGGGTGTATGCCGGTTTGTCCTATTTCCACACATTCTTACCTTTTGTGTTTTAACCTGTCAGTATACACAGCTGCCATTGATACATCTCAGGTAGCTTAGTTGTAGGTTATTGAGAAAATTGTGTACATGGTTGCGTGTTCTAATCCTGGCAGGGGTAATTTTACCTCTCAGAGCAGGCACTGGTAGTGCAAGGGTGATTAACACACATTTCAGAGGTTGTGTGTTCCAAATGTTTATTATTCTGTGAAATACTACCTATATATGCAAGCTGTGGTTAAGGTATGCTATGTAACATGTAAATCATCTGAGAAGATTCCTGTCATGGGTACTCCCCATTATTTGGAACTACATCTCTGATTACATTATACGAAACCCTTCACTAACACTCCAGGGAATCCTTGCAGAGTGGGTGGGGAACAGTGGATACATCCCAGGGATCCCGCAATTGGCTCTGCTCTACAGAGGGACAGTTAGTTAATCAGTGGGGTGGCGACAGTAGACACTTTTTGGTTATGCTTTTGAATGGCCTCGGGCAGTTAGGCATGTACCTACTTATGTATTTATGAACCTATACATACAGTATGGACACATGCTGATAGCTTAATTTACTGTTCAGTTATTGACTTCCCTTGTGCCAATGGCAGTTGTGTGTACAATAGTTGATGGCTACCTATGTAGGATTCACACAGTAGACCAACTATACATGACAATTTGCAGGTGGTTGTGTGTGTGTGCCATCCATGTTTGCTGTGTGTGCAGCTGGAGAAGGGTGACAGTCCATAAGTGCCTACACTGTCAGTGTGTGCGCTATACGTTCCCTCTTCGCCAAGGCATGGGCATACTGGGCACTCTTCCGTCTGCCTACTGGGGCTGGCACAGGGTGTTCGTGGTCTGAGTCCCTCTGTGCCTGTGGGGCCCTTAGCAATGATGGTGGGCTGAGAGGGCCTTCACCATTCTGTCCCTGCTGCAGCTGTTTCTACAGGATCATATTGTGTAGCATTGCACATACTATGAAGATGTGGGCACACATGCCTTGAGAGTACTGCAAGGCTCCACCAGATATGTCCAAGCAATGGAACCGTGATTTCAGCATCCCAAACACGCACTCTATGATGATTCTGGTTTCTGTGTGTGCCTCATTATGGCATTCTTGCATGGCTGTGTGTGCATTTCTGATGGGAGTCATCATCCACGGTTCCAGTGTATAGCCAGTATCCTGCACCAGATGGCCATATGGGATGTCCACCATGGCAAATACTTGATACAGCTGTGAGGCATGCCAGATGTGGGAGTCGTGATAGCTTCCAGGGCTGCCAGAACACACATCCATGATAATGCCCTGGGCATTGCACATGACCTGGCAGTTGATGGAGGGGTATCCCTTGTGGTTTATGTAGTGCCTACCCTGCTCACCGGGTGGTGTCTTGATGTGTATGTACGTGCAGTCTATTACACCCAATTCCTCTGGGTAGTCTGCCACACGGTGGAAGAGACGCATATTGCTGGCCAACTCCTCCTGTGTTCGGGAGAAGTATATGTGCTCACTGGCATGTGGTAACATGGCATCCAGAGACTAGTGGAGTACCCTGGATGCTGATGCCTGTGAGATCCCCATGATATCCCCAGTTGGCCTTTGAAAGGTACCTGTGGCTAATATTCTCAAGCTTACACATACCTTCGTGTCCACTGGTATGGGTTCCCCTCTGTTATTTCTGGCTCTGAGGCATGGCTGGCACAGCTCAACAAGTTGCTGTATGGTGTCCCTGTCCACCCTGTAACACTCTACTGTCTCCAGATCATGTAGCACCTGGCAGGTTACCCTGGGTCTGAACACTCCTCTCCTCCTTCGGTGCCTGAGATGGTTGTCAGCATCATCCTCCACACCACCTTCATTCTCCAACACATGCTGGTGAATAAAAGCTATGGCAGCTCCTAACATGTATATATTAAAAGTTCCCCATCTGTATACACCAATGGTGCAGAGTGTCTTGGAATACACAAGTGTGTGTGTGGGGCTTTCACACCTTATGCTATTGTGCAATGGATGATGCTGGTGTAATTGAGCGTGTATGTGCAATTCCAGCTGCAAGGTATCTTAATTATGCATTTTACAGCAGGTACTGCTATTGTGGGGCCTGGTGTTGACTTACGCTTGGCTGCCATGATTCATCTATTGCCTTTTACTACACTTTTCAACCTGATTCCCCTTCCATTGTCAGGCATGCATCCAGCTGCCTGATTTCTTGTTTTGTACTTTCACAACCCAGGATTGTGTTGCAAAATGTGTTATGTAGCTGATCTACTGCAAGTTTGCTTTGTTCTGCTGTGACAGTTCTCTTTTCTTTGCAGTATGGCATCTCCCTTTTCCTGTTCTGCAGGTAGCTACTAACATCCTTGTTAGCTGTTGTCAATGGCCCACTGTGAGTTTCTAGGCGTTAATTACTCATTTGTACTCCAATTACCATGCCGCAGCATTTCCTTATTGTCTTCCCATATCCTTCTTGTTTCAGCTGTGGTGTGCACCGCGCACAGCCATTTATCAGGTTTCGAGCACATTTTCATCCACGTTCACATGCACTTTCGGTTAACTTGTGAGCTCTCAGCTAAGCAAAGCTATGGCTACTTCAACACCCCTATCCTGCAGCTTTCCTTAGCAACAGGCAACCTAGATTAGCAATGCTCCAATGTGCTTACAGCTACGGTGGTGCACCCCTCTCTTGATGTCATGTTTACTTCCAAGCCACACCTCGGTGTTGTATCGCTACGCTGTGTGGTACATCCTTACGCCGGTGGGGAGTTTGCGATTCAGTATTACTTGACTCATTTGCATGGCATTGACTACTAATTCCTAGTTACACACAGAACACTGTCACAGACCCTTGAAATCCTTGCACCATCATTGTGGTGTAGCATGTGTGCCATTGACTATTATGGGTATTTCATGAATTGTGTTACATTGCAGTTTTATGACATCTAAATATATTTTCATTGTGATCCCGTTTGTGCACAGATGCACTGCGGTTTTACTTTGCATTAGTGTGGCCATGACATTAAATGTTATTTTTTATGTGTTGTGCATGTTTTTTTATGTCATTGTCTATATATTTAGCCACTGGCATATATTAACATTATAATACGAAAGTATGGTCCACTTTCATGGCTCCGATTTTATGTTTGAAAAAATGTAAACCGTTTTTTTTTTTTTTGGTTTACATTTCTTCATGCTTACGCTACGCCTGCACCACTTCATGAATCGCTATATACCTTCATTTGCATGCTACACTGCTGTGCATGGGATAATTAGCATACATGCTCTGGGAGCTGCGCAGCTCTGGCGTATGCTGGTAGTGCACGTGGAAACAGCTCGTACCTGAATCGCTCGGTGGCCATATTTGGCGTTAGATCGCCAATGCTACTCCGGCACCTGGCGCAAGCTTCATGAATCCTGGGGTTGGTTTTATGACATCACTTGGATTGAGATGGTCTACTAATATGGATCCTGGAATAAGATTTCAAAGCATGAATATGTGCTGGTCATGTAAGTAAAGAGCTTGAAAAACTGCATTCATGTCAGCACTGTGTTCAGAAACATTATAGGCAATGGAAATCATTCATTCCTCAGAAAGTGGGACAGTCATGGATCATAGAGCTTCTTTGAATAGAACCATGCAAGTTACTGCATAAAAGGGATACAGTAAGGTATTTGATATTACTTGTCAAAGTGCACATCACTAAGCAAATACATACATCTTCCCTATTCTGCATTTCAGCTGTTAGTCTGTCCATCCCAATCCCTCAAAATATGAGGATGATGGTGTTCTTGAATTAAATGTAATATTTAATGATAAAACAGAACTTGATAGCACTTTTACAAAGTATACCATATAAACAAAAACATTGGTCAAACATATAACAGTCTGTAACAAGCTTTACTGACCCTGCTATAATAACTCTGATGTTATCGGGCCATTACGGGTTATGAATATGTTCATAGGAATTTGACAAATGACCAAGTTATTTGCAGCTATGCTCAACATATATGATAGCATCAGTAAGTGGAATAGGCTTCAATAGACAAATGCTATGGATGAATTATACAAAGATAACAGTTTCAGATATGTGTCCCCTATGTGGATTGGAACCCACAGCACGCCAAAATGTGGACATGCTGGTCTGTATCTTTACAAGCCAAGTTAGCAGCCAGCACAAGCCAGCACATGCTCTTATTAAACAAACAGGCACTTCTCTACAAACCGTGTTGTTAGAAAGTTGATGTTAGCAGAGTGTTATGAATTACGGGCATATTTGTAGGAATTCAACAGCTAACTCAGTTATTCATTATCATGCACAACATAAGCATTAATATCAATTTTTGGTATATGCTTCTCCAAAGAAATTCTATTGGTGAAGTAAACCAAGATAACAATTACAGATATGTTTCCCCTATGTGGATTGAAACCCACAGCACACCAAAATGCAAGAATGGTAACTGATTTTTTTTTTTACAGGCCCTGGTAACAGACAGCCATTTAATTTAAGGAAACAGGCACTGCAGTTGTTTATTTGAATTCCTGCAGAGACTGAATGAATACGGAAACTGCAAACACTTAATGGAGATTTTATTGTAAAGAAATAAGAGCTATCAAAACATAACTGATAACGTGCAAGCAGTGAGACAGGCATTCCTTTTCAGCTTAAATAAATGTGACTGTTTATTTATAAGGAGGAATAAATTAAAGAAGTTATGTATGAGTTTTTATTTCAGTGTATAATAGTGCAGTAGGCAATACTGTGGCACTATAATGGAAAACTACGAAGTTTGCAGTCATCCACGGCCTAGGTGCTATTGGTGTCACTGATGTATGAGGATAGTGGCTATGTGAAATTATGTAGTTATATATTGCAAAACATATGTACATTTACAATAAATTATCAACATGGGAGTCAAACCCACAGTTATAAGGACAGCAGTTACCACATCCATTTTATTATCCCATGAGATAATTGCCAAACAGCTACTAAATGGTTATAAAAAACATCTATCTGATGTATATGGGACAGATGTATCTATAATTCTGTAGGTACGCTCACGTATGTGTAGAATAGTGACAATTACTGTAGGGATCCACAGGCTGCCTCCATACCTCTGCGACCCTCCTTCAAAGTTCCTCCACTTTTTCCAGTGCAGGTCATCATAGGGATGGTGAGCCTGCGCTTCACTGTAGTAGATACCTGTCTTTCTCAGAGCTCCCTTGCTATCTGATTCCATACGTCTATTATGGCAAAGTTCCTGGGTCTGACTCTCATTCACTGCTGCAGTCCAGCATAAACTGTCAACATCTGAGTCATCTCCTCATCGGTCCAGTTGGGAAAATGGACATGTCTTCACCTCCTCAAAGTAGCCATCATGATCCACAAATTATTGTTACTTTTTAAAAGAGGCATTAGTGTTTGTCACACATAGTGTTATACAGACATTTGAACTGCACAGGAATGCTTACTGTTTATGTTGACAGATTTAACTGCATAAATGGGCCTGCACTGGAATATTATCTTGTGCATATCACTGTCTTTCAGATGGCCAACCATCATAGGGGTGACAAATTCTTCCACCAGGAAAATGAAATCATAATTGATTCTCTTCAGTAGCATGGATGGAGACTCCTTGGCCATACTGGCAATACAGTTTGGAGACATGAAATCTGGAACGACCTTACCAACATGATAAATGCAATTGGAGGTCACAACCAGTCCCATAATGCCTGTAGACAAGGCTACTTAGACATGATCCTTCTTGCAGCCAACAGATTAAGACCTTACAAGAGATCGGGGGATGCCACTGGTAGTAGCCCACCACTGACTCCCCTGTGACATCACAGTATTTCTGTCCTCATTACATACAGCAAGAGAGGAACAATGCATACCCAGGGTTGGGATTAAAGCTGAAGTCTCTGGCCAGACATGTATGCCTTTGTTTCCATAACATGGCAGGGTACACAGACAATAACAGCATAATGCTGTAGCATTCATATTCTTGTATTGTTACCTTTAATTTATAGCAGCAGAGTTAAGCTGTGCACACACATCTACACAGGATGAAGATGATGAATGTAAGTCTAATGACATATATTCATACAATGGAAGTACAGATAGAGCAGTCCAAACAACATTTGTAATGCTGTTTGCATTAATATTCACAGGTCCATCTACTTTGGAACTAAACCAGGGAATGGCAGGTGAATGTCTCCACACTGTTATTGTGACCATTACCTTTTATTGCCTAAGCCTCATTTCATGGCACTGCTATTTCTTGTCATATTGTTATTTCCCTAAAATTATACACGACAGGTACATAAAGTGCAGGTCCAAGCCATGGAGATTCAAGTTCAAAAAGACCAGGTATGTTACAGCAAAATTGTCATTGCTTGCATTAGTGGGTAGCACACATATGATACATGATATTTATGTCAATATTTTTCAACATAAGCCCATTTGGTGTACAGGTACAATGTCCATCTCATGAGTATCTACAGCCTCCTTTATTGTGTCGTATATGTGTTGCTGTCAGTATTGTCTTTGCTAAATACATAAATGTGTTGTCTTTCCCTTTATTTTCCCAATGCAGGATCCACAGTACAACTAGCAACCTTTCCACAGCAGGAATCTGTCAGTGGCATTTTATTAACTAGGTTTTATACCTGTCATTTCTGTTAATCCTGTTGTTGTTCTCCATTAATACTGTGACCTTCTTCCCATTCCTAGATCAGTCTGTATCAGTGCACATAGGAGTGATATGTGTATGTCAAACCTTCAGTGTATTTAAACTGTGTTCACTTGGTTAATGGTGGCTAAGATATGATCACTAATGCTGTTTTGTTTCCTACAATAGTTGAAATTCATCCCTTTTCAACAGCACCATCTTCCCATGAATGGTTGTCAAATTGCATGTTATTTTTTTGTATTCCTCACTTATGTCATGTATGTTGGCCTTATAACCAAATTATATACTCCATGTATGTGGATTTTGTGAAACATATATACAGCTGATCTCATGTAAAGTCATTATTATGTATAACATAGCAGTGAGACATATATGTCATATGTTGTTAATGATATCCATCATCTGATGTAAGCACATTGTCCTGATCTGTGTCTTTGTATCTTGTAGCACATCAACTATCTCTATCATTCACCAGCCCATCCAGCAATGTTGTTGTGGTTTCAGATATGTCTCAGCATGATACTGTGGCCCCTGGCACACAGGACCTTGATGTGTTGGGAGAGTCCATCTAACATGTTGACTATTATGTTGCTGCTGCTGTGGCCTCAGATGCAGAGATCAACTTGTCTCACTATTCAGAGGATGATGGTACATTTGATGTTGAACAGAGTGAGGCTTCTGAGCATCAGACCACATTTGAGACCTCTGCTGATGGCAATTCTTCACAACACCCTAAAACAGGACATTGTGGTAGATGTAGGCATGCAGATGTTGTGCATGGTCAGGTGTCAAAGGGTTCCACCTTCTTTCATGGACAAATGAGCATTCACAACAACAGCATTGGTCAGATATCCATGCACTTGCATGTGCCACAGATTGTATAGCAAAGCAGCTACACATGATGCATGAAGTACAAGAGAGCAGGCATGATGAGATAATGGCTGCATTGGCCAATCAAAATGAGAGTCTGCTAGCTGTGGCATAGTTGGTAGAAACCTTGGCCTCTACAGTACTGTAGCAGTATTGCAGTATCAGCAGGGTTCTGCATTTCCTGACTGTGCTCAGCAATTGCAACATGGGTGAAGCAGACCATCTTTCTGCAGAACCACCATTGGCCATTTTGCATCAATGGCTATGATCCGGCCTGTACAGGGTTCAGCTGCTGGGTCGTCTGTTGTGGCACCGCCATTCACAGAAAAGTGTACAACTTGTAATCATGCTCTTTCACAGCAGCACGGTATTGTCAACCCATCAATCTCCTCTGTGAAGCAACCAGGGCAAAATGTTTCTGTACATGGTAGGGGCAGAGTGGACCATGGAGGTCACCCTAGACTGTGTTAGAGTGTGTCCAACAATGTCATAAATATAGCTGGCTCATTTTATTGAATTACCACTTTACTGTTATATATTTTTCTATGGCTATTAAAAATTCTGCTTTATGTGTTGTGTTTCTCTTTTTTCATATTATTAAATTGTAGAAATAAGAATGTGTAGCACTCATGTGTGTCCCTTATCGTTTTCCATACACTGACATGACAGTCTGAGTGTGTGTGCATGCCTGTGACAGTTGTGCCCTGAGATGATGATCTTTGTTGTGACACATTTGCATATCTTCATATTTTAATGTATTATGATGATGCTGTTATGTCTGATGCTCAGTGTGTACATCTAGTGGGTAATTAGTATTAGATGCAACCTGTGCTGCTGTGATGGGGCAACATCTGAATATCAGTGTTTAACATGTGTTTCCATATATGTTTGGCTTGTCATGACTCAAATATGTGGGTCAGATGCTGCTGTGTTGCCTGGGCCTGCACTTGTGGTCATACCCTATGTTGCCTATGTCTGGGTCTACTGTCTCCTACATCCTCCTGCTCCTCCTCTAATACCTATGAAATGTCCTTTTCAGACATTTGTGGTTCTTGTGGGGTAGTTCACCCACACCTGAAGCTGTCAGATTGCCATGTGCTCTAGTTAGCATTTTGTTTAGCATAGCACACACTGTTATCATCTGTGCTAGCTTCTCAGGTTTGTATTGCAGTGCATCCTAGATGTGTCCAGACATCTGAACATAGCTTTCACTGTATCAAACACATACCCTCTGTGGTGTCTCTGGTTGTTGCATGTGCTCCATTGTAGGCCTTATCTGCAGGGTGAGACGGTTTTCTGTATGGGGTCATTAGCTACAGCTCAAGTGGATAACCACAGTCACCTGATGGAGGGAATGAAAACACATTTGATCAGAATGCATATTGGTGTGAGGGATATCCTTGTCTTACATCCTAGCTGTACTCCTGTACTTACTTATTAGTAGTCATTCAGGTATTTCACCTTGCTAAAGTGTAGCCTTCGGTCTCCTTTCCCTCCATATGCCAACATCATTGACACATCCAAGGTGTATTGCCATGATGTTTGTTATTCTGCCATCTGCTGCACACTTAACCTGGCAGTTGATGGAAGGCAAGCCCTTTCTGTTTATGTATCGGTCTGCTTCATGATGTACTAGTGTCTTGATAGGTATGTGTGCGCAGTCTATTGCACTGAGTACATGGGTGAAGTTTGCTTTGCTGGTGCATTACTGTTCCCCGCTCCATGGGGTGGATAGAAAGTGTATGTAGTCATCCACCTTGCTGCTCACCGCTTCCAGTAATTTTACCAGTGTATGTCTGGCAGCTGTCTGTGACACTCCCACAGCATCTCCCATGTGTCTCTAGTATGTCCCAGATGCAAGTATACCCAAACTGACACACTTTATTTATTTATTTATTTATTTATTTATTTATTTATTGCATTTGTTTACCGGGATAAGTCCACTGGGCCTAAAAGAGCCAATTTTCAGTGGAGGCTTGGGGAGAAAAGCTCCAACGAGATACAGAAATTTGGTTTCAAGAGGGATGGGGTTTCCTTACAGGGTCTGCACAGACATATATGTGGCACACATGTTGCAGACAGCCTGCTGAAGTTGTCTGTCTTGGTGGTACTTTTCTATTATTTGCTGGTCTGACAATTAGTTTAGTTGAAGCCGTGCTCTGAGTCTAGTTGGGGCTGCCTTCTAGGGTGTACAGCCTCATTTATGGCTTGTACTACTGTAGCTTGTTGCAGTTCATTAACAGCAGGTTGCATTTTCATGTATTTTTTTGTTCTTTTGCTACAGATTTTGGTGAAATCTTTCATATTAGATTTAATTCTTTGGGCTCTATATAGCATATGCAGAAGAGTTCCGAAACAGGAAGAGTTCCGAAACAGACTCAGCATGGCAGTTTGTCACATTTAAGTTGCATTGTCTATGTATGGTGTTTTTTGGAATCAGACTGGCATGCACAAAATCCGTAATTATCCTATGCTGAATAGCTAAGTACTTGGACTTCCTTCAGCATGTCTTCTGTAATCATGTTCACTGCAGTTGAGTGGAAGTTTTCCTTTGGAGTGCTGGCCTGTCCACAAAAAGCTTTCACAAGCTTTATGAAATCCATTTCACTTTGTATATATGTCAATCAACTGCATCAACAAGGATCTCTGAATGCATGAGTGCATTGACAACTCCCTATTGACCCTTACCGTAAATACTTCATGATGTATATATGCCAGTGTATTAACCTGTATCTCAAAATTGTTGGAGTGTAACCATGATGTATAACTTTGTTCAAACATAAATGGAGCTTTTCTCATTTGAAAATGAGTACTGTCCAGCTTTTAAACAAAAACAAATAAATAAATAAATACATAATTACAGAGAAAGCTAATTCTCTGGGATGCATATCTGTCTCTTCAACATGTCCTATTTGTTGCTAGTAAGATATTAGTCTTTGGATCTCGTAGTTTTGATGCTGTTTGTTTTGCACATGTGCAAAAGGTTCATCAGAGCAGGTAACAAGGATGCCTAGTAAACCAAGCACAGATTGCCTCTCAGTTGTCCATAGATGACCAACTATAGAGGCAGGGCTTTGAGGTGATCTGCATAGGACATTGTGTTTTGCCCTGTATTCTTTTTGCAAGGAACCTTTGCAGATGTCCCAGCTGCTGCACATGTCTGACCAGGTACATATCAAAGGGGACATTATAGTCAGTGATGGGTCTGATGAGTACAGTGATAGCATGACCCCCCTAGACCTAGATGCCATGTGTTTATTATAAGTTAAGCAACACAGAAGGATTTTCTTACTACCTTGGACACATATTGTTTGAAGGCTAGGTTACTATCTACATCAGTTCTCAGATCCCTGATGGGAGTCAACTCTTAGAAGTGTTTTAATGATGATGAAATCTCCTGGGGTGGCTAGCTTCCCAAAAGGTACTACAATGTATTCTTGACATCAAATTTTAAGCTGTGGCTTTGGCAACAGTCATTTGTCTGTGTTAGACCTACCTGTAGGTTGTTTGCATCTTGGAGAGATTCTATAATTGCTCCCATTTTGAAATAATCTTTGAACATAGCCAGGCAAAAGTTTATGACATTGTCTTTGACTTCTAAGAAGTAGATGCCAAAGAGAAGTGGGCCCAGCAGGGAGCACTGAGGGACTAGAATGCTGAGTGGCATCTTTGTGGAGGTGGTTTCACTGATCCTAACATCTTTGATCCTATCAGTGAGCCTGCTGGCTATTAAGAAAAGTATAAATTGATGTATGACTAATCTTATAAGATTGCTAAAAATGCTTGAGTGGATTATTGCATCAAATGCCTTAGCCAGATAAAGGTACAGTATGCATCAATTTTACCCTAATCCATTGCTTTGTTTCCTTTTACAAAGAAGCCAACTAGGTTCAGCAGATATGATCTTCCTTTGAGAAAGCCAGACTGGAATATTACCAGCTAAAGCATCATTTACTGGAATTCCCTCTAGCATGTATTGTCAGCATCCAAATTGTTATGTTTCATAAAGATATAGATGCAGAGTCACAACAGACTTTGATTGCTGTAGATGCAGTTAAAATTCTCTCATGCATATTAAAACAGAAAAAAAAGTCCACACCTCACCATTAAGGTCTTTAGTATGGAATGTTTAAGAAAGAAAAAGTCTCTGGCAAATAAACATCTTGGCAACCAAATGTTTTCAGAAAAATAAATTATTTAAACAAATAAAACTCTCTTGTAAGCAAATTACTTGAAAACACCAATGTGTTTGGTAAACGTTCTCTGTAAATAACAGTCTCAAGTTAGTACCTCAGTGGAAAAATTGAAGAACATCTTCACAGAAAGTATGGGTTATCAATCCTACTACCAGAATCTCCGCTGGCATTTTTAAAACACAAAACTGTAGACTACTCACCTAGGAAAATACTCCATAGACAGTAAAGTTCTGACCAACTTCTGCCATACAGACAATGATCCTGCCTTAGGTAGGTGCCAAGATATCTCTTACCAACTACCCAAACCTCAGTTAATCATCTCAAGGGAATAGACTCCCATCACCTATCATCTCATTAGCCACTGCTGAAACCCCATGATACATACATATATATATATATATATATATATATATATATATATATATATATATATATATATATATATATATATATATACTTATGTGCATGTATGTGCTATATACACATGTAGGTGCACACACACACACACACACACACACACACACACACACACACACACACACACACACACACATGCACATTCACACTTCACACAATTTCTTAGTTTAATCAGAAATTCAGCCCTGGTTTGGTACCTATGCTTCTAATGGGCAATATTTCATCTTCCAAGCTTTTGCTATCACAACAGAGGGTACCAGAAATTGTCAGAGATTAGGGGTGTATGGTTAGCCTTAAAAATATCTCAGTGGCCATTAGCCTAGTACACACCTATGAACCTATGTACCAGGAGAAAATTCTATTCTGATTATTAAATTTGCCTTCTAATGCGTTTGACATTTTATATCTTTTCTTCACTTCCTTTCCCTTATCCCCAAAACATCACAACATCACTTTTGCAATCTATTTCCAAGATATTTTCAAATTATACATTTAGAACTATACATTTCAGTTACATATAAAAAGTCCATTGTCATGGATACAAAGATTTCCTTTTATAAGTATATTTGGACAGGTAAATGTAGAGGGATGGGTAGATCCAGTTTGGGGACAATTAAACAAGTAGGCATTCGGGAGTTTGCTGCTGAAAGTTACATAGCAGTGCATACTGCAGCAATGGAGATTAACAAATTAAAATGTCAGTAAACATCACGGTGGTTTTCAGAAAAATTTATAGCAGTAAAATTCACTCAGAGGAGTGCTTCTTTATCAAGTATATCCTTTCAGACATTTAAAAGGAACTGTTGTCATTAAGTAACAGACCAACAGTAAGCAAATCTTTCAGTTTCACATATCTAGAAGGATATAATGTAAAAGACAATAATCAATTAAGTATGTACTTATTTATTATGAATATTTCTTGTGAACAATGTACTGAGATTTTCATAGTTTCTTAAATACTGGCTTGTCTGTAATGTTTGCTGAATTAATGTGATTGGTGAATTGAAGACAATAAGTATTTTACATGCATTTGTCTATTAGTTAGAGTCCATTTGATTTCAACAAGTCTCTGTATCTTCCTGAGATGAAAGCTCCAGGCTATGTTTTTTTCTAGTTTTTGGTGTTCTGATGTTCTATAGTGAGTTTTTTCTCTTATTTTATAAGTAGATTAAGGGTTGATATTGTTAACCTGTCTTGAAACTGGTGTAACGGAATGGGATGATTTTTTTCTGGAAGATTCATGGAAGGATAAGATGAACATTATCATTCACAGGAAGCTGCTTTTATAACAGTAAACCCTGATACCTGATATATATATATATATATATATATATATATATATATATATATATATATACATATATATATGCATGTGTGTGTTTGTGTGCGTATGTATAGATAGCTTTCAAAATGAAAAATAAAACAAAAAAAATCTAAGCCCTGCACATTAATTTGAATTAGGTAATCCATAAATTAAATGTCTCACAATGTCCTTAAAAACTCTTGAAAGGTCTACAAGACTGATAGCTCCTTTTGTAAACACAGAAAATAAGAATATCATTGTAGCGCCATAAAACAAGAATATCACATATGGGAGTGGGGGTGAAAGGACAAGCTACATATGTGAAGAATATTACTGAAAGACTAAAACCCACAAAGCTGTGAGTTTCTAATATTTTACTTATTTGGGGACAATCAGTCAGAACAGTGTTTTGTGAAGAGAAAGCAGAAAAGTTCATTATGCTGGCATGGATTAGAAGCATTATTGCCACTGTTTAAAAGGAAATCCCAGCACTGATAAATTCTGGCTGGCTGTGTTATTTGGCAAGATTAAGTAATATATAGTAAGATATGATATTTCTGGTGCAGAATTTGCAAGATGGCTTGACTTAATACTTAGCAGTTAAGTTGGTAGTTTATTTGCATCTTTGTGGGAACCTAAAGGATGTCTGAGGCCTGGAAGCAATTCAGTCTTAGGGTTATAGTGACAGTGATCTGTTGCAGAGGATAGGGTTGCCACCTTTTCAAATGCCCAAAGTGGGACATTTTGGTACAAACGTCACAGTTTGCAGGGCAAAACATACCCCTGGCCATTACAAAGGACAGAACTTCACTTTTTTGCCTAAATAAAAGCGCATTCTTGTAGCATTTTAGTTGCTTATTCTGTTTTTTATAACATTTAGGTGTTTCAAACACAGAATAACTGTTTTATGCAACTATTACATAAACTATAGGAAATAATTTTGTCCTAAAATCTCAGGGCAATTGCCTTTTTTTCATTTTTTTTGCAGGACACAACTGCCCAAAGAGGGACTGCCCCTCACAAAGTGGGGCAAGTATTAACCCTAGCAGAGGACTAAGTAAATCACAGTACTCTCCTTCCTTAATGTTTTCTCAGCAAAGACTATACATAGAGGACAGATAGCATGACTTTCCTATACAATATGCTTTATTTACATTTTAGTCTTATAAAAGCCTTATTTGGTAATCCCTTTAATTGTAGGCAGGCAATCATTCTTTCCAAGTGGTCTATTTTACCCAGTCAAAACTTTTGTTTTGCAGTCTTCTTATGCTGCTCAAAACTTGCTTCTGAATCTGTTCTACTAGAAATAGAAATGTAATATTTTCACTCATTAAATCTCTGAAATGCTTAGCTAGGATTGCAGACATTTAAGTGTTTGGTTTTCACTTCTGTATATTTTTGCTAGTTATAATTAGCTTTTGGATTTGCTATTAACATGTTTTTATACATTGTGTGTGTGTGTGTGTGTGTGTGTGTGTGTGTGTGTGTGTGTGTGTGTGTGTGTGTGTGTGTGTGCGTGTGTATGTGTGTGTATATACAAGTGTCAGGTAATTTGTGTGACAGCTTTTTGATTTAGTAAATACTCTTTCATTGACTGTGGTATTTACATGGTATTATTAGTCAAGTGTTTCTTTTGTCAACAATTTTCTTAATCTTCTGGGTTCTGATAAGTGTAGACAGAGAACAGAAGCTGCAGTTCGGTATTCTAAGGCTTTTCATTAGTTTGTAAATAGAGATTGGAAGTGAGGGTGACAAAGTCTACAATTAATGAGATTGGAAGTGAGGGTTACAACTGTTTTCTTAGGCAGATTCCCATGCCAAATCTGTCATGTTTGTGTTGATGACATTGGTGGTATGTGAAGATGGAATGTTAGGTATACTAGTTTTAGACGGGTAAAATATCAAGCTCTTGCATTCTCTACAAAATGTTGAAGCAAGGCTGCAAGTCAGAGATTGATGCAAGAGGAGAAGCAAGTAGGCATGGTTTGTGACTGCTATTTCACTGTTCTGATTCAAAGTGACTCAGTAATGTTGGGGAATGAAGTATTTGTATATAATTTAGAAACAGTAGGAAATGATATGAGATACATAGTTTGTTTTTATATGCTAAAAAACACATGCTGTGCTCAAGTCATCATGATCTTGTCTTTACCAGGAAGGAAATGATTTAGTCCACTCCACAAAATAGTATACCATATCCAGTAGGCACTGATAAATGCAAGCCAGTTGCAGAGATGTATAACAGTGTTTATTGGAATCTGCAGAGGAATTCCTGTCCTGGTGCAGACTGATTCAAATGGTTACAGAGACAGATTTTTCCAAGAAAACATTGAAGGGATCCACTGTCCCAGTGATGTGTGTCATTAATTTGGATAAGTCTCTATATCCACATAAGGATCAATGGTTTTTCTGTAATAGCCTTATTGATAGGAAGATTAATTTGCTTGTTAAATCTACAAATTAGAACTTACTTGCATTAAGTATCACATCCCTTATGGATGGCTGATGGTACATTTTTGTCCATACAGAAAAGTCACTTAGTCACCAGCTATTTTTCTTGAATGGATTTCTTGATACCCTGGGATTCTTGAAATGTACTCTACTTCAGCATGCTTATATGACTAGCACATCTCAGAAGTCTTATTATATATTCTAGCACATTGCATGCAAACTGCTTGATATGACTGTTCTTTTTTTTCACATGCATCAAGAGATTTGGCAGACTTGCTCTACTTTATGGCACCTGTGTTGTGTTTCAGATTATTTTGAAGTCTCTTTCTTCATC
Source organism: Protopterus annectens (assembly GCF_019279795.1). Taxonomy (NCBI): domain Eukaryota; kingdom Metazoa; phylum Chordata; order Ceratodontiformes; family Protopteridae; genus Protopterus; species Protopterus annectens. The sequence goes on from NC_056731.1 coordinate 1,470,793,417, forward strand.
TTTTCCCAGAAAAGTCGGGTGTGTTTAAGTTGCATAAGCAACTGAAGTTTTTCTGAAGGTTCTGCTGCCTTACTGAATGTATTTGACGAAAATTATTTATTTGGAAATTTGAGGAAATTTGCAGGGCAGGCTGAGACTACTACATTCCCTTCTGGCCTGTTTCTGATCTTGTACCACAAAATATGCAACAATCTCAAATTTTTGTAGTGTCATTAGCCAGGAGTCTTGGATGTTGTTTTTTAGGGATAGGAAAATGTGTTACTAGTTTCATAATGTGTGATGTCACTAAAAAGCAAACCAACATTGATAATATCAGGTTGCATATGATGCCTGGTATATAAAACAGTCCACTTAAGCTGCAAAAGTAGCATGGGGTCACAGAATGTTCAGATTATGAATGATTTGAAGGAATTAGCTGTTGCTTTCCAATTATAATAACTTTAATGTTTTACTCTAGCATTCTTTTTCTTTGTGTTTGTGATTGACATCTGTGTATTGGTAAAGCAAAGTATGCTGTATATGATATCAACTGAATGAGCCTAAAAGTTATTTATCCGTTATGAGAACTCAGTTGGTTGTATTTTTCTTTATATATATATATATATATATATATATATATATATATATATATATATATGTGTGTGTGTGTGTGTGTGTGTGTGTGTGTGTGTGTGTGTGTGTGTGTGTGTGTGTGTGTGTGCATGTGTGTATATGTATGATTATAGTTCATCTAATCTGAAGCACAATTCATCCAAAAAAAATGTTGGCACATTCGGTCTAAAATACATTTCGTTAAACATCGAAGCACGCTTCAAATATATCTCCAAATTTTTTTTTTCAGGATAAAGCCCCCACACCCCCCTTCATCCCCTAAGTTAAATATACTACTCCTCATTCAATACATTTGTAAAACTGCAGAAGAAAGAAAATGCTCCTCACACACTATTTCAACATAGACGCACGTAAACTATTTGACATGAAGGTGCAGTATAATAATAGTGGGCATTGACAAGAATCTAATACTAATAAGCATTGTAATTCCTTTCCTCCAAAATCACATCAACAGTAATTTTATACAAGTTTAACGCAGTTTTAAGCAAATGAGATTCAGGCATTTGTGGTTTAGATGAAATGAGTTTTTGACCAAATATGCCACTTTTTTTTTTTTCTCTTTTAATCAAATGTGCTTTAGATCAAATCACTGTCAGTCCTTTGTCTGAAAGTGTGCTGGCAAAGATTCAGTTTCCTTAGATTTTGTGGTGACACAGTCATGGAGTTAAACTGGAAAAATGTGGGAGTAGTGCTGTATCACTGTCAGTGAATTATCTCACAGAATATGAGAATATATGATTATCTGAGCAATGGTTGTAAACAAAAGTTGAGTCTAATAGCCAACCACAACCCATCAGCAGCACTTCCTAGCAATCTAAATGAGCCAAGAAGAATATAATCATTGGAACAGCCTTACTTGAACTCAAATTATGCATTGACCATCAACTATGTAACTAATACCAAGAAGCAGTGCACTTTGTAAACCTTCACAAACTCTTCAGATCTATATCCAACCATATAGACCATTGTGCTTAATAAACTATTTTTTAAGAACAAGCTGGCACAATAAATACAATTCTTACTATCAAAGATGTGTTCTGCGGTCATTTCTTTGTGCATCTAACAGAAACTACCAATGCAACCAAAATATCTATGATTAATATTACACTCGATAATAACTCACTAAGCATTTATCTTTTTCTAACCACAGAAAATAACTAATTTACAAACCTATACTACCTTCCAAAATACTTGCAGAAGACAACAAAAATAAAAGCAGGTGCCTAATATGTAATCATATTTCTGCATCTCTTACTTGCCTTTTCCTTCGAAACTCTGCTTTCATAATTGCATTTACATATGGAACTTCACTCCCACATCCCTACTTATATATAAACTCCTCCTTACACAATAGCAACTATGGTGCATTAGCCTAAAAACTGCACTGTAGCTGTCACAGCTAATTTGACCATAAGCAAAGGTTAACTATCTTCAAATTTTAAGGTGAAATTTTGTTAACAAGTTGACTAATTGGATCTTTGTTGAAATACTGGCACTCAAAATGCCCAGTTCTGAAAAGCTGAAAAAAAAGACCAAAAAACACAGGAGAAGAGCAAATCATGAAAATTCCTGATTTCCATGTAAGGGGCAAGATTACTACCCCCCACTAAATGTATATATATATATATATATATATATATATATATATATATATATATATATATATATATACACACACACATATATATATATATATATATATATATTGATTGATAGAGATTGTCATACCTCAGAGAAAAAGCATTCTGAGAAAGGGAATCTCAGACTTTGTATGTATAAGTCCAATCTTTTAGCCATTTAGTCTCTGCATTTTGGGACTTGCACTAACGGGGGCCTGACATTCCAAATGATTAACTGACTAACTGCAAAGTCAACCAACTGAACTGCACACACACAGACATATGTACATATATATGGGATACAATCACTGTATCAAGTCATTGTTTTGTCAACTAGTGGATGTGGGATATTGTTCTAGAAAATGTTACTATTATTGAATATCTATATATTAATAATAGTATATGAATGTTTATATGTTTGTGACCCCTACCATTGTGTTTTCTGACAGTGCATGAGTAATAACTAATGATTCCTAGGCTTTTATGGTTGTCTAATAGTGGAGTTACTATACGGATGGGTTGAGTCACTGCCAGCCCATTGCCTGGAATTGTGCTGGTAAAGATTCAATTTCCCTGGATTTTGTGATGACACAGTCATGGAGTTCAGCTGCAAAAGTGTGGGGGTAGTGTTATGTTACTATCAGTGCATTGTCTCATGGAATGCTAGCAGTAATTCACTGTCTCTGGTGTTTGCTTCTGTTTATGGAGTTGTTTGATTATGGAGTTAGTATATAGAAATTGAGGTAAAGCCGCTCATGTAAAAGCAGTGCCCAATTCCATCTGCAGGATTAAAGACCACAGGATTTCTCAGTATGGGGAGGTGATAGAACAGAAAGAATTCTTTCATCGCAACTAAGGTTAGATTATCTTGACAAAATTAAAGATTTAAAGAAAACTCTTCCTGAACTAATTTCATGAGATAGGGAAAGTTAGACCTTCCTTGGATGCACATGGAAATTGTGATGCTGAGGTATAAGCTGCACAACAACATTTTTTTACCTTGGGGATGAAACTGAGGAAACATAAGAAACTGTAATGGGATTAACGTTTCCTTGTAATAAGCCCAAAAACAAAGTGAGTTTGCATGGGACTCAGAATTAAGAAATGTTAAGGAATTGTGGTTCTGGAAAATGGATTTAGTGGAAAGATGGACAAGAATGAACAGAAAAGTTAACCTGGAATATTTTGCTTGAATCGTAGCACTGCTTTGATGGAACAGTTATTAGTTAATGACTCACTGTTTAGAACTGAGTTGTCTGTTTCTAAATGAATGTTGCAGTAAGGAATGCAGTTTTTGTTACATGAAAAGTACCAAGTAATAATTTAACTTTTTTTGTGATGTGGAGGGAAGGGGTCCCAGTCCCAAACTTTGATCTTCTAATAATGAGAACAATATCAGTTATCACAAGTGTAAAAATTTTTGTGCATATAAAAATGAAACTACTGCTATGGAATGCGATAAACCTGAAGCCAGGATAGATGAGCCAACATTCTGTCATTATATTAACTCCAATTTAATAAAGAGTACTATATTTCTAGAAAGGAGTTTAACTTTATTGTATTCTGGAATAAAGAATATCCATTTTCAAATGTACAGACATATGAAAGCATAAAGGTAGTAACAAAACAGTTTGTGTTATTTATTCACTGTGATAAAAAAATATCTTACCACATGTTGAAATTAAATAGTTATAAAAAAGCTTTTAGCATCTGGTAGTCACAGTTCCGGAATTAACACAGTGTTATAAAAGGAAAAGGGTTTCCCTAGTGCAAACTGTTATGGAATATATTTGGAAGAAAAAACATCTGCAAATGCTGTACTGTAAACTGATATACCCATTAGGAGAAAGATAAATAAAGCAGCATCTGTCTGTACCCCACTTATATAAAAATGGCAGACAGAAGGAAAGTTACATGCTTATGAAGATCTAGAATCAAAACCATAAAGGATTTGAAATGGAATTGCCAATGATGGTACAAACTGGATTATAATCCACTTATGTATGGACAGTTGAAATGATCATGTGTATAAACCTAAGGTTATACTAGTAATGGTTTGTAAGAAACTTGATACTATAATGGCACTAGACATCAGTATAGGGATTGAAAATGTATCTGACAGAAAATTCTGAAATAAAATAAAGCCCCAAAAAGACATCCAAGGGAAGACTTTCAAAAAGTGTTAAAAAATAAATAGATGAGGGCAAAAATCAAGACCCAAGGGCAGAAAAATGGTAGTGAATACTGACGGTGAAATATGTAGGAAAATGAGTTCTAAAACTACTTCTTTGAAATGGTAAGAGATACTTAAAAAAGGGAAACTCACAAAAGTAGAATTGTATAGATAGTGAAACAAATGCTTAAGTAGAGTTTTGTCCAGAATTACCATTTGAATAGGAAGATACAGGCGAAGAGCTGATGTCATTTTGGGGGTGGGGATAGAAAAATCTACATTTTCCACCTCAAACAAAGCTAGTTAAGAAAATAATCTTGAATTGGTAATCTTACAGGTAAGCCATTTAAACTTCAGAAAGACACAGTGGGAAGATAACACAAGTAGAGCAAGAGGAAATATAAATTACATCATCGATAAAGATAGTGAACAAAATGGTCTAGCACTTCCTTCTTAACCATATTTTGAATTAAAAGTAATTTCTTATATAGATGAAGTAAAATAAGGATGAAATTCAAAATCATTTGTGCCATGGAACTTGGAATGTGTGAGTGAAGTTTTGTAATTGGTATCAAAAAGTTAACAGGTTTGCAAGGTATTACACACTATCTGTTAAAATCCAAAGCCAATTGTTTTATGCTTGGGGGGCTGGAGTAGCTATGACATTTTACTTATAAAACTGAGTAATATGTCTTTAAATTTGTGTAAGTTGTAACTTGCATTTTTAAAGTTCTAGCAATAGTTAGAGGTAATGTTAATAGATTATCTAGGTACCACAATTCATCTCTGAGTATCCAAAACCAATGGTTTTGTGCAGGGCTGGGGTGGGGGCTAGCTGTGACTTCTTCCTTGTCTAAACTGGAAAATATGTCTTTAAACATTAGCAAACTGTAACTTGTGTCTTTAAAATGATCACAATAATTAGTGAAGTAATTCATTGTACTAGAAAACTTATAGCCTGAAGTTAGCACATCAGATTGAGAGTATTCCATTATGGAGGAACATTATGGGTAAAGCAACTGATTCGCTTAAAGATTTGTGATTCCTGTAGATGAGTGGTCTACTTGGAGTCCACTTTGGATGTGGTCTGCAGGAAGGCATAGTAAAGAGTCTGTGTAGGGGAAGTAAGGTCTAGCTGAGACCTGCAGCTGTAGACAACAGTCTATAACCTGGTTGGTGGAAGAGTTGTGTGAAAATGAGTGTGTATGGAAGAAAACTCTTGGCGTTACCTCTGAAGACTAAGAATTTGTATTTAGTTTACACTGTACATTTATTTATGTATGTATTTATATATTTACTTATTTATTTAGTTACTGCATTTGTTAACCAGGAAATTCTACTTGACGTAGGTGAGCCCATTTTCAGTAGAGGCTTGGGAGAAAAGCTCCACATAACATTAATAGTACACAAAAGGAAAAACACAATATACAGTGTTTATTCAGCCTCAATGCATGGAAGTAAATATTAAACACAGTGGTACAAGTTATTTACAAACATTACACATCAACATTGTGTTCAATTTGATCATTGAGGATGGAGTTATTCAGGTAGGGTAGCAGTTTTGATTGTTACTTGTTGGAGTTTTGTAGGCATAAGCAGTTGAATTCAGCAAGTCAGAGAGAGCTCCTATGTAGTGATATTGTAGAGGGATATAGTAGTGGATCAGGTGTTAGGAGGTACTATTTTGGCACAAGTACATTGCCAGAGAGAAAAGAGGTATGATCTGAGAGACTTCTTAAAGACAGCAAGACTACTGATTGCTCTGATAGAAGGTGGGATAACATTCCATAGTATTGAGACAGTAAAAGAGAACAGCATTTGACCAGCTACAAGGTTAGGTTTTTCAGCATCATTGTGTTTTTGGATCTTAGTGGCATGTTAGGGTGGTATGTAGTCAATAAGGAGGAGAGGGAGAGGCATGTTGAAGGCTTGTATAGGAGTTTATGTGTAGTGGTTAATTGTGAATAAGTGAGGTTGTGTGGGAGTTTGAGCCAGTTTAGCTGATGTAGAGATAAGCAGTGGTGTGCTGAGTTTTTAGAATTTGTTACAAATTTGGCAATCTTGTTGTAACATGAGTCCAGTTTGGTTTTCAGGGAGGACTGGATATTGGTGAGGATTGGGGAACCATATAGTAGAGATGGCAGCAGGAAGGATGATGCTAGAGCTTTTTTAGCAGTTGTATTAAGGTAGTATTTGTGTCTATAGAGGGTACCTAATTTTTTATGTGTTTTTTTTTTTTTGATGTTGTTATGGATATGGAGGTCGAATGTTAGATTTTCAACAATAATAACTCCTAGCAGTTTGATACTTGGAACAACTTCAATTAAAGTATTATTATGGGATTTGACAGAAAAATCATTCTTGTTCAGAGCGGTAGTTTTTTTTTTGGGAGGGTATTAGAAGTTTGGTTTTACTGATTTAGAGTGAGATGGTTGTTTGACATCCAAGTTTCGGTTGAAGTGAAAGCATTTTGGGTAAGACGATGTAACTCAGATATAGATTTGGCAGTACAGATGATTGTAGAATCATTTGCATATTGGATAACTGTGCCATGGGTAAGGGTGATGTGGAAGTTGTTAATGAATATACTGAAAAGAAGGGGACCTAGTACAGATCTTTGAGGTACACCTGTGGTTATGTTGAGAAAAGGTGAAAAGGAGTGTTGCCATTTGGTGGATTGTTGCCTATTGGTGAGATAGTCTGAGAACCAGTTTAAGGTATTGGGTGAGAGACCTAAATTGGTGAGTTTTGTGAGCAAAAGGGAATGTGAAACCATGTTGAAGGCCTTAGAGAGATCCAGGAATAGTGAAGAGACTATGTAACCGCTATCACAAGCCCTTTTTACTGTATCCATAAAGGATATGAGAGCAGTGCAAGTACAATGACCTGGCCTGAACACATGCTGTGTGGGGGAAAGTATCTGGTTTTGGACAAGATAGATAAGAAGTTGAGTTTGAATACATTTTTCTAATAATTTACAGATGGGAGAGAGAGGATAGCAATGGGTCAGAAATTAGAGATATCAGAGTTATTGCCACCTTTATGGAGTGGAAAAACAAATGCTTTCTTCCATATGTTTAGTATACTGAACTTCTGAATAGATCTATTGAGGAGTATGCTGATAGGATAGGCAATGGAGTTTGCAGATAGTTGTAGAAATTCAGCAGGTAAATTGTCTGGTGCGTTAGTACAAGGTTTGAGTTTATAAAGTAGTTTCTTTATAGTGGAAGTTGGTATAGGTGAGAATGAGAATAGAGGAGTAGTAAAGGAATGTGAAGTGGGAGGTTCAGGTGGGCAGGGGTCTATAGGGGGGAAGGTAGTAGTGAGTTTAGCTATGCTGTCGATAAAATATGAATTGACAAGCAAGGCTATCTCGGTGGGAGTTTTATCTGGATTAGGGCAAGGATTGTTATTTTGACCTGGATGGAGTAGAGAATTAATTGTACTCCATACTTTCTTTGGGATTAGTTTGTGTCAGTTTTGAAGGCTTAAGAACTGTTCTATTTTATTTTTAATCACTAGTTGATTTGCCTGGTTGCGTATTTGTTTATATTGAATGAGGTTGTTAAGATTTTTTTTGCCAGGTTTTCTAAGCTTTATCCTAGCAGACATAATTTGCTTTGTGTGTTTGGTAAGCCAGGTTGCCTGTTAAGCTTTTACTCTTTTTAATTGAGGTGGGGCTAAACTATTTAAAATTCTAAGAAATGTTGAATTGAATAATTCAACACCCTCATGGAGAGGGGGACATTTGAGTGGGGTCCAGTTGAACTTGATCCTTTGTAATATTTCATTAAAGGTGTTGGGGGAGAAGTGAGATAAATCTCTGGTTTGCTTAACTTGGTAAATAGTGTAAATATCTTTAAGATTAACTGTGCAAAGCCGAAATGGGCTGTTATCATTTCATCTTTAAAAATACAGCTTTGCTTTGTGTATATATATATATATATGTTTGCAGTTTTTTTTAGAATTATATCAGCAAAGGTTTATCAGCATGCTTGATGTATTATCACCAATGTATGTATACTCCTGGTGTATCAGCAAGATATTAAAGCTCTTCTAAACCAGTTGTACTTACATGGCTCAATAAAAACTGAAGTAAAATAAAAATAATGCATGTGCAAAATACACATGCATACACAACTCCAAAACAGGCTAGACCATATGAAAAATCCTGAAAATCCAAATATAGATTTAATGGCCTGCTCAGCAGAACCTTGAAAAATTAACACAAGACAATGATGTCAAATAGAAAAAAAAACTTATCTGACTTAAAAGCATGCAAAAATAAATAAATACATCGGACATGTAAGAATCTAGTTTGTATGATACAATGTAATAGAGTTAGGGAGCTTGTCTCAAAAGTCTTGACATCAGTACTCATCAAAAAACGTCCTTCTAAAATGTACTGTACAAGATATTTTGTGTAATACCAAGTGATGCAGATACTAGGCAGAGCTCTAATGATCTCGTATACCAAAAGAGCAGGGAAGGGTTAATAGACTCAGGCAGAGAAGAAAGTAGAACCTGAATGTGAACCCATAAAACAACTCACAGTCTAGGACCAATAATGATTAGTTATTGTTTTACAGTGGGAGCAAAGTGGAGCACACTTAAAGAGAAAGACCAGAACCAGTGACGTACAAGAACTACAGACAGAAAGATAAAGACTGAGAAGTGAGTTATTTTGCACTGGTTCTTTTTTTATCCTGAGTGGCATGCTGTGGGTAAGATGTGAAGAAACATGAATGCCAAAACTTCCTGGATTTCCTGAAGGAAGGCTTGGACCAAAGCAAAGTTCCTGTTTTCAATTTGTTTTCAAAACTAAATCTTGGGAGCAGACTTTAACAAGGGATCTGGAGATGCATAATTTCATGTCTCTTTGAGTATCTTGGTGACTGAACTGAAGATGACTGCACTGAGTCAGACATTATGTGATTCAACCACAATCCAATCAACAATGACTGCATCTACTTATATTTATTTATGCATCTGTATCTCACACACACATATATGTGTATATATGTATATATGTGTATATATATATATATATATATATATATATATACATATATATATATATATATATATATATATATATATATATATATATATATATATATATATATATATATATATATATATATATATATATATATATATATATATATATATACATATGACGTTACTAGGCTAATGACCCTAGGGCCCTTACAAGCCTAGCCAAGGTCTTACCCTTATTTCCATGATCAACACCTTTTGCCTCTGTCCAATAGAGACACAGGTGGAACCCCCGGGGTGAATTTACTGTCACCCATCTAATTGCCCAGATTGCATTTGAAGAGGGCCAATGAAGTGCTCTGTTTGACATATAGTGGAAGTCTGTTCCAAAGCTGTGGTTACCTCTGGAAGACAAATCTGTCCCTCCAGCAGGTTTTATTAATGTCACATACCAGGTTAAGGTCTTTAAAGTGAGTAACCCTTGTATCATTTGGCTTTCAGATATGAAGTATTTCCAATAATGTAGGGTCAGAGATCACCTTATATGCAAGGCAGAGATCACCTCAGAGTGGTCTGTATGAAACAGAATAAAGTGACAGTGATTTCAGACGATCCCCATATGACAGATGGTGAAGACTTTGAATTTTCCTTGTGAGGAACATTTGTGGTTTCTCCAACTGCTGCAGATGCTTAGAAAGGCACATACCAAAAGGGACGTTGTAGTCAATTATTGGCCTGATGAGGTAAGACTACAGGGATGCAATAACTTCTTTTTTCTGGAGGTACTGCCCTTATTTATGAGATGAGCAATATAGAATGCCCTTCTTACCACTGTGGAGACATGGTGGTCAAAGGTAAAGTTGCTGTCAACCTGTATCCCAGGTCTCTCACCACTGAGTGTGTACTTAAGGCATTGCTATTGATGTGGTAGTAAGCAGGAACATCACTTTTACCAAAATAATACATTTTTTTGCATAGAATTTAAGGACATGACTTTGGCACTAATCATTTGGTTGTGTAAGACCCTCTTGTAGGATGTTAACATCATTTGGGGATTCTATGACTGCTCTCAGATTCCAGTAATCAGCAAACTTTGTCAGCCACAGTCCTTTAGTTTTTGCTTGTACTCTGTAGAAATAGATTACAAACAGTAGAGGTACCAGGACTGATCCCTGTGGAACACCACTGGTTGCAGGTCTGCTGTTGGAGGTGGAGTCCCCTATTTTGACTATATGAGTTCTATCAGTGAGCCAGTTAGTGACCCATCTAACGATATAAGGGTTGACACCTAATTGGGTGAGTTTATCAATGATGCCTGAGTGGAGGATAGTGTCAAATGCCTTGGCTAAGTCCAGGTAGGCTGTATGCACAGATTTCCCCACATCCAGGGCCTTGGTGACTGTCTTGAAGAAGTCCACCAGGTTTAACAGGCATGATCTCCCTCTGACAAATCCAAACTGAATAGGGTCAAGTGTTTGGAGATTACTTTTATCTTTGTTTATAAGGTCCATGATGATTTGCTCTATGGCCTTGCAGATAAAGCTAGTCAGGCTAATAGGTCTCTAGTTCCCAGTGTCATTGGAAGCACCACCTTTGTGCAAGGGAATAATGGTGGCTGTTTTCCATTCAGGTGGTATGAAGCTGGTGCTTAGACTATGAATGAAAAGAGTACCCAATGGTGTTGTGAATTCATGTTGGAACCCATACAGTATGCAGCCTGGGATATTATCAGGTCCCATAGATGCTGTGCTTTTGGCCTTAGAGAGGGCATTTATGACCTACTCTTTAGAGATACAAGGTAGAGGACAGGTTGTAGGGATGTCATGGGGTACGTGTGGTGGGGACAGGTGAGTGAAGTTTTCACAGAACCTGTCCATCAAACAGGTTAGCTAAGTCCACAGGCTCAGTATATCTGGTATTATTAACTACTGTTCTATACAAATCCGGGCCTTTCCTTTTAGGTCACAGATGTAACTATAGAATGTCTTGTGGTCAAGGGTGCCCACAGGCAGGTGCAAGGGGGTGCACTTGTACCTCCTGGAATGGGCTGGCCAGGAAATTAATTTTCTTGTAATTGCACGAAATGGAATGGGCTGGCCGGGAAATTAATTTTCTTGTAATTGCATAAAATATGCTTTTTTAAGAGTAAAAATAAAAAACTCGTACTGAAACACGACCAGGTTATAACACTTTATTATTGGTAAGCACTTTCACAGGTACACTCGACTCGCCTACTTCCTCAGACCATACAATAGAACAGTTGCCATAAAACTTTAAAACTTCATTTAAAACGTGCACACTAGTATTAGCTAAAATCCTTACAATGTCATCAATTAAATTATAACAAAAACTCATACAGATAGATTCCACTCTTAAAGGCACGTAAATAAACTTGTGCTATTCACAATCAAATGTTTGCAAATGAACTCATAAACCTTACATTACAATTTACAAACCCTCACTTTAAAAATAATATTGTTGGATTCCTTAATAGCCCTCTCAGCATCACATCAATCAATTTTCGACCAGATTTAATAAATCATACAACATATACTTAATAAACTTCATTAAACATGTACTACTGTTGCTTTACCTAACTACTGCATTTGTTCTTAACTATGATTGTATCGAGTGTTCTTCTTTAAGAAGAATGGTCCCATGGGTTGCTGGTCCGGTCACATCACGTGTGTGCGTGCAGATGTCCTATTCTTCTTGTCCTGTCCGCTCGCGCTATTTGAAATTGCTTCTTGTGTCAAGTAATGCGCGCTATTTGAAATTGCTGTTTACAGGTAGGGAATTCGCTGTTTGAAATGGCTGTGTACAGACATTAAGTAAGGGAATTCGGTATTTGAAATTGCTGTGTGCTAGATAGATATTTTAATGTAATCATTCAACCAGCACTGTGTTTGGAGGTGGAGGGAATGAAAGTGCCTAGAGGTTATCTTTAATGGCTCACTCACTTCAGACAAATCAAAGATACTGCAGCATACCTTGAAATGTCATATATACTTTGTCCACTGGTTGTAATCACTGGACTACAGCCAGGTCTTTTTATTTTGTGGCGTTAAACCTTTGGAAGTTAGAATTTTCACCCATATATTTCAACTCTATTACTTTGATTTTACACTTGTTTAACTTGTGGTTATACTGTCTTATCAGAGTCAGTAGTTGAATTAGTGCTATGTATTGTTCTTCCCTGATCTACTCTAAACCTATATATCATCAGTGATATCATATGTGCTTCAGGTGCTGATAGAATAGCATGTGGAAGTCTGAGGAATCTGACTCTTCTTGAAGGTGTATTAAATGCATGTAGCTTGGAGCTTTCCTCATTTAGTTTGAGTTTTCAAAATCCATGATTATTGTCAAGTTTAGATACATAGTTTGTATTTAATATGCCACTGACAATTCTGTGGTATGAAGTGAATAATGCTCCTTCTTTGTAGCTTTACTTAGGGTCTGTGGATCTGTTCCACAGTTTTTAGCAATAATCATATAATTCATCCAGTCATTAAACTTAGTCTTTTTATTTATAACCATGCTGTCCTTTCTGTGTGGTTCATTTTCAAGTTAAGCTCTCAGATTTACTGAAACTTTTTTTGGAGCGTCCTTGATTGGCCGTATGGCAGGGTGTATCTGAACATGATGCTGTCCTGGCATCATTATAATAAAGTGCATCATCACTGTTTTCATGCACAATGTAAATTGATTTAACCATAGCTAGTCAGATAACCCAATATCAAAGGTGATTCTCTTCAAACTATCTTGAACCAAGTCTTATATATTTCTTATTCTTACAGTTACAAGTTAGCATTTTCTGGCTTGGTGTGTACAACCTGATGGTCTAAATATGCATGTAGCTTGCACACGAATAGTTTCAGATTCTTTTATTTTATTGCCACGTGTGTTAGAGGCGACATCACATTTGCCTTACTCCATGATCTAAATGCAATAATTTAATTATTTACCTTTTTAAAATCTTTATGAAATTCTCACTTTTTAACAGTGATATAGGTAGGTACACATACATTAATTTTTGTATTTTGCATATGAATAATACATTGACATGCTGAACAAGGATATGATGGGACATTTATATATTTCCTCATCCATGAGGTGCAGGGGTCAATTTGTGGTTACCAATCCATTTGTTCAAATTACATGTGAATGGAGTAAGAACAGTACTTTGTTTTATGTAGAATGAAATATGGTCCCATAGAAGCAGTATTTTCTGGGATGCATACCTATCCTGCCAATATGTTCTTTTTATTTTGTAAAACAGATTGGAATATCTTGAGTAGACGTTTATGATATCATTGGCCTTAATTAATGTGCAATAGATCTGACAGAATAGGGACTGTTGAAGCTTTATATGCAAAGCAGAGGTCACCTCTCAGTAGTCTGTAGGATGCTGAGAAAAGAGTCAAGGCTTTGAGACAATTTGCATAGTTTTTATGATTTAGGCATGTTACTTTTGTGGCACAAAGAATCTATGTCAAGTTGCTAGGCAAAGACAGAAACATAAAGAAGATAGTCATCAGACACCCTTCATAAGGGATGCCAGCAACAACCTAGAAACATTTTCACATTTAGTATTGTATTACTCATATCCATAATCAAGAGCTTCCAGATTCTCAATTTTTTTGTTATCTTTTGCTTCACTTTTTCCTGTGTATCCTTAGCTTCCATAATAGAATCTTTTTAATCCATACACATGAATGCTTCATCATATGTCCCTTTTGGTATGGGTATTACTGAATTAGTTCATATATAGGTTATATCTTAAAAACACTTGACACTGTCTCAAAACACAACACAGAAATGTCATTTTATAGATTTATCAAGAACAAAATAGCTGCAAATAAACTGACTTTTCTTGATTACCATACAATACAAATTGACAGTCCCTTATTTTATCTACCAATGACTCTAAATTTAAAGCAAAGTAACAAGGTGGGAAGAAGACATCCCTGCTTCGTTCTCCTGTTCATAGGTGTTTACTAGGCTAATGACCACAAGGGCCTTTTTAAACCTAGCCATGCATCTCAAATCTTTGATAAGTTCTGATACCCTTATTGCTTATGCTGTAGGGAATTCACTATTTGAAATTGCTGTGTACAGACATTAAGTAAGGGAATTCACTATTTGAAATTGCTGTGTACAGACATGACTCTCTAGTAGTAGGAGGGGGTAGGAGTGTGTGTAAGGGGGACATCATACCTCACTATTATCCAAATTTATGCCTCATATTTTCAGTTTGTTTCTCATAAAATTTAGTTTTTTTCTGGCAAATCATTGAGGACTGAAGTCAGAAAATAATGGCAGATATTTGAGTTTTAGACTTCATATCCTCAGAAAATGCATACTAATGCAAACCTTGTTCTATCCACTTTCTAAGGAGGTAGGGAGATTGTGTGTGCGTGTGTGTGAGTGTGTGTGCGTGTGTGTGTGTGTGTGTGTGTGTGTGTGTGTGTGTGTGTGTGTGTCATACCATTCAACTGTACAGATTTTCACAGAATGTCCAGATTTTGCTTTATATTTTGTTGTGTTCAAATTCTGTTTTTTTTTTTTTAGAAATCACTGGGATGAGCTAAGGATTGAAGTTACTAAATAAATGTGTCCCTAGTTTTGGGTTTTGCCCCCAACATTGTAACAGTCTTTGCCCTGATTTCTTGTGTGTAGAGATTGAGAGGTGTGTGTGTGTGTGTGTGTGTGTGTGTTGTGTGTGTGTGTGTGTGTATACGAGGGAGGCAGGAGTATATGGGGGGTTCATACCTCACAATTATCCAGATTTTTGCCTCATATTTTCAGATTGTTTCTCATAAAATTGTGTTTTTTTTTCTGGCAAATCACTAAAGACTGAAGTTGAGTTTTAGACTTCATATTCTCAGAAAATGCATACTAATGCAAACAATTTTGTTTTATCCACTTTCTAAGGAGGTCGGGGGATGTATGTGTGTGTCATACCTCTCAACTGTACAGATTTTTCACAGAGGCTGAGGTATGTGTGTGTGTGAGAGAGAGAGAGTGAAATTCCCTATTTAGAGTTAGCAGGTGGAATTTATTTTCAAGGAATTGTGAGCTTCAAGGGAAGAGAAGTTTACTACTGCTCATGTTAAGTCTGCTAAAAATGTGCAACTGCTTTGTTTAGCAAATTGTATCACTGTTGTGGTGTAGAATTTCAAAACAGTTGTAATAGCACAGCAGGGAGCATACTTGCATCTTGATGTAGAGGGCTGTAGGTTCTACTCCCACCACATGTAGATTTGTATTTTAAGTGGGTGGAGTGCTGCAGTCCTGAGTATGTCCTTCTTTGGATGAGATGCCTAGTAACTATGAACCTGTTTCCCCTTGCCACTTATTCCTATTGCAATATACAAGCTTAGCATTTTGTTTAAATGTAACATAGGCAATTTATTGTTTAAGGGCAGTAGGCACTGAATTTGTAGATGAAACACTGAAATATAAAGCTGTTTTCTAGCAACAACCTCTCCATTAGTTTCAGATCTCTTTAATGTGAACTTATTCAGATGACTTTTACTTCTGCAGAGATTGTGCATATTGACTGATATTGGTAGATTGTAATGATAGACATTTAAGTGGCCTTTTATGGTTGAAATGTTCTGAATTGGGCAATTTGTCATTATTGGTTCATATGTTTTGTTTCATTGCTTACTGAAAAAATGTTCAAAACTATAAAACACACTCTAAGTTGTGCTATATTAACAAGGGATCTAATTCACTTATTATATATTGTAATTAATACAATCAGGAAGGTGAATCAAAGCAGTTATGCATG